>NC_085867.1:42733982-42963982 GCF_034702125.1 Engraulis encrasicolus
CTCTTCATATTATCCACAGTTTTGTCATCTATTGGTTACCAAGATGCTGCATGTCTAAGCTCAGAAGGTGAAGTGCTGAAGCAAGATCAGTGCCAATACAGTAGCTTCCAACATGAAAAGAAATCAGACAAAGAGAAACTAAGTAAATGGGAAACAAAGCTATTTTTTATCTTAAAAAATAAATACATTGATGCACAAGAGACAAAGTAGCAGAACACAGGCTACTCTGTTATGGTATACCCTAGCTTCCAAAGTGGCTATAGTGACACTGAAATCCTCAAGAGCTAATAGCCATGGCCAAGTTCTACCAGCATTTGGCCACAGCGCTTGGCAGGTGCCAATGTCAAGCCCTGGCCATGTGATGCCATGGGTGCTGGCTCCCAATAAGGAATGGCATGGCTTGATGCAACTGACATCAACTCAATGTAGGCTACTCTGATATGGCATGATACCAGAGAATAAGCTACCTGCTAAAGTGGCTTGTGATATTCATAGTGTTTCCCACCACAGCTAAGTTTTATCAGAAGTTAGAACCAGTTGGCAGATGCCTATGTCAAGACCTTCCCCCACACATTCTACACTGTTCCACCACCACACACACACACACACACACACACACACAGACACACACACACACACACACACACACACACACACACACACACACACACACACACACACACACACACACACACACACACACACACACAGACACAGACACAAACACACACACACACACACACCAAGCGAGCAGCACAGCTGGTGGTACAGAGTGCACTCATGTGATATGATGCCATTGGTGCCACACTACACCGGTCACCATAACTCCACCACACAGCTGGTGGCACGGAGCGCGGTGACGGTCATGTCATATGATGCCATCGGGTCTCCGCCGGTCACAGTGCCCCGTAAGGAATGGCATGGGCGGCAGCCAGCTCCGTACGTGTCACAGCACAGGCGTACGTAGTATGTCACTAGGGTCAGGCCAGAGCAGGCCATCTTGACAGCTAAGGAGACAGGACCTGGGACAGTATGCCTTGCATATTATCACCCAGAGAGACTGGATAAGATATAGTAATAATACTCCCAGAATCTCTGTTATCACTGTCCCTCACAAACCTCGTAACTCCACCTCACCTCAACTTCCCTCACTAGCAATGCAATGTTTATTTATTTAGTGGTTTTTGATAAATAATTATAGTTATGAGGTTTCTGCCGCTCAAGATTTCTTGCATACAGTTTTTGATGCAACATTTCCACTCGTCTAGGCCAGATGGTATTTATTTAGGGCAAAAGTGAGTGCTATAAATAACATTGCGTTTGGCGTTTGGCGTTTGGCGTTTGGCGTTTGGCGCGGCATGGGAAGTGTTTAGGATGTAAACAGATAATGGTGCCGTGCTGCCCGTGTCAATCGTTCAGCAAGGTCAGTGAGGTGCCTCTGCTGAGTGAAAACACCAAGCCTCGCTCAGCACTCCATTTCTTTGTGCACGTCATAAGTTTCAAGTTTCAAGTTTCAAGTTTATTTATTTAACAAAGGGAGAGCATATATTACCAGCATTTAAACAAAAATGCTAACTATACAAGATTGTAGCCATTAGGCTAATTTCCATCTTTTGTCCCTTGACAGGTTTGATGTTCCTTCAAAAAATAGCTACAAGCTTCACTTGCTTTGGCTATGTCACAAATCTAGTAGTTAATTGAATGTTGTATATTTTGATTTTGTGGTGTGAGGAGTGTTTATAATAATAGTAATATTATTTAGGATATAAACAGATACAGTACAGTCAGTGTTAATTGTTCAGCAATCCCAAAGTTATGCTCAGGTCTTAAAAAGTTGATTATGGGGGGGAGCTGTGGCGCAGCGCGCTAAGCCCCCCACATTTGGGCTTGCATGCCCACCCACGGGGACCCTGGTTCGAGTCCGGTCATCTCCCGATCCCACACCGTCTCTCTGTCCCACTCGCTTCCTGTCACCATCTTAGACTGTCCTATCAAATAAAGGCATAAAAGCCCCAAGAAATATATTTTTAAAAAAACGAAAAAGTTGATTATGACAATAATGTAATTTATTATTGAAGGGTTGCTGTGGCACACCGCACTAATGCCTGGCCCCTGACCCATGAATGGGTAACTTGTCCGTGTGTTCCTAGGGTCCAGTCTGGCCTGGATCATTTCCCAACCCAAATCCAACCCAAACTCTCTCTCCCACTTACTTCCTGTCTATCTTCACTGTACTATCTCAAATAAAGGCACACAACAAGCCCATAACATATTTGTAAATCATATAATATATAATATAACATAATATAATTGATGTAGCGTTCCCTAAAATTCATAGTGCTAATGTAAATGTTGCTTTTATTCTGTCTCCACAGTAAGCAGACGGGTGATGTCCAGTCCCTGGTGTTCCCTGTGGTGTACCTCAATGAAGTAAGTGTGTTTCTTCTGTAAACATCAAAGCATCTTGAGTATATAACATACTTAGTATTTAACATCCACTGTGTAAGAACTAGACTGCCTGTGCAGTCGCCTTCGACTGCTTAAGGTATATCCCCGAAACGCGACGCTTCCAGTCCCCAATCATTCCTACCACTCCCGTCCACCTTTTCATGAACGTTTATGATAAATACAAAATATAAAATAAATATATTTAATATCTATACATAGATCAATGACGTGCATAGGCTTAAAACCAAATGACTATTGTGAAAATGAAGGAAAAAATGGGGCAAATGGTAACACTGTTTTAATGGTTCACTATTACAGTGGATATACCACATTAGGTACAGTGTAATAACCATTGTAACAATATTTAATACCACGTCATACCAGTGTGACACCATGTACCAATTTTGTACTTATATCATGTAGGCTATTTGTGTGTAAGTGGTATTACATGGTATTGCATATTTTTACACTGGTATTACACTAGTATTACATGGTATTACATATTGTTACACTGGTTATTACACTGTACACTGGCAAATCAATCCACCCAGTCAGAAGTTATGGGCCAAATAAAAATTCCACCATTTTGAGTGTGTGTGAGTGTTGACCTCCAAACTCGAATCAGTTCATGAACCTACCCTGCAGCATTAACACACCAAATCTGGGACAAATTCAGCCAACTGGTCAGAAGTTATGGGCCAAACAAAAGTTCGGCCATCTTGAATTCAGCCATCTTGAAAGTGTTGACCTCCAAACTTGAATCAGTTCATGAACCTACCCTAGAACATTCACACAACAAATCTGGAACAAATCCATCCACCCGGTCAGAAGTTATGGACCAAACAAAAATTCGGCCATCTTGAATTCGGCCATCTTGAAAGTGTTAACCTCCAAACTCTAATCAGTTCATGAACCCACCCTGCAGCATTAACACACCAAATCTGGGACAAATCCATCCACCCGGTCAGAAGTTATGGACCAAACAAAAATTCGGCCATCTTGAATTCGGCCATCTTGAAAGTGTTGACCTCCAAACTCGAATCAGTTCATGAACCTACCCTAGAACATTCACACACCAAATCTGGGACAAATCCAGCCACCCGGTCAGAAGTTATGGACCAAACAAAAATTCGGCCATCTTGAATTCGGCCATCTTGAAAGTGTTAACCTCCAAACTCTAAACAGTTCATGAACCCACCCTAGAGCATTCACACACCAAATCTGGGACAAATCCATCCACCCGGTCAGAAGTTATGGACCAAACAAAAATTCGGCCATCTTGAATTCGGCCATCTTGAAAGTGTTGACCTCCAAACTCGAATCAGTTCATGAACCTACCCTAGAACATTCACACACCAAATCTGGGACAAATCTAGCCACCCGGTCAGGAGTAATGGGCCAAACAAAAATTCGGCCATCTTGAATTTGGCCATCTTGAAATTGTTGACCTCCAAACTCGAATCAGTTCATGAACCTACCCTAGAGCATTCACACACCAAATCTGGGACAAATCCATCCACCCGGTCAGAAGTTATGGACCAAACAAAAATTCGGCCATCTTGAATTCGGCCATCTTGAAAGTGTTGACCTCCAAACTCGAATCAGTTCATGAACCTACCCTAGAACATTCACACACCAAATCTGGGACAAATCCAGCCACCCGGTCAGAAGTTATGGACCAAACAAAAATTCGGCCATCTTGAATTCGGCCATCTTGAAAGTGTTAACCTCCAAACTCTAATCAGTTCATGAACCCATCCTAGAGCATTCACACACCAAATCTGGGACAAATCCATCCACCCGGTCAGAAGTAATGGGCCAAACAAAAATTCGGCCATCTTGAATTCGGCCATCTTGAAATTGTTGACCTCCAAACTCGAATCAGTGCATGAACCTGCCCTAGAGCATTCACACACCAAATCTGGGACAAATCCAAACATCCGTTCAAAAGTTATCGCGTTAACACGAAAGACCTTACGCGGCGGACGCGGCGGACGCGGCGGACGCGGCGGACGCGGCGGACGCGGCGGACGCGGCGGCGCACACAAAACCATTACATCCCCGACGCTCCGCGTTTCGGGGAT
Source organism: Engraulis encrasicolus (assembly GCF_034702125.1). NCBI lineage: Eukaryota > Metazoa > Chordata > Actinopteri > Clupeiformes > Engraulidae > Engraulis > Engraulis encrasicolus. Next base: position 42,738,515 of record NC_085867.1, read on the forward strand.
ATAATTAAAAGTGTTCGTTATCAAGATATGCTTGCCTGTTCATAAACTTGCCCTTGTTATTTACCATCAATTTTAATTATAGCCACCTTAAACTTCATATGTTTGGATGTAAAATGTTATTCAGCATCTATATTCAAATGGCATTGTTAACTACTTGACCTAATTAAGGATTTAATTTAAAATTGAATTGATTTCCCCATTGACTTGAAAACCGCACATCAGCCCAGCAGTGGCTGGTTGGGATGACTGCCAGGGGCCCACACTGAGGGAAGATTTGGGCCCTAGGCAATATCCTAGTCTGCCTATTTGTTGAAAGCGGCTCTGCATCAGATATGGGGTGTGTGTGTGTGTGCTGTGTTGTCACTACTTGTCCGCCCTGGAAAGTTTAAAAGAAAGGAAGGCAAAGCCTTGGAGCCTTTTAATGGCCATCCACCCTTGGAACCATGGAAGCCCTCCAAGAGGTCTTCCTTTCACGTGGGCGCCTCCAGTCACCTGCTCCCATTGTTGCCTACTGGCTGTTGTTACATTATTGGTCAACATCTGACATGCTTTCAGCGATTGTTGTTTTTTTGCCATTGAAGGGGCCTCTTCTAGGCTGGAGGTCTCTCTCTTGATTTATCTCCTTTTCTTCTCCACTTTCAGGAAATCCTTGTGGGGTCTGTACAATGACTTTGGTGGTGTAGACACGGGATAAGAATAGAACGGGAGGGATGTTTCGCGCAACGCACACCTAAGCTTTTCACAATGTGTTTGTTGTGCTCAACTTTGACCTCACTTAAAGCATCGACAATGCCATGTGTCCGTATTTCAATGTGCAACACGGGTATTTAGACAAGATGTATGTACCTTGAAGTGCATTAAGACAAACTGAACCATTTCTGTCATGGCTTCTCCACAACGAAGAATTACGATGGTTTGGAAAAAATGCTGACACTTTGTGTCAGGTTCACTTACTGTGTTAGTTTAGATTAGTTAGACACAGCTTGCAGTCACCTACAAGGTAACAATGAGCATGGACATTGCATACTGCTACATGAAGACATAGATCAAATACTGAAATTACAGATATACTGCATGTATAAAATATTTTTACATGTTTATTTCTGCCTGGCAAATATCAGTACATTTCAGTGTCCTACGTCCTTACACTTTTATAGTAGTAAAACCTCTTTACGACAAAATCGTAGCATTATATCCTGCTTTTATTGGATGGCATACTTTGGATCTGCAAAGCATTTCTTGATATCTTTACAAAGCTGTGGAATTTGTGCATCAAAGTATATGGTATACAAACAGTACAATCGTTAAACGTTTGCACCAAAGACATACAGTACAGTAGTATTCCATCCATCATCATGAGCCTTACCTGCCTAGAATCATGTCATTTTAGTTCCAGGTGTTGTTTCCTCACTTTCCTTCCTTTGAGAATGTGACATCACCTCATAGTCCTTGTACACGATTGGCCTGTCTCCAGTTTAATCAAGCAGAACTTTTTTTTTAGTATTTTTTTATGACATCAGACTCAGAGGATGCTGCAACGTTTGCTCTCACTGGTCAGACGGAGCAGTGCTTTGAGGTGTGCAACAGGTTTGGAAGATAACAAGTACTGTGAAATTAGTTAAAGGTACCCCCTTAATGTTTAGGTGTTTAAAACATGTGAAATGACTTTAAACGCACCCTCGCGAATATCGCGATCAAAGGAAATCAGAGTCGACAGCACACTGTATCAAACCCAGGCAGGAGAGGCGGCCATTGTTTTTTAGAGTGGAGCAGAGGTCACCTCATTCCACCACAATCTGCCCAATCAAACCACAGGGGGCCACCGTAAGAGATTTTCCAGACCTCTCTGTTACGCAGACCTCCCACCCAAGAACATTTCCTCAGACATTTCCAGATGCTTCGTGCCATTGATTTTGTCACGGGGAGGGAGGGAGGGAGGGAGGATGGGTTAGGCAGTATCTGCTATTTCCCGATGATTACGTTGGAAACCGATGGGTGGATATCTTCCAGTGGGGCCTTCTCTCTCTCTCTCTCTCTCTCTCTCTCTCTCTCTCTCTCTCTCTCTCACTCTCTCTCTCTCTCCCACTCACTCTCTGTTTTTCTGTTTTGGATGGCGTTTAGGAAAAACATGACCTTGGCTTGTGCCCCACTGACACTGTGTGTGTCCTCTCTCTCTCTCTCTCTCTCTCTCTCTCTCTCTCTCTCTCTCTCTCTCTCTCTCTCTCTCTCTCTCTCTCTCTCTCTCTCTCTCTCTCTCTCTCAGTCTCTACCTGCCTGCCTGGCCCTCTGTCCATCTGTGTATCTGTCCTTCTATCACTCTCTGTGTCTGCGTAGAGCAGGGGTGGGGAGCCTTTTTCATTTGAGGGGCCACTTCAAATTCATCCGAGGGTCGTAAAAGTCCTCCGAGGGCCGTACTATGGACACAAACCGGGATTTCCCCCTGCACTTTAGGCCTATATTGAAAGCAGCCACCTTTAAAACAGCCACCTTCTCTAGGTCCCCTGAATATCATAAATTGTATCGCAAATGTATTTTCTAAGATTCCTTTACAAAATACCTCATATGTCATGTGACGCTGCATAACAACAGGTGCCGGATAAAACGGCCTCAAGGGCCCCAAGCGGCCTTCGAGACATACTGGTAGGTTCCCCACCCCTGCTGTAGGCCCTCGAGACATACCGGTAGGTTCCCCACCCCTGGCTTAGAGCGTGGTGATCAACGAGGCTCAGCAGCTGTATGCGGTGGTGATGGAGGCAGACGTGGTGATGAACATTACGTGACCTGATCTTATTGATCATGTCTGATCATATCTGATCTGACCTGATATTATATCACATTATATTATTTGATCCTATAGAGTGTGGTGATAGATGAGGCGTCGGCTAAGCAGCTGTATGCGGTGGTGATGAACGATGAACGTGCCCTGATCTTATTGATCATATATGGAGGCGGACGAGCTAATATTATATGTAATATCTGATCTTATTTTACATTATATTACTGTATTTGGTCCTATAGAGCGTGGTGATAGACGAGGCGTCGGCTAAGCAGCTGTATGCGGTGGTGCTGGAGGCGGACGTGGTGATGAACGTGCCCTGGTCTTATTGATCATATCTGATATTATATTACATTATATCATTTGGTCCTATAGAGCGTGGTGATAGACGAGGCGTCGGCTGAGCAGCTGTATGCGGTGGTGCTGGAGGCGGACGTGGTGATGAACGTGCCCTTCATCGTCATCGGGCTGGGCATCCTGCTGGGCATCTTCTTCATGGTCCTCATGTGCAGCAGACCCAAAGAACAGGTGAGACCTGTGTGTGTGTGTGTGTGTGTGTGTGTGTGTGTGTGTGTGTGTGTGTGTGTGTGTGTGTGTGTGTGTGTGTGTGTGTGTGTGTGTGTGTGTGTGCGTGCGTGTGTGCTTGTGATTCATGTGCAGCGGGCTTAGAGAGGAGGTGAGACTGGATGATGGACCGTGTGGGCGTGTGTGTGTGTGTGTGTGTGTGTGTGTGTGTGTGTGTGTGTGTGTGCTTGTGATTCATGTGCAGCGGGCTTAGAGAGGAGGTGAGACTGGATGATGGACCGTGTGGGCGTGTGTGTGTGTGTGTGTGTGTGTGTGTGTGTGTCCATGTTCATGTGACTCATGTGCATCAGGAGAGGAGTTGAGATTGGCTGCCAGTGAGAGAGAGTGTGTGTGTGTGTGTGTGTGTGCGTGTGCGTGTGCGTGTGCGTGTGTGTGTGCGTGTGTGTGTGTGTGTGTGTGTGTGCGTGTGTGTGTGTGTGTGTGTGTGTGTGTGTGAGTGCGTACGTGTGTATGCATATCTGTGTGTTTGTGTATGCGAGTGTGAGTGTGCGTATTCGCGTGTTTGTGTTATCCATCTCATCTTACACCCACACTCCCACACAGGAAACATCAGTGGTGTTTGCGCGTGTGAAATCTGTAGCAACAGTGGTGTTAGTAGTAGTAGCACTACGTAACCCTGTGTTGAAGGTCAACGTGAATGAATGTCATGAATGACCGGAGTGCTACGTGTATTGTTCTCTCCAGAGCTCCCCCGCCGAGCGCGAGCCCCTGCTGAAGCCTTAGGAGTCAACCAGGAAAAGTCGTCCCGGCCGCGAGTGCGACCTCTGGGCACGGACACCTGGCCGCAGGGACGCCTGCCTGGGGCCTCTCTGAGGTAGCGAATGACACAGTACATTTGTCTGTGTTAACTCCACACATAGAGAGTAGAATCGACACTGCACGTGTTAGCTGAGTGAGTGACCAGCAAATTGTTGGTGTTTCAGTTATTTTGAGGTTTAAATTCGACTCTCTTAAGTGTTGATTGAATTACCACTGCTAAATGTACTGTGTAGCGAGCTACTTAGGTAGGCCCAGCCTCCTCAAAATGTCTTCATGTTCGTGCAACAGCCAACGGACAAACAAACACGCTGCCCAAGCCTGGCGTAGTCGTCATAACCACCTTTCATCGTAACATGCTTCCTGAATGGCACTTTATACCACTTCCCCTCCAAACTGGGTTTCCTATTCCTATTTTTGACCAACCGCTGGTTTGTTTTTGTTTTGTGTTTTTAGAAAGCTATCCTTGCGGAATAGAAGGGTGTGGCATTAAGAAGCATAGTTGAGCTTTTTTTGTTTTGTTTTGAGTTGTCTTGTTTTTTAAAAGAAACGTTTTAATATTGTTATTTTATGGTGTGATATTAATTCTGTTTTTTGTCATATTGTCATATTGTCTTGTGTTTTTTATTGTTTTTATTGATTAGCTGCTCTTTGTGTTTTTCTTTTAAAGCAAAAGAGAGATGTAAAAGATGAGATCATATGACAAGAGTAGACACATTTTGGGAAGAACATGTAAAATTAAAGAAGATTTTTTCCAAATGCTACTGATAATAACTTGAGTTCTGAAAATATGATCAGATTTTTAAGTGCATAAGCCCATGAAACTGGTTCAGAAGCAGCTAGTAGGGGTCTGCCTCGTCCGGCCGTCTTTGGACGTGGGCATGCAGAGATACAGTAATGTTTGCGGAGGATGTTTGGAGAAGGAGAGGGTGCTTGTGAGGAGGTGAATGAATGTGTTGGCTGATGACCAGGTATGAAGCAGTATTGCACTATGTGGGGTAGATGTGGGCTTTGAGGGACAGGAGCTCCTGCTCCTGAAATCACAATCAAAAAAAAAAAAGAAAAGAAAAAGGAAATAACAGATGACAGAATCCCTCACCTTTCAAAACCTCCATATTTTATATACAGACAAAACAAACTGTTTTATTTTTATATGTATAGTAGAATCTACTTCTTTATGTATAGAAGATTCTACTTTAACTGTATGGAGTAGTTCTGTCAGTCACCATTTGCTTGATTGGGTTCACTTCCCATTCAACAGCATTAAGTCAGTTAAGTTTGGTAAACATGTACTTTGACTTCAGAGTAGTATGAATAATTTTTACACTTCAAATCTTATATTTAGACTTGTTTTTTTTTTACACAATATAAAGTTTTGTTTTGATTTAAACTACACAATTCGCGTCCCTTATCTGAGGAGGTTAGCAAAAATGGTCAGTGATGTTGCCATAGTTTTTTTTTTAATCACAATGTCTTTGTTTGTTTTATTTCCTTTTATATAGAATTGATTTGCTTTCAGTGCTATACGTGTCCATGCAATTAGGATGCTTGTCCTATAGGCCATTGCTGGTAGAGATATGTGGCTCTGATGCTCATACCGTACAATGCCCATGATGCCATCAAAAACCCTCTCGAAACGTTGTGAGACGTTTTATATTGTATGTATCTTTGGTTTCATGTTAAACTTTTAAACCATGTGTTTTTGGAACTTACTACAGACTCAAAGTTGCAAGTGACTCAGTTTCTTCTTCTGCAATCTCTTGCTCAAAACTACTCCACCCAGTTACTGACATTATTTTTCCAAAATGGCAATCACAGATATGTCATCATTTGTGCATAAGGATGTCGCCATTTGTGCACGTCTACTGACCCATGGCATAGAAACCTGTGGTTTTGGTGGAGAGGGTTGAATTCTGCTTTTTAACCACTGCTTTGGTGCTTTCACGCTTGTATTGGTATGTGTCAACATGTCTGTGAAGATTGTCATTCGTTCAGGTCATCTTATCCAAAAGTGCCCATGTAAACATGGCTAATGTCTCTTTCCATCCCAACATTTTAGATCTATAGACGTTCTTTTAATCCAGCCAGAAAATATACAGCTTGACCCTCGGAAGGTTCTTCTATAACCCAGACATCAGATGTACAGCTGGGTGTTGTGTGGCCTTGTTGGCTTCTGGTGGTGTGCTCATATTTGACCGCATTTCACCTTTTCATTTAACGTTTTCCATTATCTTATCATGTTAAGACTGTTAATCTGGAACATATTCTCTCTGTTGAATAATGTCTTGTTGTGTGTTTGTGTGGAACACGGTTCCTCTCTGTTCAGGCTTCTTGTTAACAAAACTTGTCAAAGAAAGAGCAGGTCTCATATTTACTATCATCAATAGCAGACATGGTATGATTAACAAGGACATGGAATACACTACTCACTTCTCAATGCTGGCTTTTGGTGTCAGCAACGATTCTGTATGTTCTTGCATGCTGCTTTGAATTGAGCGCTAATTCTTATTCGGTGCTAACAAATCAGCTAATTAATGGAATTAACATTGGTAAGCGCGTACAAGCAGAAGGAATGAATATGTTTTTTTTGTTTTTTTTCGCGGTCTGAACCCTGGGTATTCTCTGCCCTTCCACTATGTTACATCACTGTTCATGCAACCCTCTCCAGTAGGTGTAGTAGAGCTTTGTGTGTTTTGCAGTTTGGTGTGCGCACAGGTTAACATTGCAGAGGCAAACGTCCAGGGTTGAGAAATAGTCCTTCCACATATTTGTCACCTGCTAGTTCAGTCATTCAGCTGTCACCTAGTGCTACTGTATGCGGTATGTGTTGGGAGGGTAGGCAGAGGGAATAGGGAAAGGGAAGGGAAGGTTTCCCTTTTTCAATCTTATCCTGTCTTTTAGTAAACATTTAGTTTCAACAGCGGCTACAGGCAGTGGTGTATCTCACCCCTCACCCCCCACCCCAACGCCCCCATTCCTTGGTCCTTGTTCGTGACTTGTCTGCTGACTTCTGTAGTATAGCCAAAGCCAAACATTTCAGTATTACAGCATCATCAATCGGCTTGTGTTGTGACCCTGGTATATACCGGTAGGCATGTTAGTCTTACGCCTTTCCTGTTCTTGTTGAGCACTAAGTATGCTACATCCTCTCAGAACATGTGTGTTTTGCATTACAATATGCATCAAGCCTAAAAAAATGTTTAAATGTTTTAACCATCTGGAAACCGCATTTACCTACATACTATTTATGATATGTAACTTTGTTCCTGCTTTTCATGAAGTAACTTTTCAGATGTTATTTTAATCATAATTCAGGTTCTCAGCTGTGTGTTCAGGATTGTTGTCTCCACATAGTAATGACATCACTGGATGCAGAGGGGTCACTGGTGTTTTTAGATGTCAGGGTGGCACACCACAGCTAATGTCTTTATTGCGTGAGGATGGTATTAATTATGTGTACAACATGTTTTTCATTTACATGAAATTAATGTTTTGCTTATATAATCCTACAAAATAATGATATTTTAATCTATGTATATTATTATGTTTTAATCTATATAGCTAGTGGTAGTTGTGGTAGTGCCACCTGACTTCCGCTGCTGAAAATATCAATGACCCATAGAGCAGAATGGAGTGGCCAAACTTAAGTACCTGACTGTACTTTTTTTTCTGGTTGCCAAGAATGTTTACTTTTATGTCAACCCACAAGTTATGTCAATTGTTTTTCATTTTGAGAATGATTTTTATTGCACTGTGTCAAATGAGGTTTTCTTAGCTTTTGTCTTAAAAAAAGAGAAACAAACTAAACAAAAACATAACTGTCCGTAAAGAAAATACAACTCTATGTACATCACCTACCCATATCGCATATTTACAAATAAATAACAGGAAATGCATCACATATGGTCAATAAATTCTTTCCATGAAACAAATTGTTTGTTGAATTCTTTTTGAATGCATATGAGGTGTATTTAGCACATGTCCTGGCAAAAAGGCCATGTTTTAAGATAACACTACAACATACAGTATTTCAGGTACACTTGGTTGACAGTGGTACATTCCTTATTTCATACAACATAAAGGCATAAACACTTCGCCATATAAATTGGCTTGGATGAGTGTTTTCACAGCTTTTTAAAGGTCCAGCGTGTAACATCTTTTAGATGTTCAATATCAGCAAGTGTTATCCCTACACATAATTGTCCTCTTACCTGAATATTTTCCATCAACTTAAATTGTTCCTTCAAGTATTCCCCTAGGCTTTAAATATTACGTTAGGAGCAAAGCTTCATAATATTCATGCACCATCTTGAAGTTTGTTACCTAATTAATGTCATGTATGGTTCTGAAGTTGTCCTTATCACCCACCACTATAGCATGACATTTTCCTCATATTGTATTGTCACCAGGGCTCGGCATTAACCTTTTCACCCACCGGCTTCTATGGCTAGTGGTTTTCCCGAGTCACTAGCCATTCAGGTGTTCCACTAGCCACACCTTTTATATAGTTTTTTCTTTATCATGATAGTGTATGTCTAACCTCAGAAGCAAGATGAGGGTTTAGCTTTCTACATGGAAATATATCAAGCAAATAGAAACTGAGTTACTGAGATTTTCTTGAACTTAAATACAAACAATTCATACGGGCAGAATAGGGTACTATGATTCGCATGTCATACCAAGGAATAAGCTGCCAGCGAAATTGGCTAGTGACACTGAGGGTATTACTAGCCGCAGCAAGTTTTACCAGCATTTGGCCAGTTGGCAGGTGCCAGTGTCAAGCCCTGATTGTCACATCTCAGGTTTGAAGAAAGGAATGGAAATCTTACACAGTGGCCCTTTAAGGCAGGGGTGGGGAAGCTTTCTCATTCGAGGGGCCACTTCAGATTCTTCCAGATCCTTCGGGGCCGTTCTATGATCACAAACTAGGATTTCCCCCTGCACTTTACGTCTATATTGAGGGCAGCCACCTTAAAAACAGACCCCACCTTCTCTAGGTACCCTGAATATAACTTAATTGTATTGCAAGTGTAATTTCTGAGATTCCTTTACAAAATATGTCATATTTCATGTGACGCTGCATAATATTAAAATTCTATCGGGGACCAGATAAAACGGCCCTCAAGACATGGGTTCCCCACCCCTGCTTTAAGGTCACAGACAGGGGACTCACTAATTCGACGCCCTTTCGGTACTTACCGCTTACGTCATACGACCCTAACCCTAAACCTAACCCTAACCCTAACCTTAACCCTAAACCTAACCCTAACCCTAACATTAACCCTAACCTTAACCCTAAACCTAACCCTAACCTTAAATCACTTGTTTGAAATGTTTGATTACCATGTGACATACCACGTAAGTACCGAGAGGGCATCAAACTAGTGGGTCCCCACAGACAGGGCCTTTAGCCAGTATAAACCAGGCCCCATGTGCAGTACAGTACCTTACATGACTTCTTGCTGTCACTAATGGCTTGACACAGCCCAGCCCAGCACACTATCCTCGCTCCTGTCTGGCCAGAGGGGAGGTCACAGATTATTTTGGAAACAGCAATGTATACTGACGGACATTGATTGTTTGTTTTTTAAGGTTTTTTTTACTGCTTTGGTCCAGGTCAGGAAGCTCCATGTACATGTAGGCCGCTGCTTACAATGTTTTAGCGTGACAACCTCATGGGAAGCGTTAAGGGAGATTCCATAACAGAACAGGGAGGGGGGTTAGGGTCCTTGTCTTGGTATATCCTCTCGGATTGGAGCGTTCCTCTCTGATCCTGTTGGTGTTGTGACTGTGGGGGATTTTTTTTTTTTTTTAAATAGCGATGTGGTTCACAGTCATTCTTGACATGCTCCTTCCTGAACCAGGGTTGCCGAGATACCGTATCCGCATCTTTAAGAGGAGTAGCTACGGAATGTACAGACATGCCTCCTGCAAGAATGCAAAAACAAACACAAAAACAAACAGACAAGAATAAAGATTGGCTGAATCTGCCGTTTTGTTGAAGTGGGGTGGATCTGTATGATATGCATGTACAGGTAATAGTAATATCCATGTACTGTAGTCACAATTTGACCCAAACAACCCAAGTTGGACAAAGAACAGAGATAATGCGAAAACAAAGGGGTTTTATCATGGAGTAGACAGAAATTGTGATTGTGTTATCAACTGTCTGGCAGACTGTATGACCCTTGACCTTTTTAAATATAACTCTGATACCTCCTGATAAAGAATTAGCATGATATGCATGTATTCCCATTGTCAGCATTTGAGGTTGTCTGATAGGCTAACAAGCACACACACACATACATGCACACACAGAGATACACTAATACTCACATACACACTATAATTTGAATTAAAAAAATAAATAATAATAATTAGAATTCTAAGATGAAAGTACTGAAAATGCATTCCAAATGTTTGGTCACATAGTAGCAGCAGTAACCTAATAAATGCAATACTTAAACATCTTTTACAGTGTTTTGTAGATTATGGCGTGCTCTTCATCCGATGGGGGGGGGTGTCTTATTAGTGTATCCTATTTTTAAGGGAGGCATTGACAGGGTTATGATGAGGTCAAGTGGGCGTTTGTTAAAAAAAAAAAAGGTTGAGTCCACAGTCTAGCCCAGTGGTTCTCAACCTTTTTTGCCCCCCTTAAAAAAAATAGGCCAAATGCCCCCCGATGGCAACACCGCCCCCTCTCAGCTGTATTCCTCTCAACGTCCCCCTAGGGCTCTCCACCGCCCCCGTTGAGAAACACTAGTCTAGCCAATGTGCTGCTACGTCCAGTATATGCTGATAGCAGTGCTCACCTGCAGTACTTTGTGCCGCACTCTGCGTGCTCCCGGCAGCTGGCCCCCAGGGGCTTGAGCATGTTCCAGCGCCACAGCAGCGAGCGCTTGGCCCGGTGAAGCAGCCCCCCCGCCCACACATCAGCATCAGCTGCACCAGCAGCAGCAGCAGCAGCAGCATCGCCCACCGGGGCACACCTCACCTGGACACATAATACACACACACACACATACGCACACACGCGCACACACACACACGCCACACCAGAGAGGGACCGTTTTAGCTCAGCTTTGGTAGGGAAAATTGCTGTCATTATGCACAAAGAAAGCTCGTTTTCCTGTATAGTGAAATGCACCATAAAGTAATAAATGAAAACACTGCACCGCTGCAAGCTACAACTGCAGAACATCAATTGCGTTTTCCATGATTTAGTGGTAGGGCCTAATTGCAACCACTTCCCCATAGCAGACGTTAATCACTTGTACACTCCAAAGCACTCTGTGACTGCCCCAATGATCATTAATGTGAAGTTTTGCAAGTGTCATTGACAGTGTCACTCTACTACATTCCTCTCCTAGGATTCCAAAATAGTCATGTTGACGCCCGTCGTTACCTGTATGGCACAGAAGAGGGTCAACAGCAAGCTGAGGGCAATCACCCGCTGATCGATAGTCTTCATGTTTGCAGAGAGGAGAGAGAGAGGAGAAGGGACAGGACAACAGCCGTGGTGCGCTCAAACAAACAGTGAGAGAGGGATAGAGGCAAGCGCTATCTTTATATTATTATACTGCAAGGTGGTGCTGATTACCTTATGATAAGGAGCCCCATGTACTGCGCTGTGTGTGTGTACTGTGCTATGCTATGCTGTGCTATGTGTTTGTGTGTGTGCTGTGCTGTGTGTTTGTGTGTGCTGTGCTGTGCTGTGCTGTGCTGTGATGTGTGTGTGTGCTGTGCTGTGTGTGTGTGTGCATGTGTGCTCTGCTATGCTGTGCTGTGCTGTGTGTTTGTATGTGTGCTGTGCTGTGCTGTGTGTGTGTGGGTGGGTGTGTGTGTGTGTGTGTGTGTGTGTGTGTGTGTGTGTGTGTGTGTGTGTGTGTGTGTGTGTGTGTGTGTGTGTGTGTGTGTGTGTGTGTGTGTGTGTGTGTGTGTGTGTGTGTGTGTGTGTGTGTGCGTGTGTTTGCTCGGTGCTGAACACTTGCCATGGTTGAGCAAAGGCCACCTTGTGCGTGTGTAAGTGAGAGGAGGGGTTGTGTGTGTGTGTGTGAGTGTGTGCGAGTGAGGTGAGGGTGATTCCACGTTGACAGTTTCATTGAAGGCAGACCGCCATGAAAAAAAGCAGAAAAGAACAGAGAGAACGTAACTGAGTGTGAGTATGAATGTATGAATCGATAAATTAATTAACACGTTTTTAGCTGATCACAAACAGCTGGATTGCAATATCTTGAAAAGCTTTCATTTGAAAATCTACATATATATAAAACTCTAGAAGCAAAAGATATGACTCACCATGAATACACTTGTGGGAATGCAACACATTTGATTGCCAACTCACACAATGCTTGCATTGTATGATAAAAGAAGCTGAGGAAAAAAGCACATTTCTCTCAGTGCAATGTGCAAACTCAGGGCTACTGTCTTTCTGCTTGAGTAGAAACCAGTGTTGTCACTCACCACATGGTGAAACGTCAACAACAAAAGCATAATGGGAAACCCACATCAGCACAAGAATAAATCATCCTTATCGGTCATAGCCTTCTGGTAGCAAACATAATTACAGCGGGAAAACAGAAATAGTGTGTTTGAGTGTTTTGTAACATAAATGTCACTCATAAGCCTCTTATTTGTTGCCACAATTCTATGTTTGGGTTTAATACTGCAGATTTGGAAATCGGTAGTACTATCCAGAAACAGTAGGGGGCGATAATGGACTGATTGTATGCGTCACGTATTCATAGGGAGTCTCAGGGCTCCCACTGCTCCTGTGCTTCCGACTCCGAGCCAAAGAAAACGGCCAAACCCTTGGCAAACAGAAATGCGCTATAAAGCGTTCCTAGGTATTTGTTAGTGCTTAAACATGTCAACTTCCTATGATACCAAGTGTCCTGGGTAGCACTTTAGTGTCCTGTATACACCTCTGACTAATGTATGGCCAGAGCCAAGCCAACACGTGGTACGGCGTGCACAGACATTTTTGGGGGGGGGCAGTGCTCAAGGATGGGGCGGCAGGCATACTGAACTTTTGGCTGCTTTAGGTTATAGAGCCTATATTATATTGGGGCATTTGCATATTTTTAATTGTCAAGCATTTCTATATGATCATGTCAACATGAACCACAGTAGGCCTACATTGTGAATTTTACTCCTTTTTTTTTAAAGGGCATTTTTTGTTCAGTAGGGCATCTCATTCCTATTTGTGGACGCCTACTGTATGTGTGGTGGTGGAGTGGAGTGTGGGTGCAGTTCATTTCCAAAACATGCATTCTTCCCTTTGTCCTCTGACATATTGTCTTGTCGATTAAGTCCGTTTTATATTGGTCAGTCATTCAAACTGCACATGGATTTGTCTGAAATAATGATCGTTGTGGCACAAGAGTAAATGTGTGTATGTTTCAAAGTTGGTTTAACAACGAAGCTATATTTCAATTCATATACAGTATATTTATTACATATGAAAGCTATTTTGAATGTCCTAATAGGCCTATAGAACTGACATTACCCAGATGGACAAGGAGTACAGAAGACAGAGGACAGAGGAAAGGCTGTGGGTTTGGAGAAATAATTTGCACCCTAAAACTACTGTTTATTGAAAAGTCTGAAACAAAACAAGGCTTAACTGTTTCCATTCAACAACATTGTTGTGTAGACATACAGTGCCTTAGTGCATGGCTGAGTGGTGGACACGTGGTGACAGGACCACTAACAACTTTGCTTGGGCCCAGGACAAAATCATCTGAGAGAGCCCCCCTCTAAATACATACAATGCACCTTGTATTTGGGCCCAGGGGTGGATCACTGGTATTGGGACAGGGGGGTGGTGTCAGAGGCGTTGGACCCACGAAATATCGTAGAATGGGGCCCCTACAAGATATTTGGCAATTGAAAGCCACTGGCAGGGTGAGGCCGGGGGTGAGGCCGGGGGTTCCTGGCCCCTATGCCCCCCCCTCTGCTCCGCCCTGATTTGGGCCTAGGACAACTGACTCATTTGTCCCTTCTTGTTGGCTTCCCTGTGTGGAGTGTAGACAGTAGTTTGTGTAAACAGGTTTAACAAAGAAAAAAAAAACACAAAATGGATGTTGGACTAGCAAAGCCAAATATTAACACATCTGATGAAGGGCATGCTGCCCGAAACGTCACATTAAAATAAGAGAAACGGGAGACCGATGTTGCAGACTTATTCTTGAAAGCAAGGTTTCCCTAGCCTGATTATCATTGACTTTCAAATCTCTTAAAGACTTGGTCTGACCAAGAGCATAACAATGAACATTTCCCAAATGGCATTTTCCAAACGGCCTCCCTTGGTTTGCTAATAATTGTTTGCTTCCCAACAAAGTGGGAGGAGTTCCCGTATTTGCGGGAACTCAGAAAGTTACTAGCATTGCTCTTGACCTGACTGGTAGCAACGGTCACTAGGAGGGCACAGCCTGGCTATGTTTCCCATGATGCCGTGAAATAACGGGTTCATATGTAACGTACGAGTTCTTGTACCAAAACATCCACTTCACTGTCATTGAGTGTCTAGAGCCAACACGTGGTGGTGGAGAGTTAGTGGAGAGGAGTGTGGAGTTTGTGAAAGCAGGTTGGTTTCCCATGAGGGGTGACCCCCGGCCTGTGGGATCAGAGAGACTATACCAGCACATGCTGAGAGGGCTGTGCAGGCCGCAGATGTGGAAGGAATGCAGAGCATGACAGCGGGGTTCATACGGAGAAGATGGAGGAGTGTGTGTGTGTGTGTGTGTGTGTGTGTGTGTGTGTGTGTGTGTGTGTGTGTGTGTGTGTGTGTGTGTGTGTGTGTGTGTGTGTGTGTGTGTGTGTGTGTGTGTGTGTGTGTGTTTGTGTGTGTGTGAGAGAGAGAGAGAGGGGAGAGGTTTACATGGGCTGGGTTCTAAAGAATGATGTGGAAACATATTTCACATAGGCTGCTACTGTAAGTAACGTCTAAAACAAGTGTGCAAATGCAAATGCTTGCTTAACATAAATGAGGCGAAAAAAACAAAAAGTGATAAAAAGTCCTGAAAACCGCTTGATTTTTAAATATAGATTTGAAGCCTCCAACAGGAGGAGCATTTTGCATGTCCTTTCGAAGTTGCTTCTGAAGCTGAACAGCATCTGCAACATTGTGTTGACAACATGGTTTGCCTACGTATTTTTATGCTATAATAGGACAACTTAATACCAGAGAAAGTGTACTTTGAAAACTGTGCAATCTTGTCTGTGGTCTTTAGTCATTTCTTATGGGTGGAATCAATTGCACAAAGGGCGCCAGGCCAAAACACAGATAGGGCCCCCCCATACAGCCTCCCAAAATCATAATAAGGCCCCCGCTACCGAGGGGCCCTGGGCCTGAGGGCAAATGCCCTGCTTGTCCTCCTAGAGCAGTGTTTCTCAACCTTTTTTTAGGCAAGGCACCCTTTCAATTCATGAAAATTTTCAAGGCACCCCAAACCAACGAACCGTAACATGGCATCGCATCCGATACCACAAATGCTTAGAAAAGTAACACATTTGGAGACGTCACACGACCTACATTCAAAGTTGCAGCTGACTGGGGCGACCTATATTTACTTTATTGTGCGTAAATGGCATATGAAAGACTATACTGACTAGCATTAACTTATCAATTTAGACAAATATGTATCATATTACAGAATTTATTTATCAGCCACTTTTCCGCGGCACCCCTGAGGGCCCCGGCACCCCTGTTGAGAAACACTGTCCTACAGCACTACCTTTGCCAGTTCTCTTGATCTCTCAGAGTACAGATGAATGACAGTGATTTACATGGTGCAATTTTCCTATTTAAATGCCACTGTTGTATATCATAACAATGTATTCTGTTATTTATATTAAACCATAAACATTACTGTAGGGCCGGCCCAATCCTTTATGGGGCGATGAGCAAAAATTCATTCGGGGCCCCCCCATACCACCACCTACTCAGCATCAGATACTTAATAAGCTTAATTTACTTGCACGAGTGAGGGGCAGGAGCTAAGGACATCGGTAGGTTGTCTGTAGATCGTGTATCCATTGTGTACCCCTTACCCATCATGCACTGCCCTTCTTGGAGCAAACCTTGTCAAACAGAAAGCCATTTCTTTATGAAAGATGGTTGTACTACCCACCGTCATTGAGGTCTCCCCCCATATATAATAGCGCCTGTCTCTGTTGTAGGAGGACGTGGTATGTTGAGAAAGAAATACATGTGACAGGGGAAATGGTGGAGAGTTCATTTCTTCCTATAACTTTGCTGCTCACGGGTGGGGCTGGGGGGTGCTAAGCCATTGCATAGTTTGCTTCTGCCTCGGGCTGGCCCAGCATCACTGACTTTCTAAGCTGTTTACTGTACTTACGTCCAAGAAATTTAGCAGGCTTCAAAGAGGGCTAAATGAGGAAGTTGTTCAGATAAAGGAAGAGAGATTCATGCTTTAGAATTCAGCATTTCAGATTAGGGGTGGGCGATATGACGATATTAAATCGTGAATCGTGATATCAATACAAGATCGTCTCGAATCTGCCAAAGTAGAGAAATCGTATAGATCGTCTTGCAGTGAGGATGTCAGTATCAGTATCAGAGTGATGTTTACTTACTAGTGTTGTTGTCTTCACTTTATCACTTCACATTATTGTATTCCAATTGTGCACTTTATGAGAGTGTCATCAGTGTGTTAACATTTTACTAACTGCAAATTACAAATTGCAAGTATATGACAGTTGTTTTTTGTGATATGACATTTTTGCCATATCGCCCACCCCTATTTCAGATTATCATAGCTGAAGCAACAGGAGGATCTCCTCAGTATCCACATGCATGCTTGACCCAACAAATTAATCAACTTACTTACTTTCCACACAAGTGATTTTAATTGGCTATACGCTCACGCATGCACACACACATGCACGCATGCACGCAAAATAGTGAGGCAACGTGCTAGAGCTTTGTAGCCCTATCTCTAAAGCTGACAGTTCTCTGAAGCTAAAAGATGAAAAACAATCATGCAAAATGGTCATGTAATGTCAAAATGTGTAAAAAGTAATGCATCACTTTCTGCATTACAGAATAACCCACTCTACACTAAAAGGAGTGGGGGTGAGGGATCACCCCACCCCCCAAGCAATATCTGAAGAGTCTGTACTCAGGTAGGCCAGGAAAACAACATGTTTTGAACCCAGAATATGAGCCGCTATCCTCTTGCAGGCGATTCAGGGCCCCAGTTAAAAACAAGAAAAAGTTTTTGAATAGGTATAAGTTCTCTTTTCTTCCCGTGCCTGTGAACCTATTTAACTCAGGTCGTTAACTACCATCCTTGCAATGTAATGCCATGTATGGAGGCTGTACTAGGTAGGCATTTTAAGTATGCACTTTATGCATCTCTACGATGACACTTTATGTCTGTATGTACTTTTTTTGCATAATGTGCTGTCATGTGGTAGCTATGTATATCCAAGACAAAGCTGTCTCAAGACAGATTTTTTGAGTAACTTGCCCAACACTGACTGACTTGGTCATTACTGTTTTGGTAACAACACGCTTATACAGTATATACATTATAATTTTAGTTATGTTTTACTGTTCTTTAGTTTGGCCTATGAATCTTTACATTCTGTGACACCTTCAGTGTGTTCTAAAACTATTTTGAAATGTTATTTGTGAAAGGTAGAGTGCCAAGGGGTCTTGAAGTTGACACCAAAAATGTTCAAAGGCAAATATTGTTGCGTTTAAAGTCGAAATATTTATATTTACTTGATGCCCAGGCACTCCATTTCAACTGTGGAGTACCGGGTCTAATGGTCGAACAGCTTGCGGTTGATTTACTACACAAGTCGTAAGTCTCCCCCGTCCCCCCTGCAGTGGCACAGCACCAAGCCCCAGCCCAGAGGTGTTGTTCTGTACTGTGAAGGGGAGATCAAAGTTGGGGCTCTGCAACACTGGGGAGTTGCAAAGACAGTCCATCAGGTCCTAGAGGGCTGTCTGACAGTCATCTGTCCAAACAACCTTGTTGCGGGTCCGGTCCGTTAGCTTGGAGGCACAGGTGAAAAAGTTGGGAATAAACGGCCTGTACCACCCCACGAGACCCAAGAAGGACCTCACACCCTTCTGGGCGGCGGGCAGTCGCGGACGGCCTCCAGTGTTGCCAAATTGAGCTACTTGGCCGTTTGCGTGTAAAAATTACATTTAAAAACGCCCAATTTTTGGCCAAAGAAATCAATAGAATTGGGCGCGATTCAATGCTTTCAGGCAGGTTTTGAGCATTTTTTTTTAAAGATATGTTTTAGGGGCTTTCATGCCTTTATTCGATAGGAGAGTTTGAGATGGTGACAGGAAGCGAGTGGGTCATAGAGACGAGGTGGGATCGGGAAATGACCCCGGCTGGACTCGAGCCGGGGTCCCCGTGGGCATGCAAGCCCAAATGTGGAGGGCTTAGCGCGCTGCGCCACAGCGCCCCCCAGGTTTTGAGCATTTTTTGGGCTGGAAATCAGCAGCCTCATTTGGCAACCCTGACGGCCTCCACCTTGCCCACTTGTGGCGTGATGTGCCCACTACCCAACATATAGTCTGGGTAACAGACCTCCGGGCTAGCCAGCTGGCATTCGCTGGCATTGGCAACCAGGCCGGCGGTGCTGATCCAGCCGAGCACTTCTGCCAGATGAGTCCCATGCTCCTTCCTGGAGGAGCAGTAGAGGATGACATCATCTATGTACACCCCGTACGGCTCGACTCCACGCAGCACTTGATCCATGAGCTGCTGGAATGTAGCGGCCGTGCCATGTAGTCCAAAGGGCACGGTGGTAAACTGGTGCAGTCCTCTCGGGGCCCAAAATTCTGTCAGTTTTTGGGCCTCTGGCATGAGTGGCACCTACCTGTACCTCTTGCAGGATAAAGAGGACTGAGCCAGTTCGTATGTCGGACCCACTTTTGCCAGGACCTCGAAGGTCCCCTGCCATTTTGCCAGGAGACTCCTGGTGGACGAGGGCAGTGGCAGGAGAACCTTCTGGCCAGGGTTGAAGGTGCGACTCCGAGCTGTCCGGTTGTACATGGCCTTCTGCTGTGGCTGGGCTTGGGCCAGGTTGTTGTGGTCCAGGCTGCATAGCTCCTCAAGCCTGGCTCTCATCTTCAGCACATACTCTATGCTGGTCTGTTGTGGTTCTCCCTCTCTGGTCTACGCCTGTTTGAGCTTATCCAGGGCTCCTCTTACCCGACGACCAAAGAGAAGCTCGAAGGGGGAGTAGCCAGTCGAAGCTCAGGGCACCTCGCTGCATGCAAACAGGATGTATGGCCGCCACTGATCCCAGTCTGCACCGGTTGTTGCACACAAACTCCTTCAGCATGAATGAGGGTCTGGTTGAAGCGCTCAACCAATCCATCAGGGTGGTACAGTGTGGTTCTAAAAATGGGCCTATTGCCCAATAGGGAGTAGACCTGTCTCATGAAACGGGAGTTGAAGATGGTTCCCAGATCTGTAATGATCTCTCAGGAGATACTTACTCTCAAGAACAGCTGTATGACACAGTTGGCCACCGTACTGTATCTGTCGAGCAGTGATAAAGGCTTCTGCCAGGTCAGCGGCGTTGTTCGACGTCACTAGGTTGCGCTCCTTCACCAATATCCTCAGCTCTGGGTTCAGCATGCGAAGGAACTGCTCCAGGATAATGGCATCTCTGATCTCAGCTTTGGTCTTCTGAGCCGGGCACATCCACTTGGTGTACACAGGTCACTCAGCCTTGACTGCAGCTCCCAGGCAGTCTCTCCGTCCAAAAGCGTTATGGACCGGAACTTGTAGGTGTCATGGTTGGTTTGTCCATTGCGACATATGCCACATAGACTTTCCCCGTCAATAGGGCATAATGTAAACAGCCAAACGGTGTCTTGGCCATTGGTTAGCCAAAACAAGTCTTTCAAAAGTGGTCAGATAATGGTCAGGTATTTCCTTCTTTCTTCCCTTTTTCCTTTCATTTACATTTGTTAACTTTGTGAAGCACATTGAGTTGCACCTGTGTATGAAATGCGCTATATAAATAAACTTGCCTTGCCTTGCCGTGCACAGAGTCGCGTCTTGTCACCAGGCTAGGCAGGTAGCCGCTTGGGGCCCCCAAGCCACTATGGTTTAGTTTTAATGCTCAACTTTAAAATAAAATAGCGATGATTTGTTTCGGAGGTTCAATCCTTTCGGTTTTTTTTGGGGCCCCCACTGACATTAGAATCGCCTCTGGGTGTAAAGTCGACTCCGCTGCTATTCTGTTTCTTGTAGCAGTTAGTTGCAGATAGATAAGCCTCCTCCGACACACGTGTGAAAATTAGAGTGTTGAGGGGTCTTGAAGTTGGCACCAGAAAGGCTCAGAAATCAAAAACTGTGATTTTAATTTTTTCGCACCAGATGTGATATTTACAGGAGAATGTCCCAAAGTCCAAAAATGTTAGTATTCAAAAAATAACAGGGTATGCAAGTCATCTGGTATCTGAAAGGGCCATTCAGTTTAAAAGCATAGGTTATGACTGTACTTCAGTAGAATACAGTATTATGGGAATAAATGCAATATATTTGGACACAATTAGGCCTATACAGCAAACTACGAAAAAATATTGCAATGCATGCAATGCAATCAGGACAGTATTGCAGAAGCCTACTGTAGAAAAAGGCTTTGTCATAAAATACCTATACCAGGTTGTTATTCACCGTTGATTAAAAGAACCTTCACTATTGATAAATATTTGCACATTCTGTTAAAATTACACTTTTGACATCCATATTTTCACTTTTTCTCGGGGGGAGAAACCAACAAAGCCCCCAATTGAAGGCTATGATGTGTTATCTTCAGGACACTGGCTGGTCCATGCTTCCCAAAAACTCCTAGGTGCCCCCTACTCAATATCCACATCACTAAAAGTTTGTACAATAATTGTATAGCCTAGGCCTAATTACAGTATTTTGTTTCTCACATATCCATGCATGCGCAAAATGCATTTGCAGTATGTGTAAACTCAGGCTTTTCTTCCATTCTGTTCTAATCTATTCTATTCAATTATAAGTGCATTATGCACAGCAATGGCATTTCAGGAAGCATTGGCAGCATGAGGCCATGGCTGATTTCTAAAGTTTACGCACAAGAACATAGAATGGTCCATGCATGCTGAATGTGAACAAAGGTAGACTGAAAAAAAAGAGCTAATTTTTACTGGCTGAGCATTGCAGGACTCAGAGGGGTAGGAACGTAGCGGTCTTGTCCAATCAGAGCCCTACTTTCAGACCAGTTAAAAGATGACCTTCGCCGTCCGGAGCTCATGGACATTCATACACAGACATGGTGCATACATTAACACGCCCACGGTCTTCAATTTAACAAAAACTGTGTTTCTATGTGATATTTCAGTGGAGTGGAGACGCTGTGGAAAGGCAGAGAAGGGGAAAGTTCTGGTTGTTTCTGGCGCGAAAGCTCTATTGCAAAACTCTGCTGCAACTCTATGAGGATCTAAGCAAAAGTTATTCCAGTTCGTGGCGTGACCATCTGCTTTCCATGTAACGACTGGTGGTTAAACAGCATTGTGTTGCAACAACTGACAACAGTGTAAAAGTTGTCAGAATTCATTGTAATCTACGAGGCAAGCGCAAGTCCCATTCTTTGCCAGTTTGCGGCACATCCCAAGAGCCATTGCAAGTTAACTGTTTCTCTTTATAACCATGATGCGAATGCCATGTTGCGTCTATGCCACTGGAATTATCGCTGCTTTATTATTAATTTCGGGCATTGCTCTAATGATAGCAGATGTATTCCCACACTTGATTGCCATGAAACTCAAAGGGGTAAGTTTGAACTCTATATACTTCTTATTACTGGTTTATGTGATGTGTGTAAAACTTTTCGTGTTGGACATACATGTGAAGCCTTGTTGGGCTTATTGGTGCTTTGTTGTAGGACACTGACAAAATCGGTTAGCAACTTTGTGTGATGTGAAGTGTGCAACTGTTTTGAATTTAGGGAGTCTGACTTGAACAGCACGTGGAATTGCCGGGTTATCGCGACATGTGTTCCGGTGTGTATAAAATGGTTAATTAAGTACTTTGCATGAGAGTTTGCATTAAGGTTTTCAATGTGTTGGCCCACTTTCCTTAGAAATAGTAGGCTAAGTTAGGCGAATGACCCCCCAGTTACAGAATTGTCCTGCCACTGTCTTTCATTCGAGTTACCATGCACGTGCACGTGCAATGCATGCAAAGTGGAGTGAAAGTTGTACTATCTATTTTCCCAAATATCATTTTCGACTGGCGTTCAAATATTATACTCACGCGTACAAACACTGCATAGTGTGGTATGAATGTTTTATAACGGCATCTGTGTGACCGATAGTGTTGTTTCCGTTAGGATGACAGTGGAGTGGTGTGCTCAATTTGTAAACAAAGCAATGGCTGCTACGGACTGTGACGATGGAGTCACGACCCACGGCGTGGCTGTTGGTGTGTAGTCTGACGGACGGACGCATACGGTGCGTGTTGGCATGGTGGACGTTGGCTGTGAACGGTGGAGCAGGAGAGAATGCCGCTCAGTTGCACTCATGCCATGTATCACTGATGAATCGCTTCTCCTACTGTTGACGCAGTCTGCTCTTCAATAGCATACGTGTCATTATATATAAAGTTCACGTTAGTAGATACGCTCAAGATTCGTTTCCGTTTTCTCCTTGTCAACTTGTTGCATTTGACCATGTGGTCCATTATGTTGATTAAATGTACGGAGCGGCTCCATCCGTCGGAGCCAGGCAGAACTTTCCCGTGTACTTTCTATTTAAACGGATTAGATTACACATCCTGCTATGCCATGCTTCATGTGTTTGTGATCGCAGATTAAAGAGGGCAGTGGCAATGGTGGGCAAAGATTGTAATGATCGGAGTGTCCCCACCCTCTTCTTGTGCTTTGAAGTCCCGTGCCCGCGGAGTAACCGCATGTAGAAAGCGGAGCCACAGCCTAGAATAAAACTAACCGCGGAAGATAACCAGGCCCTTTCCTTCACATCACTGTACCATTATTATGCATCATGCAATCTCTCATATTAACCCAGCCGTTTTTAAGATGTATGACACCCCGGCATTTTCATCAAAGTATTAAAAGCATGATTTAAAGCCTTTGTTAATTAGGCCTACACATAGACTACCACTTTCAAACGTTTTTTTTTTTTTTTTTTTTTAGATTTCTGCCCAAGAACAAATGTTTGGGGTTTGGTACAAAATACACATTGCGCAGGTGCCAGTAATTTCCAGTGCTCCCTGTGTCATTACATTCTTTTTATGGCTCTGTTTAGTCATAGGAATTGATGACAACTTGCCCTGCGTGCTTCCCAGTAATCAAAATAGATTTGTTTTAAAGGAAAGCAGAGAGGAAAAAAGATAATTGTTTTGGCTAACCCTCCTTCCAAGATTACAACCTGGAAAGAGCAAACTAAACTGACCCACTTTCTCACACAGAAAGCCAGCGTGCTGCTGCAGGGGGGTCATATGATCACGGGACAATGGGGGCAAATAAAGTAATACTGCTCTGACACAGTAGAACCCTGAGAGTTGCATAGGTCTACACAACTGAGCACTTATAAGGGTGTTAAAAGTGTGTCTCTGGAAGTCTGGGTGTGTTCTGCCTGCCTGGTGTGATATGGCCTACACAACCGTGTTATTACATAGGGTTGTGTTTGCTGAGAACTTTCTTCACCAAGTTTTTTTTCCCCCTCTTCTTGTCCCGTGTATCTAATTCCCAGCTCCTCTGCCTGTGGTGCTGTTTTGCCTAGTTTCTTGGTCCTCATCTTAAAGAAGAAAGTGGCCTTCTTTCTGTTGTTTACTGTAGGTTGTCAAGTAACTCCCATATGTGAAATACAGTATGCTGAGCTATGTGTGACAGGAGGCCATCAGTAACTCCAGAGTGTGTCTGTCAGTCAGGATTCTTCAAGAACCTGGACTAAAATGGTCCATCAGAATGAAATCAGAATCTGCTGTCAAACTTAAAACACTGCACTGGGCATATGGCATGGCATGGGTTCATAGAGCATACAAATGTACACTCTAATAAAAAAATATATAATTCATAAATGTATAATGATGTTTATGCAAATTCGTGAAATTGTAGAGCCAAGGAGAATAAAACTTGTTGACCAGTATGGCTGTTGAGTGAGTTCACAATAAACAGATCACTCTAACAAGCTGTTTAAGTTACACGTATGTGGATATTAGAGCTGGGCGGTTTACGGTTAAAAAACCGTGATCTCGGTTTCACCTACACAAGGTTCTCTTTTTGATGAGAGACGGTTTTGTTGTTGTTGTTCATACTAGGCTATGTGCGTGAACTTCATACTTCGTGTCACACTTCATTTCAACTCCCAAGTCCACTGTTGCTTTTCTACTAGGATATGTCATCACAATTTAAGATGTTGATTGAAGCAATACAAATAATTGGTTAATCGCGCTAAAGAAGCTGGTGAGAGTGAAGCATAGCCTAAGAACCCACATGGCATGGATGAATCATGAACATTTAAATCAACTTAGCTTACATTTGATCTCACACAATTAAATAAAAGGCTATTCTAATAGGCTACAACAGTTCTCAGATCCTTAACTGTATTTCATTACCATCCCAACTGCGTGTGCAGGACTGCTGTTAAGGCTGCGTATGAGTTTTGCCATTGAGGCTAATTTAGCTTAGCTTGCAAAATGCAATGGGCAGACAAGATACATTGCTACATTGCTGTTTGAAATGATTTGGGAGCAAAATAGGAGCGAAATACATCGCCATATGACACAAACTACCTGACAAAATACATTCTACGTTATATTTGGCCTTTAATTCAAAGAAAATATTCACACAATGTCAAGTAAATCCGTTTGTTTTCGTGTCTCTTCAGTCTGTTCCGTTTCTGTCCCACCGTGTTTACTCGCGCTGCGCAAGGCAAAATGCGGTCGTAGTGATCAATGTTGCCAGGCGTACAACGAGAACTAAGCAAGTAGTGTTGCCAGGTGTAGAACAAATATGCAGTTTTGGGCTGTCTTGGGAAAAAAAAGCCAAAAACAGCTGCTTATAATAATTTATTAACCCTTTTTACTTGAAAGGGAACTTAAAGTCTTGGGTAGGGAAATATAAACTATAAAATATAAAAATATTGAAATGAAAAAGTGATAAAATAGAAATGGAGATTAATTTAAATTCATGATTGTATCTCATTTTTAAATTTAATTTCAGTTTTGTTTCGTCCGAAAGATTAAGATTTGGGGGGAAATCGCCGCTTATCAAAAAACCGTGCAGAAAACCGTGATGTCAATTTTCATCAAGAAAACCGTGATGCTCATTTTTTCCAAAACCGCCCAGCCCTAGTGGATATTTTTGAAAATGCATTTGTTTTGGCCTCTCATTTACACGTAAACAGTGTTTTAGAATGCTGATTTCAAAACACTGATGTGAAAAATATCCCATTCAAGGGGCTAAAACACACCTGTCGGGTTAACACGTAGAAGGACAACAATATCTGCATTTGAAAGGATCCGCATTCGTGTAACCAGCACCTGAAATCATATTTTATATATGATTTATTGATGTGTATGGAAACACACCCAAATATATTGCACGAGTAAGCTTAGTAGAGCTCCACACAATCACGGAGAAACCTTCCTTTTGACTAGCTGGACCATGGTCACTGTGTGCGCGTGCCCGGACCATATCAGCACTCACTCAGCTTCTATACCTGTATGTGTGTTGCTCTATCGGTTACATGCAGGAAACTCCACCTTTAAAAGCGGGAAGGAGTCTATTTATCTAGCTACTGGTGGCCTACATGTCTGCTAGTTGGAAGTCAGAGCTGCTGTAAACAACGCTTGAATGAATATTATCTTTGAGTGTCATTATTTGTTGCTGTGGTTAGGAAATTTGGCTGACATTAAGAGATCTGAGGCCAATGCAAAACGTCCTTGCATCAGCAAATGTCCAGGCAGTGCTGATAAGTAGTCTATTAAAAGGTGTTACTTTGCTTGGATGCTGAAATGTTACATGTAATGTGGAAAGTTAGAAAGTGACATCTTCTAATTCCACTGCTTCACCTGGCAGACAGCATACAAGAGACTTAAGAAGTACAAGTTGAAGGACAGTTGCGGTTGCCGAAGTAAACAACACTGTGATAGTATGATATTGGATACTAGTTTCAGGCTAGTGAGAAAGTGTGACAGGAAACGAATGGGAGAGAGAGAGGAGAAGGATCGGCAAAGGACCTTGGGCCGGAATCGGACCCAGGTTGCCGATGTAATGGTACAGCATCTTAGCTCGTTGAACCACCATGCTCCTGTTGCAACCTTTTAATATCATACTAATGTTGTGCATCCATAACAGTATTGATACTTAAATACGTATATCTCTTCTAAAATATATATATATATATTTTAATTGGAATGAATCGTTTGTGTGTTAAAGCACAGTCCGTGCATGAGACCATTAATCAGAATCACACAAACTGAAAGCACTGATGACGATGGGCTCGTCTCAAAATGTTTGTTTCTTTTTATATTTTCGATTGACTTCTTTGCTATCGTCTTTACTAGGGTGCTATGGCTAGTGTCACTTTGATAGCTTGATGGTATGGTGGTGGTGTGAATGCTTTTTGTCTCACACTTTGATAGGGTGGTGTGGCCTTCAGCGGAAAACGGTTAACTTCTCCTTTACAACCGTGTTCCCACTTCCCACAGACCAAGTAGCGATATTGTGGTGCACTACGGGCAACAAATATTTGGGCCAGTGCAAGTGTTTGTTAACACCCCATTGACATACTATATGCGGCTAGTTGATCAATTTGCGGTGCAAGTTTTTCAGTGTATAATACTACACCACAGCAAGGTCTGGGGATGTACTGTGTGGGAAACACTGCATGCTCTACGGCAGGGGTGTCAAACTCAAATGGACTGAGGGCCAAAATCAAAATCTGGAACGAAGTCACGGGCCGAACTCAACATTTAAGTTATTTGTGAAAATGGACTAAAATTGTGTGTATATGCATGCACTTCATATTCATAGTTAAATTTCAGACACACTCTTTCCCATCATATTTGTTATTTCAAATGTGTCTGCACATCCTGTGACACAGCAAATTTCATGTTCAAGTCATGTTACGTTATACATTAAGGTGTATGTGGGCCAACTGTAATAGATATTGAAATGATCTCGCGGGCCGAATGAAATGGCTTCGCGGGGCAAATTTGGCCCCCGGGCCTGAGTTTGACATACCTGCTCTATGGAGAGGGAATAGAAGAGTTGTAGTAAGTTGTAAGCATGGTTGTGATGCATTTCAGCTCAACAGACCATTGCAATGCATTTGCATTACAATTACTAAACACCTTTATCCCAAGGCAGCATTAAAAATTTGACATTTAAGGTACAGATACGTAGAGGAACAAATAAAGTGTGTGCAGTGAGCGTACAGCAAAGTGGTGGTGATGTCTTGGGATTACATAGTTGACACGAGCAACATCAGCTAACGCACGTTACGACAATGCTAGTAATGCACATCTAGTATAACAAATTCTGGGAGCTCACGAAGTTAAACAAAGATGCATGAAGGGTCTGCGTGAGAGCCAGGCTAATTTTTACCATGCATCGACACATAATGGTGTCCAAAGACCTAACATGATACATCAGGATGCGTTGATAACTAAGCCCCATTAATAAGATGAAGCACAATTGGAAAAGAAGAGTCTTCCCAACTCAAGAGGGAGGGCCCTTGGCTTGAAGCTGTGGCTGGTGTTCCACCATTAAGCCCTTCATGCAGAGCTTGATATCTTATCAGAGGTGTCAAAATTAAAAGTAGAAGTAAATTCAAGTACAACACTACCACATCCAGATGATATTAAGCTGTTACACCAGTTACTCCACTGTACCTAATGAGGTAGATAGACTGTGCTGCAACTGGGAAAAAAAACTAAAAAATAAACGAACAAATGAAAAAAAAAAGTGCAGAATCAGATGATTGGAAGACATGATCACTGGTCTACTGGTTACTCAATGAAATTAAGTGACCTGTGTTGGAACGAAGGAAGCTGTAGCAGTTTTTTTACTTTTACTTTTACTGCTGATATCTCTAAGCTTGTTTTTACCACAGTGGTTATGAACAAGTCTTAATCTGTTACCGTAGTTGAACTTTTTTAGCCAACAGTCAGTTGGGTCACTAGTTTGAAAGGGCTATGTGCTGGTCAAGCTCTGGTCTTGAGATGTGACTCAAAGTCCCGTCCAAAGTCTAGGCTATGTCTTCACAGACTCTGATGAAGGTCCATGTGGTGTGTTGAAACATTAGTCTGTAATGCACCTGTAAAAAAAAGAAAAAGTGAAGAAGAAGACATCTGTGCTGTTCCATCTTTCTCTTTGTACTACCAACTAAGCTATGTCCATTTGCCACTGATGCTCATGGTCTTTGGCCCAGTTTCAGGATACTCTTTGTCCACCACTAGCCTGTGTGGTTTGGCAGCAAACCATCCCTGTGATCGATGTGGACTCCTGGCCCGTTCCCTTAAAGAGTGAAGGGCACACCGCTGAATCACGCCATGCACGCCACGCATGTGGTGTATGTGTCATCTCACAATTTAGAGATTTGGAATGTGGAATTAGTTGAGTAATCACCTCACCTTGCTGTTGATTAGGCTAGTGGTGAAATACCATGCCAAAAATAGAAGTTCCTACTCCAGCTGATCATCATCTTCTGAAATAAGTGTGGCCTTGAGTTTCGTAATGATTGCATAGCCTATTTTTTTGTTTGATTAATTGTGTGCCTGCCTACACTGTCCTGAATAGTTTGGAAGCTTTGGATTTTGGACCAGATTGTTGGTTGCAAAACAGTACGTCTGCCCGCGGAGGTTCAACAAAAGTTCTTGTACTGTGTCAAACCAAGAATGTCTAAACTGTAAGTGAGAGTCAAGTAGCGTACATCCGTTTGAAAGGTGACAAAGAGTTTGTGAGCAGAATGTATAGCCTTTGTGTACCTTCTTCTAGCCTTGTTTTTGTCCTTTTTCTTCTTCTTCTTCTTCTTCTTCTTCTTCTTCTTCTTCTGACTGGTTTATTTCCTGTTTTGCGTATTTATAATATATATATATTCGGTACTTACTCTGTGCTTTGTCCTTCTTCATTATGGATAATTATGTGTTTGCCTATCTGGCGGTGGGTTGTAAGTGACCACCTGCGCTCTGGTTTCTTTGATATGGCAGTTGTAGGGGTCTTGTGTTAGCTACATGCGTCTTTGCTGAAGGAGTGGCAACCAACTTTGTTTGCCCCACGCAATCATAGTTAATAAACACAGCTGTAGTGTAGTGGTTTTGAAGGCACTACAAAATGCACCGCTTCAAAATATGTCCTTTTTAGTTGCTTCAAACCCTGTTTTTGACCCAACCAACTATCTACGATGATAGACACTTTTAGTAAAATCATCCACAAAAAATTGTCCAATTCAAGCCGTATGAAAGGATGAGCTGATGGAAATAATTTTACCCTCTAGTTTTCTCAGTTTTTTGTATATCCATAATTTCAGTGAAATGGGAGTGACAATTAGCCACTACTTTTGTTAATTTGACAGTCAAAATAGAATATAGGCCTGTTGGTGAAACAGAAAGAGTATGCACATCCCACCTCTCTGAGGCCGGTGCAGGACGAAGGCGCATCTGATAGTGGAAAGAGTAGAAGTCCGCAACATGCCCGATGAGGACCCAGTTGGGTCGAAACGTATGACCTGAATACATTTTCAAAGTGGAGCTACATTGTGCAGACTTTTACTCTTTTACTCTTTTACTCTTTTACTGTTGGTGAAACAGCACATGACAACAGTACTTAGCAGACCATTCAACTAGCACTCCTTTAATCACCTCAGTTCTCATATAAACATTTGGGGTGTTTACCTCTGTCCCAGCAATCTATGGCCTCTGTTTCTCCTTATGGCAGCACTTGTGTGGGCAACACTTATTCCTTTAAAAGTGTTTTGTTATTTTTATAGTCCCAGGGCAGACTCGGAGATTAAGAGAATGTTTGAAAAGTTTGCATCAAAATGGGTTTTCACACTTGTAGAGTTGACGATTGATGATTTGACATTTAGACATTATGTGGCTTACAACAATCTGTAATTTATTTTACAGGTAAAAATAACTGACATTAGCTGTTTCCATGTTCTGCCAGAGATTTTGATAGGAAGGTGAGATGGGACAACCATGTAATCGTACATAGAAATTAACGGTGAAGATTCGTACCGCAAATATGGCGTCTACCCGCACATCTCCCGCCTTTCTGGTAACAAGAGCCAATGTGCCTGCTGAGCTGCGGTGCCAGTGATCCAATCATCTGGCTGCATCGGTGCACGCGAAATGATGCGCATGCTCAGTTGTGAAAAGCCGTTGCTCTCGTGCCGTGACAAAACTACTGCGCCTGCGCTCTGTCAAGAAAAATGTATGAAAAGTGGCTTAAAAAGCTTTGTTTTGACTCCTATAACACAACCAAGCAGTCTAGATTGATCGTTTTTTCACGGTGGTTTCAACCATATGGCTTTCACAACCGCTGGGTTCTTCCCCGTCCTATACTCAGTTTCCCCATTCATTTTTCCCATTGACCCTCAGATCTGATCTACATAATCGCGAAATAGCACCCCGAAGGCGTCAACAAGATGGCCGCCATCTGTCCCGTCTCGATCTAAACCGTCTCTGGTTCTGCCTCTTTGATGATTTGTCCGTTTATTTTTTCCACAGGAGTTCACCCTTACTGAGGGCAGTAAGGTGTTTGACAGTTGGAAGAATCCTCCACCCCCTGTGTTCATGGAGTTCTTTTTCTACAACGTCACAAACTCTGAAGAATTCCTTGCTGGGCAGGAGAAGGCACGTGTTGTTGAGGTTGGACCGTACACCTACAGGTAAGTGGTATTAAAGTGCACATAATTCCCAACAGTCACCGAAATGGTAAAGTATTAGGGGAAAAAATAATAGATAGAAAAGTATTGCAATATTGCATCCTGCCGTCCACATACATTACATTTTGCAGTGTTAATTCTACAGCCAGGGAGTGTAAGAGCGTTGAAATTCACTCCTTTAGGTGTTGAATTAACTTGCTTGAATTAAATTGTATGGTGCACTGTTCTCACCAGCACTCCTACCTAATTAGGAAATCTGCTCTGCAAGTTCTGCAGTCCTGGCCATATCTGGGTCTCCTTTACACGCCACACTGTTCAGGTTGTTTGTGCTGGCAGTGTGACCCTGAAGGTCAAACAGAGTTCCCCAGGAATGCAGCCCAGTGAAGGAGTATGGGAGAATGTGGGCTACCGAGGCGTCCGGGGGAGTGAGTGAGTTCAGTCAGTGTACTAAACAAAGTGGACCACTTCCCATTTGTCTCTATGGATGGAGTCCAGTTAGTTTAAAATAAACAATTTTTTTCCTGAAATCTGGGTAAAAAAAAGGTTACCACGGAGGATCAGAGAGACACTTTTTACACATGATGAAGAAAGCTGTATGGAAAAGATTATAAGGCTTTTCAATTGCTTTAATTTTCACACATGGAAAAAATAGACACACTTCTGTTGGATTAGGACATGGGTTGGGAACCTATGTCTCAAGGGCCATTTACCTATGTTTCGAGGGCCCTTGAGGACGTTTTATCCGGCCGCTGACATATATTTCATGTGAAGCTGCATAACATTAAAATTGACATATCTTGTAAAGGAATCTCAGAAATTGCATTTGCAATACAATTAAGTTATATTCAGGGGACCTAGAGAAGGTGGGGTCTGTTTTAAAGGTGGCTGCTTTCAATATAGGCCTAAAGTGCAGGGGGGAATCCTGGTTTGGGTTCATAGTACGGCTCTCTGAAGTGGCCCCTCGAATGAAAAAGGTTCCCCACCCCTGGATTAGGGCGTTTATGACCAAACAGTCAAGTGTGAACGATAAGCCTAATCACATGAAATGTCATTGCGAAGTTGGTTGATTGGTTAAATTCAGCACATAAACAGAATGTTTACATGCTTTTACTCCCTCTCTCAAACGGCACACCCTACTCAATATGTGGGGTGGCACTTGCCTGCACCCTTGTGATTGGGCTATCTATAGTATACGCAACTATCGCCTGAGGTTGTGTGAGAGTGTCACAAAATATTCTTGGCACACTCATCACAGAGCAGCCATGTCCTTGAAGTGTAGCAATGTTTCGGAATAGTGTAGCAACAATACTTGCAAAGTCAAAATGTGCCTCCAAAGAAACCATGCAAGGAAAGCTTAGCCATTGCCTAATTATAGGATATCTTCCAGGTAACCCGAATTCTGGGTCCTAAATAAACCGAAGAAGTAATTCAGAAGGGCATTTTTCTTCATAGTTTTTTTCCTTTCTTCTGCTATTCAGTGTTTCATTTTCAGCACCTTAAAGATATCAAAGCATGGCGCTGGATTGGGCGCACTTTCACAAGTGATTTTCTAGCGTAAAAAATAACGAGTCCTTTTTTATTCATTGTGCGACTTCCAAAATAGAATTAACAATGAACAAAAAAGTACCGGTACACGGACCAGCATGCTTACAAACAACTTATTGTGCAAAAAACTAGTCGCTGAAATTCTGCTCAACTATGTGAACATTGTATATATTCAGTGATTTGATTAATTATTTAAAAAATAAAATAGGCTTCAATCGATAGCCTACATAGCCTATTGTAGCCCCTTAATGCGCACCGTACCTCCTGTGGCACGCTGTAATAGACATTGAAATGTAACTACCATAGCACTACAATACTATGACACAACACAGGCCCTTTGGTAATGCACCACGACTTGGTCATTACCATACTGGTAACAATGAATTTATAAAGCCGCGCCTTAAGGGGTTAAGGTACCTTTTCACATGTATGATATAGGCCTACGTTAGGGAACAAATTGCCCAAAGCATTAATGTGACAGAGTATATTATGGATTACTGTAAGATGCTTCATGTCCTGTATTAACTTATTATTTTGCGACCCTTTGCCTTTGCTGCTTATCAGAAGTTTCGTTTTAACAAGGTTACATGGCTCTGATGGTCGGGGCTTATTTTGTGTGTGTGTGTGTGTGCATTTGTGTCTCGAGGGGTAGCACAAAAACATTCCTCCCTTTTTGGGCCTCCCTTACATACTTTCTCCTCCTTTTCATCACCAGGGAATATAGGCCCAAAGCGAACGTGTCGTTCCCGGAGGATGGGAAGGTGGCCGCCTACACCCCCAAGAGCTTTGTGTTCCTGCCCGAGAAATCAGTGGGAGACCCGGACCTGGATCTCATTACCACTGTCAGCGTGCCCGCAGTGGTAAGACCTGGGAAATCTTCTTGCCTTGACCCGTCAAGACACAGCGTTATACATTTGCTGTTACCAGAATGACAATGACCAAGTCGTAGTGGCATTACTAAAGGCCCTGTGTTATGTCATAGCTGTGTAAGACTGTGGTAGTTCACTTTTCAATGACTATTACAGCGTTCCACTGGTGGAATGGTGTGCATTATGGTACTGCAGGGAACCCCCTCGTGCAGAGCCTCTGTTACAACCTTATTATCACCAAAATGCCATGTCTTCATCTATTTTAAGACTGTTGGTTACGCCATAGCAATTTTGCTTTACTTCATAGTTAAGATTTTTCAGCGAACAATGAGTTGGATTGCTGGCGACGCCATATGCACCAAAGGGCTATGCCCCCTAAGAACACCTACACTAAAGCCCGATTCGCACGGGATAAATATTACCTATGGACCCCTGGTAATTCGCAATTACCCCCGGACCTCCGTGATTTTTCGGGGCGCATTCGGACAGGATAAATAAACGTATGTTATTTACTCAATTCACAGAAATTACAAGGGAGTGCAGACGGCGCGCCTATGTAAAATTACTCCAGGGCGTCTGAGTTTCGCTGAAACACAGTAGGTAATTCGCGGCGGAATTATTACCTCACAAATCGCGGACATGGCACATTCGCACAGGACTAAGAACTCAGATATTATTCCGAATTACCGGGGGTCCATAGGTAATAAAAGTTCCGTCCGAATCGGGCTTTAGGCTGAAACATGACAACATTTTGAACTTGTTCAATTGTGAAACAGCTCACGTAAATTAAAAACTTTTAATCTAAGAAGAAGCAGAGTGCCTTGGATGTCTTTCATTCCTTGTTACCACTGCTGCAATAACCAAAGACCTCCTAAGCATGAATTTAAGAACGCCATAGCCCTCTGACCGTCATCTTTTTGTTTGGTTTAAATTGCCAAGGTATTTATATCAGCTGAACTGCTGTCCCTGAAGGAAAAAAAATGCACATACGGTAAAGTAAATGTATAAAGTGATTCAGTGGCTACATAAATCTTATATGAGTTTGGCCACTTTTATACGGTAGGAGTAACCAGCTCACTTAGGTGTTCTATCTACAATGCCTATTCTGTTGTAATGTAATCCTTGTAGATGGGATGTGTATGTGCGCCTTGCTCATACTATACACTGTATGAGGAAAATAAGAAAGGGGACACTTTTATAATATAGTGTCAAATAAGACTCATATATGAATCATTTTATGGGTATCATCATGCATTTCTTTTTTTTGTATTGTGTTCTACTACACAGACTGCGGTGCGGATACAGTATTGCCCCTTTTACCACTGAAGTGTCTTTGCTCTATTTTCGCACTGAAGAAGACTGTGCTTTTTGTACTTCACACCTTAGTACAGACATCTTGCATACATGTGTCGTTGTATAGACAACTGCTCGATGGTAATATTTTTTTATATAATTATGTATGTAGAGTATGCATGCTCTTGTGTCTTCCTAATAGACAGGAAGACGAGGAAAAATACAGGAGACATTTTAAAAGTTTGTATCTTGGATTATAAAATGTGTTTACTGTTGACATGCAGAAGTTTATTAGTGGATTATGGACCACACAATAGGTCTTTTATGTGAGGCAGGATTTGGCAAACCATTTGAAAAAACAAAGCCAACAACAACTTGTTTTTATCATGCATTTTTTTACGTATTTTTTTGCCCACTCAATTGTTGTTTTTTTTAATTCATTTCTGTCTCATCCTTGTTTTGTGTCTTCTATATTCAATTTATTGCATTCATCATCATATTCATTCATTCATTCATTCATTCATTCATTCATTCATTCATTCATTCATTCATTCATTCATTTATTCATTATTCTGTCTATTGTTTTTTCTCCTACCGTATATAGGCTGTGATGGACAAGACAAAGGATAGTATGTTCAGGGCTCCAATGGCTAACGTGTGGATGAAGTCCACCGGCAGTGGACTGTTTACAACACGAACTGTCAACGAGCTGCTGTGGGGTTATCCAGACCCTCTCCTGGCAAAAGCCGCCGCTTTTCAGAAAGGACTGGCGACGACTTTCGGCTTCATGTTAGATGTAAGTCTGTGTAGTTTACACATCTCAACCATAAGTTCCTTGTAGCCTTTAAATCTTCAAGACATGACTCCTGTTAGACCAGACTAACTTTTGTAATGCTTACATGTATATTTTTGTACTGACCAAGGATGGCGAAAATTGTAAAAACTCTTAACCGGCTACTGAGACTCATTAACCGGTGGTTAACCGGTTAACCGGTAATCTTAAATTATACAACGTTCGCGTGCCTGATATGCACAGCACTGATTAAAAAAAAAAAAAATCACACAAGCCTTTTTTTTTGCTGCGCAGACAGGACCTGCCATATCCTGCCACTGTTGCCAGATGGAAAATGCTGAATTATCGTACTA
Source organism: Engraulis encrasicolus (assembly GCF_034702125.1). NCBI lineage: Eukaryota > Metazoa > Chordata > Actinopteri > Clupeiformes > Engraulidae > Engraulis > Engraulis encrasicolus. The sequence continues at coordinate 42,774,378 of NC_085867.1, forward strand.
AAACCTCAAAATTATCGTTTTTGGGGGCTTTTTGGGAGGAAATTATTATTATAATTATTATTATTATTATTACAACCGGTTAACCGGTGGCAGACAATTTTAACCGGTTAAAGTTGATCCGGTCGACTATCGGTTAAACGGTTACCGGTTAACATCCCTACTACTGACCATAGAATGGTTTCAAGACTGGGAATTCCATCCTTTGAAAACAAAAGAAGTGAAGACAAGTGGTGGTAAGTTCTCTTTCTCTCTCCTCTCTCTCTCTTTCAGAAAAATAACACGGATGATGGAGAGTTTGTGTACTACACGGGGGAGGCAGACTATATGGAGTACGGTCGTGTCCACACATGGAAAGGTGAAAGGTGATGACCTTTCCTCTCTGGTCTGAGTATTTTAACATCTTTGCACTTTGTTCCCAATTCGTTCAGCAATCCTCTTTTTCCCCTGGAGGTTTGGCGCTATTTCCCATGACTTTGCCTTTTAAGGCCAGACATCCTTAACTTTTAGACACACTTCTTGGACAGTTATAATGGGGTTACCGACATGAAAAAGACCTATTGTATATAAAACTTACAAAATAGAAAAGTGCCTCATTTCTTTTTTTATTCTCAGATTTTCCAGAGATTACAGAGATTTGCATGTCCATGAAAATTAGGGTGCATCCCAATATGTGTCCTTGCCTCCTCCACTTGTGCTTGTCTCCTCGTCCCTCCTCCTGGCCCCTCCTCCGTGGAGAAAACGATAAAGTTTCCCAGCTGTCAGCCTCGCCACAACAACTTTTGAGGGACTGTTTTTCATTCACCATCCCAATTGCAAATGAGAAAAAGACTTTACAATTGAGCTTTTGCAAAATATTGAAATATAATGCTGTTGTCAGTGATGTCATCATGACGAGAAGCAAGTGGAGGAGGCAAGTGGAGGAGGCAAGGTCACATATTGGGATGCACCCTTAGCGTTTCTTAACGGGGGTGGTACAGTCCCCCAGGGGGCGTTGGGGAGCCCTAGCGGGGCGTTGAGAAGGATACAGTTGGGAGGGGGCGTGCTTAGTTGCCATTGGGGGGCATCCGGGGTTTTTTTGTTGTTGTTTTTTTTTTTCAAAGGGGGGCATTGGCAGGTTTATGATGATGTCAAGGGGGTGTTGGGAGGCGTATGATGAGAACAAGGGGGCGTTTGTTCAAAAAAAGGTTGAGAACCACAAATGTAAATCTTTTATATATACAGTATCAGATGTCCTTAGCTGGTTTGAAGTCAGTTGAAAGAAGGCTCCTCAAGTAGTCTGGGGATAAAGCCAGCCCCTCGTACCACATAGACAAGCCGTGGCCTAATGGTTAGTAGGGATGGGTGTTGCCAACCACCTCGCAATACGATACACATCCCGATACAGGGGTGCTTCCCGATATGGTGATACATGCAGTAATATTTTAGGCCTACATTTTTTTTTGTTTTTATGAATTTTGTACATTTTTAAGAAAACAGACACAGAGTATGTATAACCCAATGTTACTCTTATCTCTCTTATCTGTAGAGCAACAGTTACACTGTAGTGAATGTAAGACACGGCCTTCACAAAACTGTAGGCCTACTGTTCATGATGAGATACTCATCATTAATGCCAGTTGCTGTGTGGTATTCAAAAGTCAATTTATTTTACTAAATGAAATATCGATACTGAGGCCTCAGATATGATACATGGCCCATGATGATGTATACCGATATCGATATTTTGAACACACCCCTAATCGTTAGGGAGGTGGTCATTGGATCAGGGGCTTGCATCACACCCTAACCAGTAAGTAATGCCAGTGGTCAATTATCGTCATCCATGACTGAAGTACCCTTTGAGCTGGGCAAATAACCACACGTTGCTCCGTTGCGAGTGGGAGAGAGAGATGGGGGAGGACCGGGAAATAACCTCGGGCCGGAACTGAACCCAGGTCCCCGGCGTAGCAGTGCAGTGCCCTACTGGTTGAGCCACGGCAGGGCCCACAGATGCGTTTTAAGAGTGGAATGTTCGGACAGTGAAAGTTCTATAAAATTCTGGGCGCCAATGAGTGCGTTTACATGAAGTTCAGTATCCCGAATATGATCTGGATATTAAGTATCCCGAATGTGCGTTTGAGCATATAAACACATCAGTATCCCGAATAAGCCCTTATTCGGGATACTGAGAAATCGGGATATGCTAGGTGGAGTATTCAGACAGAAGCCGGGATACTGTCGCATGTAAACACCTTATCCCGGATAGAGGGGCTTCCCATGGAACGCTGTCGCTGGTATCCAGGCTACACGCATTTGAAGAGAGTTCTATAACGGCCAAGAACGTTGACTGGGATATTACGCTCTGTGCTCATGTAAACACCTTATCCCGAATATGATCATAACCGGGATAAGCCTCATATTCGGGATACTGAACTGCATGTAAACGCACTCATTCAATACAATTTGGAATTTTAGAATCTTACATTGTTATAGAACGCATTCTTTTTATAGAATGTTCAAAAACCCACACCCTTAAAGGTTATTACTGTACAGGTGCAATTTCAGTCAAAGGCATCTTCCTCATCTTCTTCATCTTCCTCAGAGTCTGTTACCATTATAGTAGGTTAGGTGTAACTTTGGCTTTGTTGTTACACTTAGTATACTGTATTACAGGGCTATTCAAATGGCGGCCCTGGGGCCAAATGCGGCCCTTGGACAGCAAGGTTCTGGCCCCGCACAAGCCCCTTCAAATACAGAATCGTTTTTTGAAAATTAGAGATAAAAGTATGGGCTCCGTTATCATGCTGAAACGGGACACGGGACGTTAAAATGCAGGAAATTACATCTAAGAAACGTAGTTTTTTCTGGGGGAGGACCCCAAGACCCTCCACTTCAATAAAGTCTCCCATATTTTTTTCATTGACAGTCGGCAACCATAATACATACGTATAGTTTGGCCCCTTTACTGGGAGGAATTTGAAAAAATGGCCCTCATTGGAATATAATTGAATACCCCTGTATGTTCATTGTATTTCAGTATGCCTTTCTTCTGTGTTTCAGCAAGCTGTCATACTGGGGGTCTAACTACACCAATGCGATCCGGGGCTCCGATGGCAGTGCCTTCCACCCGTACCTGAGCAAGGAGGAGCGCCTGCACGTCTTCACCCCTGACCTCTGCAGGTACGTAACGTCTTCACCCCTGACCTCTGCAGGTACGTACTGTATCTTGTTGGATGATGCTCAGACAGACGCAGATGTACCTGTGCACGTATACGGCTGCATGTCGCTCAGAATGACGCAGGTACAGTAAACATGTGCATGTATGTTTTTGGATGTTGTTGCTCATACAGACGCAAACGTACTGAATGTTGTCGTATGTTGCTCAGATAGACACAGGTATATCTGTGCAGGTATGATATTGTTGCTCAGCTCATACAGACTTTTAGACAGTGCAGAAAGAGAGGCTGACCTGGGTCTTGCTGTATCTGCAGAGGATTCAATTCCAGCTTTCTAAAAGCTGCAGACTTTCATACAGACAAAGTTATACCTGTGCATGTATGTTGTTGGATGTTGCTCATACAGACACAGTTATACAGTACCTGTGCATGGGTATGTTATGGGGCAGTTGTGACTTAATGGTTAAGGAGATGGGCTTGCTGGGAGAAAGGGTTGCAGCCAGGTACAATTCCCACCCTTCCACTCCCTACTCCCTCTCCCTGGCTGAGGTTCCCAACCCCATACTACTCCAGCAGGAACTGTAACCAATATCCTGTAAATAATTTGTATGAAAGCCTCAGCAAAGTGTAAGATAATGTAATGTAAAATTTAATTGCATGACGCTCATACAGACGAGTGGCTGTCCTTGCCTGGCTTTTGCTAGATCCGTGTGGTTCCACACAGCTCCACAAGCTCCGCTCACTGGTCTGGGAGGAATTTGCTACTCGGTAAGGTTAGCCAGCCTGGAAGTTGACCAACTAATCAGGATCGCCTGGCGGGATTTTCACAGATGTGACACAGTAAAAGAGGTTAAAAAGAGGTTGTGTGGAGGGACCACGTGTTGGTATCGGTTCTGCAATTTCAACTTTTTTTCTACAATCACGTGTAAGGATTTTTGATAAAGCCACGCCTTCAGACACCGATTCCGTACAGCACTGTACCCGATGAGTGTGTGTGGAGTAAGATAGTTCCATCTGAACCCAAGATTTGCTGGAATGATTAGCCCTTTTTATGTGTTTGGTACAGACAATTTACTGCACATTTTAAGTTGAAGTTCTTTCTCTGGAATTGAATTTACTACCTGATGAATAAGGGATGATGTCATAGAAAGGCTTATCTATGTACAGTATATAGTAGGCCAAATCTCTTCTGATGAACATGTAAATATCCTTTCTATTGTTTCAAAAACGGATGCATTTATTGGAGGCATGGGAATTATTTAAACACGCTTCGGAAGCCTGAAGCTTGTCCCTTGGCGCTTCCTCAACTCGACTCATGTAGAAGGTTGTTTATGCGAACCTATAAACATAGCTCGCACTACTGTATACGGTGAGATTTGTGGCACGGTCTTGGCCCTGCCTTTTCAGCAGCACACAAAAGCTCACATGCAGGCCTGTCACAAACTGGCAGGCAAACCAGGCAATTGCCTAGGGCCCCCAGCTGTAAGGGGGGTCCCTTGGTAATGATGACTGGTTATATTGTTGTACTCAAATGACAGTAATTATAGCTTTGTGAGTGTGGCAACACCACCCTAATTCTTTATTATTATTATTTTTAAAGTATTTTTTAGGCCTTCTGGCCCCTATCACTACAGGACAGAGGAGAATAGACAGGAAATAACTGGGAAAGAGTGACGGGGGAAATGACCCCGGCCGGACTCGAACCGGCGTCCCCGTGGGTATGCAAGCCCTATGTGGGCGGCCTAGCGCGCTACGCCACAGTGCCCCCAGCACCACCCTGAATTCATTGACCAAAAAGTACAATGATACTGCTATGACCATCTGTCTTAATGGGGGGCCTCCCCAATTGCTTGAAAAGACAAAAGGGGGCCCCAAGTCCATCTTTGCCCTGGGCCCTCAAATACCTTGAAACAGCCCTGCTCACATGGTATAGCCATTGCTAGAGTATCTCTAAAGAAGGTCATTCTCAGGATTTCCACTGGCTACTTTTATCTTTTCAACGTCAAACGTCAGCGGATTCCCATGAAGCCTCGCATACATCTTGAAACGTTGGCACTTTCTGGTTTTTTTTCTTTTTTTTTCTTTTAGCCAAAACAACTGACGAGAGTTGATGACTCACAAAAGCTATTTTGTGGGGAACTGCTACTTCTAGAATCTCCCATGGTTTGGAATGTGCCAGGCAAACAACGAAAATGGTCAGCAGCTTTGGGTCTCTGGTTCCTCACATAAGAGAGCTTTCATGGATATTGTTCCGAAAATGCCACCCTTTATAGACACTCAGTTTTGAGCAAAGACACAAGATGCTTGTTCTGTTAGCAAGAATACCTTTTAGGAGAGGAGAAGTAGCCCCTTAATGCACGCCGTACCTCCATTGGCACGCTGTAATAGTCATTGAAATGTTAACTACCATAGTACTACACTACTATGACATAACACAGGGCCTTTAGTAATGCACTACGACTTGGTCATTGCCATTCTGGTAACAGCAAATTTATAACGCCGTGTCTTAACAGGTTAAACCCTGTTGACTGTGGACTTAATTCTAACATGCCATTGTTTAGGAGAGCAGTTTGGGTTAATTCTTTTATTATTTTTATTACTTCCGATCCATGTGTTGTATTGTTGGATTTGTTTGCCGTGTGTAGATTTTCTCTCTTCTAATTGGTTTTTGTGGATATTTAACAACGCATATGTAGCACATGTCAAAACTTGTCACGTTATTCTGTCACCTCAGATCAAAATCTCCATACGTTAAGTTTTCCCTAACAAGTTTTTTTTATTCAATCTACAAATCGTTATTCAGTCATTTATTCAATCCACAAATGGTGTCTGCATGAGACAGTTCATTATGTTGTTGGCACTGGTACTGTATGTGTGAAACAAGATGGTATGGTAGGCAAGAGAATCCAAAGAAGGACATACTTCTTCTTGACTTTGGTGTCCTCAGCGGTAGTAGTTAACTCTAACGTTGATTTTGAGCAGAAGTTTCCTTCAGTTTTGCAAGTAGTCCTTTGCGCGATAGTCCATGTTTTGTGGCTTGTATGAACTTGTATGAAGGTTTATTGACTGTTACTGTTACTGTTACTGTTATGTTTCACACTTGTGTGAGATTTCATGGGAAACTAATGCTTGTAAAATAGGGTGAAGAGTTTCTTTTCATTAACCTGGAAGATTATTATCACCGCATTTTGATGGACTCACTTTCTTACCTGTTCTCTCTCTCTGTCTCTCTGTCTGTCTCTCTGTCTGTCTCTCTCTCTCCCTCTCTCTCTGTCTTTCTCTATCTCTCTCTCTGTCTCTCTCTCTCTCTGATGATGAGTGACCGACACCATGGGGTGATAATTCTCTGCTTGTCAACACAGAGGTCTAATAGGGTGTTCTCCGCTACCGCTATCAGCAGCAGACACAAGCCTGGTTTGATACGTGCACTTTGTCAGAGCGCCATAACGTAATCGCTGGCGATCATCGCTCCTGTCTGACTTTTCCCCCAGATGAAAGGCATTCTTGTTGTTATTGGTCAAACCTGGGGGGAGGAGGAGGAGGTGGTGGTCGGGGTCTATTCTAAGTAGGAACCTTGACCTAAAAAACTGGGAATGATATTGAACACATACGCACACATATGCACTACGCACTTTACACGCACACACCCTCCCTCCTCTGTTTGAAGCGGAAAGAATTTTGGCTCGGCCATGTTTGCTCTTTTTTGGATGCTGGTCAAATCTCCCCTCTCCCTCCCTCTATCTCTCTCTCTGTCTCTCTGGCTGTCTCTTTCTCTCTCTGCCCCTCCAGTCTCCCTCTCTTTCTCTCTCTTTTTCTCTTTTTCTCTCTGACCCTCCATTATCTCCCTCTCTCTCTCTCTCTCTCTCTCTCTCTCTCTCTCTCTCTCTCCCTCTTCCCCTCTCTGTCCCTCCATTCTCTCCCCCCTCTCTCTATCTCTCTGATCCTCCATTTCTCCCACCCTCTCTCTCTCCCACTCTCTCTCTATCTCTCTGACCCTCCGTTCTCTCTCTCTCTCTCTCTCTCTCTCTCTCTCTCTCTCTCTCTCTCTCTCTCTCTCTCTCTCTCTCTCTCTCTCTCTCTGACCCTCCATTCTCTCCCCCCCCCTCTCTCTCTCTCTCTCCCTCTGTCTCTCCATTCTCTTCCCCCTCTCTCTCTCTCTCCCTCCCTCCCTCTCTCTCTCTCCATTAGCCCTTTAGCCCAGTGCTCTGTCCATACAGGAAGGTCATCCACCACATTACTAATGGGAACACAACACAACATTTCCCCTCCTCACCCTCACCTCTGCTCTTATTTAGAAATAATGGTCTAGTGGTGTGACGCTAACAACTTGACCATTGTACAAGACAACCCTTCCCTTAATCCATAATCCATTTTTGACATAGCTCAGGCATAGATTTCACATAGCAATTTCCACATGTCACGTTCTGATATGGCTCAACACAACCCCTTGGGGCAAAGCTCACACCAGCTTTGATTTTTTTTCAAGTATTTTTGGGAGCGTTTCAAGCCCTTTTTAATTCGTTTTTTATGAGATAGGACAGTGAAGATAGTGACAAGAAGCGAGTTGGCAGAGAGAGACGGTGAAGGGTCGGCAAAAGACCTGAGCCATAATCGAACCCGGGTCGACCGTGTAGTAGACTAGTGCCCTACCATTAGCGCCACGGTAGGGCCACACCAGCTTTAATTTGATAATTATGATGGGGCAGCCGTGGCCTAGTGGTTAGAGAGTTGGTCGTTCAATCTAAGGGTTGCCTGTTCAAATCCCCCCTGACCTCTCCCTACACCTCCATCCATGGCTGAAGTGCCCTTGAGCAAGGCACCTAACCCCACATTGCTCCAGGGACTGTAACCAATACCCTGAAAAATAATAGTTGTAATTTGCTTTGAACAAATGAAAGCGTCAGCTAAGTGAAATATAATGTAATAATGTAATAAGGGAGTTACTTTTCTTACTACGTCACTTTTGTTCAGTTCTTTCCGAGTTCCTGGTCAGTTTATGAACCAGAGGTGTAAAAGTTAAAGGCAGAAGTAAATTCATAGAATAAGTACAGCACCAGTTAGGGCTGCACGATTATGGCAAAAATCATAATCACGATTATTAATCACGATTATTGATTTTTGCAGATTTTTTTGAAAATTATAGCAAGATGAAATATAACCAAGAATGAATTACATACGGGATGAGCAAAATAAAATGAATTGTAATAATTATGTAAAGGCAATAGCATGAAACTTAAGTGGACAGATTTCTGGCCAGAAACACCAGCCTGTCAGTATGTTCTGGCTTCAAGGACGCTCTCAAAAGTAGGTCACTATTGCCGCGATTAAATCACGATTAAAATCATGAGTTCGATTTCACTATTTTATCACGATTTTGATTCTTTTTCGATTAATTGTGCAGCCCTAGCACCAGTACATTTTTCTTCACAGTCGCTGTCGATGGATCCTATTTCTTATGAACATGAACAAACAGAAGGCATGATGTCTATACATTCAAAAGAAGTCAGATTGGCTGACATTAGTATTTATTGTTCAGAAAGACCTAAAATACCAATAAAAGCTAACATAGTCAGGGTCTGTGGGAATATCTGCTGAGGAACGGAAGATAACATCACATGCAGTAACAAAGCATGTCAAGTATATCACTTTCCAATCTGTGAACACTTTTCTTGTGTAATTGGTCGGAGGCGTGTTTCACGGAAGCCCCTTCCGCTCTGTAATGGCCCTCTGGGAAATACAGGAGTTGGCACCAGTTTCGTGAATAAAAAGAGACGGTGGGGAGCTTGCTTTTTTTGTGCTTAAAACTTTTCCCTCCACTCTTTAATGGATTCTACAAGTAAGCTTTTTATGGTGAGACTGAGACCACACCCAACAGCAGCACAATAAGGCTTCACTGGCCTCATTGGACTTACATGAACACATTTCTTATCTGTCAAAAGTGCATGGACACATGCATTCATGCAATTTACATTAACAAATGTTTTATCTGTCAAAATTGCATGGATATGTTGCATTCATGCAACTTACAAGAACACATTTCTTATCTGTCAAAAGTGCACGGATACGTTGCATTCATGTAACTTACAAGAACACATTTCTTATCTGTCAAAAGTGCACGGATACGTTGCATTCATGCTTGTCATACACCCACATCATACTGTATCAGTCAAAAGAGTTAGACAGTATGTAAGCAACTGGAATGCCTTGTATCTTGAAGACCTGGGAGCTTTTCATCCACCAGGCTTCTGGTCTGAGCTGAAGATGAATGGATGAGGGTTGCATGAAAGCAGAAATACCTTCAACCTCCGAATAGAGGTCCAGTGGCTTGCAACTACCTCATTATGGTTTGGCGATGCATGCTGTTTACATAGTGATAAGGCAGGGTAAGTGTGGGTGATTTCAGTGACTGCACTCAAACAGACAGTCTTGCCTATTAACACAAACCTTTGGACCTGGTAGGTGGAAAGAAAGGAAAAAGAAAGGCAGAAAGGAAGAAGATAGGAAAATGGGCAAAATTGGCAGAGACTGTTCTGCCAATGTTATGTAAAGAAAATCAGGGTGCTTAACTTTGTTGATGAAAATCGAAGTCTTGAAGAAGTAATACATTAATAAAAGAAGCACTCTACAGAAAGAAAGAAAGGAAGGAGGAAGGAAGGAAGGAAGGAAAGAAAGAATAGATATGTGGGGAAAATGGGTGGAATTGCCAGCAACTCCCCTGCCAATGCTCTCTCTTGTGTCTCATGTCCATGCAGACAGATACTGTACAGAAACTTAGCAGCGTCTAACCGGGTTCTGTCGTTACAGTATCTGACCAGGTTCTCTCTTTACAGTATCTAACCAGGTTCTCTCTTTACACTATCTGACCAGGTTCTCTCTTTACAGTATCTAACCAGGTTCTCTGTCTCCTCTCGTCTGCAGGTCCATCTACATGGAGTTCGAGCAGGACGTGGAGGTGAAGGGGATCCCGGCGTACCGCTTCACGCCACCCCGCTCAGTGCTGGCCAGCGCCGCGGAGAACCCCGACAACGAGGGCTTCTGCATGGAAAAAGTCAAGGAAAAGTGCCTGGGATCCGGAGTGCTGAAGGTGGCAGTTTGCAAAAAAGGTAACAAATCCAAATCAGAATCAGTTATCAGTTTTCAGAATCAGAATCAATCATCTTGGATTCAAATGCAGCTAGTTTCCTTAAAGGCCCCAGCATGTTCTTTTCTCATCGTAGATAGCTCTTCAAAAACAGTGACACTATGATGACCTGATCACATCAGAATCAGAGCCAGCCAGTTGCTTTGGGACTTAATGTTACCGTACACTTGTGCATGACATTAAATAAGTAGTCAGTAGATGTTAGTGAGTAGATGTTAGCACTAGAAGTAGAAGTGAGTATATAACATGTAGTGCAGAGGTTCCTAACCTTTACCAACTTGGGGCCTACTTAAAATTGTCACAAATGTTCAGGGCCCACCTTTGACACAATAAATAATACAACTCAAGCAAATAGCCATCAGAACTATGATTTAGATTTTTAGAAAATGATTTCAAGGCCCACTTGGAATACCTTTGCGGCCCACCAGTGGGCCCCGTCTAGCAGTTTGAAAATCCCGGATGTAATTTGTATGTATTATAATTTACAATGCAGTAAATACACACAAATGGAAATATATGGACTCTTATTGCATAATATACTAAGTATATTGATGCAGCTTATGCTGTATGTAAGAGGAATTCAAGTAAAGCCAATTCAAGCAGCTCGGGGGGCTTGTAGCATAAGGGGAAGTGTTTCAGACTAAGCTGGGCACATGTGGTGCATGACCAAGGCAACACTACAGAATGCAGTGCTTTAGCATTGCTATCCAAACAGTGTTGTAATATATCTTATTAAGCGGGTCCTCAGATTTGATTGGTCCACTGATTCTCTCATGGTTACTTTTTGACCAATTGCAGCTACAGCACAAACTCACATGCCCAATCTCTCTCTCTTCCTCTCTTTCTCTCTTTCTCTCTTTCTCTCTTTCTCTCTTTCTCTCTTTGTCTCTGTCTGTCTCTCTCTCTCTCTCTCTCTCTCTCTCTCTCTCTCTCTCTCTCTCTCTCTCTCTCTGTCTCTGTCTCTCTCTCTCTTGCACACACACACACACACACACACACACACACACACACACACACACACACACACACACACACACACACACACACACACACACACACACTGGATAACGTCCAACATGGTAAGCCCTATCACCTGATCTGAGCTCAGTTCAGTTCAGCCTCTATAATCACAACTTGGGGTATGTGTGTGTGGGCGTGTGCGGTTGCATTTGTGGGTTAGTGGGTGGCTGTATTTGTGTGTGTGTGTGTGTGTGTGTGTGTGTGTGTGTGTGTGTGTGTGTGTGTGTGTGTGTGTGTGTGTGTGTGTGTGTGTGTGTGTGTGTGTGTGTGTGTGTGTGTGTGTGTGAGTGTGTGCGGTGTGGTGCTTCCATGCATGTGATTGTAGACACTGGCTTTTGTCAGTGGTTGAAGGCGTGGTTATTTAAGCTCACAAGAAGGTAGCTAGTAGCTTTCAATAGGTCAATTCATGGTCAAGTCAGGTTTTTTCAACACCAAGGTTTTGACAGTAAAAAAAAGACCCCTGCTCTTTTGAAAAGATATTCATTTCATTCCTTAACAAAAGGAAATGTTCTGGACTGAAAGAGGAAGTGAAGATTACGTGTTCTTTTTAGAAGGCGCATTTACAGCAAATAACCTTCAAAAGTCACGTTACTGAGAGGCAGTGTTTTGCGCACATGATTAAGTCACATTACACTTTCAAACTTTCGCATCAGCATGAGCACATGTCTTAACTGTGATACAGAGTAACCCCACTGTATGTCCTTCAAGGCCATACTGCTTTCCGAGAGAGCATTCTGTAGTTATGGGGAAGTGCCACTGTGGTCCTCACATATTGTTGCACTCTTCTAGACCAGAGCATAGAACTATCTGTTGACTGAAGTTAACTCAATCAAGTGGTCATGTTGCTTTGACCGAGTTGACTCAGATCATCATAGTCTGTGTGCTCACATAATGTGATCTTCACACAGAGCTAGAGATGCACCGGATCCTGATGTTTAGGATCCTGCCGGATACCGGATCCACTGCTTAAAGGGACAGTTTGGTCAATTTCAACATGCAGTTGTATTGCTCACGCTACCCTTGACTTGTCAGTACCTGGTGATGCCACATTTTTCGGCTCAGCCCTCTCCGAGATATGAGCAATCCTAATGGGGGCAGCGTTTGTTTACATTTTTAAAAAATGAAACATAGGCCAACTCCAAATATTTTCCCAAAAGGTACTGCTATTTGCTAGTTGTCTGCTGATGTTTTATAACCTTTTGGATGTTTTTGGGAATAAATAAAAATGTTTTTTTGAAATGTAAACAAAGAGCTGCCCCCATTACAATGACCAGGATCTCGGAAACGGCTGAAGGAGAAGAAAAAAAAATCTCAGGCACTGATAAGTCCAGGGTAGTGTGAGCATTACAACTGCATGTTGAAATTGACCAAACTGTCCCTTTAAGCCCCTGCCGGATCCGGAACCGGATACCGGATCCTACGAAAGGGTTGAAACACATAGCGTACTCGCACATGTGGGCCCTTTTTATTACGTTGGCTCAAACAATTTTTTAGACTCATTGGCTTACTGACACACTGCCTGCACTGGCCAATTCCAAAGGGCTTTCATTTGTTGCAGCAATTGGGGTTGTGAAAGACTGACTGAAAAACCTAGGCTAGAGATGCACCAGATCCTGATTTCAAGGTAACTGCCGGATACCGGATCCACTGCTTAAGATCCTGCCGGATCCGGATCCTGTGAAAAACCCTATTATCCTGCCGGATCCGGAACCGGGTCTTGGATCCTGTACATCTCTACACAGAACACACACACCTATGCACAGTACAGGCGGACAACTCTGCATGTTTAAATTGTTAGTATTTCTATGCATTTGACATATGACAATACCAGTAAAACTCCTTGTATAAAATATAGCCACTGTAAAAGACAATGCGGCGTTTGTTGACTCAACTGAATTCAATCAAGTCATCTTGTTGCTTTGACTTGAGTTGAGTCAGCTCATAGTGTGTGTTGTGTATGCGTGTTATTGGCAATCCCCAGACTGGTATTTGAAATGAACTTGAAGGATTATTCTGAGTTTTTCATAGGCTTTTGTGTATTTGTTGATGTATGGTAGCTCTTAATATTACTGTGTTCTGGTGGTTAAGGAGTTCACTCAGTATGGCAACAGTAGTTCTTCTGAAACAAGTAATCACATTTTTGTTGCTGCTGTTTAACTGTGCATGGTGTTACCATGGTTTGCTGACTACTAATGCTTTCAAAACATGAGCTATGACCGCGGTGGTTCTCACACATTGTTTTGAAATCCTAAGCTTCAGTACATTTCCATTCAACTGCCCTTTTTCCCACTGACACAACACAAAATGCTTCAGGATGAAACCAAGCAAAAAAGCCCAAAACCACAAATAGAAGATCCTTTGTCGAGTCGACTAGCAATGCGTTTGACACAGGAGTGTGACTGGCTAGGTACAATCCCTTACACTTCATCGGCCTAGTTTGTTGAGCTTCAGAGCTTTGTTGCTAACCACCACAGTAAAAAACAGGATGTTACGTTAATATTTCATAGTAAATCTATGTAGCTCCACTGTGGAGAGTCAAACTACTCAAACAGTGGAGTCAGTGTACATTTTTTCAAATGGCCAGTGTGATTTCAACTCTACGGCAAGACGACTACCCGCCCACTTTGCACTAGGTGCCACCAGTGTTCAGTATTTGTTTCATTTTCCAGTGTTGATGTTTACAAAATATTGAGTAGAATTAACTTTGTTAATGCTGCACTGACCACAGAGTAAACTCAACATTCTGTTTTTTAGTAGGACCAAATCTAAAATGGAGTTCATTTCAACTCTGTCAGAGTTAAAAATAACACCGGTATTTTTTTTGCGGTGCACTTGATTGACCTAGTTTGTTGAGCTCCAGTACTTTGTTGCTAACCACCACTCGAGCAGGCATGCAGGAAGGCAAGCAAGCAGGAAGGGGGCTTGATGTCTGTTGTCACAGAAACACGGCTCAGGTGACCGACTACAGTGCCCTCCTCTCCAACCCCCCGTGGTGTTGCCAAACACAGCCAAGCGAGAGGGGAAAACTCTCACCTCTGTTACACTTTCACCACCTGATGGGAACGCTGCTCGGCAGATGTCCGCATGCTTGAAGGCCATTGGACGATCACCTGTAGCCTGTAGTCTTTGAAGGCGTTTTTCTTTTTCTTTTTTTGCTGTTTGCACAGTGTTCAGTAACATGCCCAAATAATAAGGAGCAGATGTGTGGAAAATGCGCTGCACTTGTTCACGGCGTAAAGCCTCCCCCTCTGCAAGTGCAAGTACAGAGGCAGGCTACAGTGGGAAGGCGTCCAGTCCAGTGCGTCCTTCAAAGGTGTACACATATAGTATGTGCAGTGGAAATGAACACAAAGTCCTGCCGCATACAGAGCTTGTTCCAGCCAATTCTCCTGTCCAGCTTATGTGTAGATCAAGCGCTTGACATTATCTTTTTTTGCTTAACAGCCACTGTGGCATGTGGTTTTCCCGTGTCACAAACCATTCACCCTTCTTGACAGTACTAGCCACAGATGTTTATTGACCGTTTTTTGTTGTTGTTGTTGTTGTTCCTTTTTTCTATGTATCATGACACGCATTTGGACGATTTGGACGGTTGGCCGTTGCCAATGTCAATCTCTACATAGATGAGCTAAAAATAAGTGAAATCACCTGTGTTGACAACAGACAAAGAAGAAATGCATAGTTTTACTTCCTCAGTTTGTCCAACAGACTGGGCTGAGAGAGTAAAGCCTCCTGCCACGTGTTGGCTCCTTCAGGCTGAGGCCAGTGCTCTGAAAGTAGGCGAATTTACTAATTATCTCATCTAGCTAGCCATCAGCTGATTCACTGAAACTGGAACACATATGCGGCAGGGCTTTAAAGGTGCACTGTGCAATAGTGTCAGTGGCCTATTTCCAGAATTCATGCTGCCCACTCACTAATGCTACCCTTTTCATGAATACTTACTACCACCATCAAAATTCCAAGTATTCATCATAACAAGGGAATATATTTCATACATGTGAGGGGGTTCCTCTCCACTGTCCGAGTTTTAGCGGCAAAACTTGTTGTACTTTGGTCATACTTGTGAATATTAGTTTATTACTTGGTAAATATTCATGAAAAGATCAAATTTGGCAATAGGCAGCACAGTTTGAATGAACAGTATACAGTAGTTGCAATACCTACGCTGGCCACAATCCTGCATAGTGCACCTACATAGTCTGATCCCAGTTTGCCCCCATCTGAGAGTCACTCTATCTGTAAAGATAAGTAGACATCCTGCACACTGTCCATAACACTTGAAGAAGAAGCTCTGAGCGATTGAAGTGTGAGCAATAACATTGCCAGTGTAACTGACGGTGTGTGGGATATTTACTTACTCGACCAAGGGAAAGACATACTCCGCGCTACTACTGACAATCCGGAGCAAACGGCGTAGGACCAGACATTAGTAAAAAGGGAGAAGTGTTTGTCGAAATGCATGTCTAATGTAGCCTGGAGAGCCAGACCTGTACAGCAAAAAGCTCTCGGGAGCAAATTCCATTTGCGGTCGCTAGGGGCGTCTAGATTTCTAGGCTATGTCTAATGCACTGTAAATAAACAAGAAATAACTGAAAAGACTTTCGTGTGGCACCAGATTTATTTATTCCCTTTTTACTACTATTTACATATTACTTTGAACCATTGGTTGCATCCTATGCACCCGCTCAAACTGAAGGGTGCAAAAGGGTCCAGTGATGAACTAACTGTGCCTGGTCTTAACATTGAGCGGAGGTTTACGGATGGGTAGGTCATGCTGCAGCCACACAACAGCATGACTTCATTTGAGAAGAGAACCGTGACCTTTGAGGATTACAACAAAGGCCTTTGTCAGGGAGGAGAACCCTGTCACATGGCTGAGTGAGTGGTTGCCCTAATACAGTTGTAACAAAGTCCTTATATGCTAGTGTCGTCTGGCAACAATAGTGGACTATTTCCCTTTCTCTTACTTTGACTAAAAACAATACCATGATCTGAGCCTGATGAATTGGAGAGCCGTTAGTTAGATGGTGATGGGTTGAAAGTACATCATATACTCGATAACAGACATAGTGCTGTATGTTGAGGATTTCACAGTAAGTTGAATAACAATTCACGTTGATGGGGGGGATGAGTGACAACATTGTCCCAGGGAGGGGGAGCATTGTATGTATTGAAAGGGGGCCTTTCAGATATTTTTTGTTGGAGGATTGTCTAAAGCTGTCAGCAGCTACAAGTATGTCAACTGTGTGGGATCCATAAATTGTTAGAAGTTAAAAGTTATGGTTTTCAATGTGTTTTTCATTGGATATTTATCTTGTCATTTGCAGTTCTGTCATTGTAAGAAAATATAAGAATGTCAGAAGTAAGTATGTAAGAAATATATAGTATATAGCCAAAGCTGTAATAAGCTATAACAGTGGTTCTCAAAGTGGGGCGTAAGCCCCCCTGGGGGGGGGGCGCGGAGGCATCTCAGGGGGAGCGTGTGACATCTGATTTGGGCTTTTTTTTCTCCCAAGAAAATGATATCCTTATATATTAATTGTCATGAATTTGAATAGCATAGGGAATGAACACACATTTGCATTCGACGGCAGTCCCTCTTTGTTTAATCTCACCAGCCACCTTTCCTTTGATTTTGCACAGCGATCGCAAAATCCGTCTGCGTGAGTGCTGTTGCTTGGGGGGTCTCGGAAGCATTCAGACCCTCTGAAGGGGGGAATGATGGAAAAAGTTTGAGAACCACTGAGCTATAAGAATCACTTCTTCATTTTCTGGAAACGGTACCAGAAAAGAGAGCAATGACTTCCAGTAACCCCTCTGGCAGCCTCATCCACCCTCTCGGGGGTGGAAGGGTGTGTGTGTGTGTGTGTGTGTGTGTGTGTGTGTGTGTGTGTGTGTGTGTGTGTGTGTGTGTGTGTGTGTGTGTGTGTGTGTGTGTGTGTGTTGGGGGTCGATGCAGCCTCTTCTATGCGAAAGGTCAGGGGAGGACCGAGGTTGGAATGTCTCATATGCCACAATGTTCGGAACTGCTGGTCAGCCCATGTCGTGACTGCTGTTGTGGGAAAACAGTGCACAGAGGTCGGGTCCTGCCCGGCCGCCCGGCCCTTTGCTCTGATATGATAGTTCTGCCAGACCCGGGTCGCAACGCAACACAAACACCCCTGACCCACTCCACTTGGACGGTCAGCACTTCACTGATGAAATGACTGCATGCACACACATGCGCGAAAACACACAGGCATACACAGATTCACACACCCATTTTTGTGCATGCACATACTACGTGCTCAGGCGCATACACACAAACACACACACACACACACACACACACACACACACACACACACACACACACACACACACACACACACACACACACACACACACACACACACACACACACACACACACACACACAGGGTGGGTCAGGGTATGGTCAGAGTATATGCATGTGCTGGAAGTTTCTTATCTGTTTTTGTGGTGCCTCTTCAGGAAGGAAGCATGTGTAGGAAATTCTCAATTTGTAAACCTATGACTCTGAGTCTGACTGTCCATCAACAGATCCATAAGGGAAGCATCCTTTTCCTCCGGCCCAAATATAGTATTGAAAATAAATGTAAAAAATTGTCACGAAACAGCACATTTTTTGTAAATCAAGTCAATGTCTCAAAGTTCATAGTCAAATATAAATATGTATTCCAGAGAATTTAGATGAGCTTAAAGGGTTCCACTCCAGTCTATCAAGATCAAATAAACATCAGCAGTTGAGCCTATTTGCACAATACACAATATCCAACAGAACAGGTTATAGGGTCCTGGCTACACTTACAACTTAGCCAGCTAAACAAACAATGCATTTTTTGTTTGGCAAGACCATCAAATTATTATTTTTCAAAGTGAATAGGGTAATGATCATTTATGGCTATAAAATTGCTAGAACTGTAAAACAAGGAATAAACTAATAAAAACAATAACATGGAAAGATCCCATAAAAATCATCATACAACAACACGAAATATAAAGATATGAGACATAGGAGTTAAGTCAGATGAAACTGCTGGCAAGATTAAAAAAGGGGGTGAGGTGAGCTTCTCATAACAGGAATTCATAGGAACTAGTTATTTGGCAGTGCCTTGTAGTCCACCTTCATGTTTATACAGTATATACATAGAAACAGAATAATGTCGCTAAAGATGGAAAGTAAAGTGGCCTCTTTTTCTAACTCCCTTTTCATCCATTTTCTTTAAAGCCAGCCCCCACCCTGTACTTAAATATACGTTTGCATCCCAGTATCTATTTTTCACCGGCCCAGCCCACTCCCTAAAACGTATGTCATGTGTGCAGACTGTGCACAGTAAGACATACAGGAAGTAGACCACCCTCCACAGTCCCCACCCTCTCCATGTGTAGCTTAAATACAGATGTGGAAATTGTACTGACATGACAAGAAAGGCAGGGGCTATGATTTATTTATCTATTTATGGAGTTTATTTCTTGTTAAACTTGGGGCCTTGTAACTCGTTCAGTAACTATTTATTTATTTACTTGCAATACAAATCAATACTATCGTATATGAGTATATGAGTTTTACAAATTAGGTAAAAACCAAGTTATAATGAAGCAGTGTTTATTTATTTAATAAAAAAACGGATTCAAATAAATACTTTTAAAAAATAAGCCAAAAGTGGTTAAAAGTGTCAAGGTTTCAGGCAGACAGCAATGATGTTTTTTGTGTATTGTACCAAACATTTTCAAGATTCAAGATAAGTTTTATTTGTCCCGCAGGAAATTTGTCTTGGAAAATTACAAAACTGCTGCAACATACAACACACAACACATAACAAAAACAAACAAAACAAAAACAAAAAAAACCCATAACAAAAGGAAGACTCAATAAATAGGCCTATTTAGAGTGCAGTACTGAAGGGCATAATGGTGTACAGCATTACTAGACAGAAGTCAGTCATTTTCACAGACTTTAAGACCCACTTGGAGAACCATTGGCCTAATTGTCTAAATGTCTGTGTTGATTCCGATTGTTGGGCTAACAGGACACAACATTGCTATATTATGTATGAGATAGACTGGTGACACAAGCAGTATACAATTGTATCCTGCTTGTGTCACCAGTTGTTCTCATAGTATAGCAATGCTGTCACCTGTCACAATGTACTTTGGCTATAGCTGAAATGGCAATAAAAACCTCATTTAGTTGGCTATGAAAATCAAGGCCAACAGATCCAGTTGGTGTGCAAACACTCATAAAAAACGTCTGACAATAAGACCTTCACAACGGCATAGTGTCTTATAGAGCAGGGTACACGTGACTGAAGTAATGCTGTGACATTATTATTGTACCTTAGCAAGAGAATTAGCCACAGAATAATTTGAATGTGCTGTTCGTTTTATATTTGCTCATTAAGTGATGGTGCCATGTTTGAATTAGTTACTCAGTGCAGGGCATTTGAATACTGTAGGTCTTGCCAAATTTAATTCCATAGAAAATAATGACATTTTTCTATTGTGGGCGCTCTGGAGGGTTTTGTTTTGTTTTGGCTTTTTGTTTAGGCTGCAGTGGTCTGTATTGAATGTATATTTGTCTCTCCCTGTGTTTGACTTAGATGTTCCCGTGGTGGTGTCGTTTCCTCACTTCTACCTCGGCGATGAGAAGTACCACCAAGACATCGACGGTGTTTCTCCTCCAGTGAGGGAGGAGCACCAGACCTACGTGGACCTCAACCCGGTAAGAAACATTTTTAACCCCGTGATGATCACACTTTGGTCTGGGCAAAATAGCTAAACTGAAGCTGCAGGTCTGTGAGACGGTATTCAACAGTATTCACTTCTTTGGGTAATAAAAGTATTAACATTTCCGTAGATTTACATTAAAGTGTAGCAAAAAATTTTGCATTTGGAAAATGGGAGGTGGGGGCGATAGGCCTACACGTATTTACTTTCTAAAGGACAGGTTGAGGAGTGCTTTATTCTTAGCACCGGGACCTGCTGTTGCTGTGAAACCCTCCGAGCTGTGTTTACTGACAATGTTTTCCCTTTTTCTGATGTCCTCTTTATTTGTTTTGCAGATGTTAATGATTAATGAAGCTCGGTGAAAAGAAGAAGGATGAATGGTCTGATTATTCTACTAACTTCACGGCCGTGTGTGTGTGTGCGTGTGTGTGTGTGCGCGCGCGCGCGTGTGTGTTTACTCTCTGTGCAGACTACTGGGATCTTGGTCCGGGCCAGCAAGAGAGCACAGTTTAACATCGTACTGGAGAAACTGAATCGTTTTGCGTAAGTAATAACTTATCTCGGGCTGTTGTACTGGTCTAGAGAAGTCCACACACTTGAACAATTATTTTTGCCATTATTCATATAGCCCAGTGTGAGAACAAACAGGAACCGAGAAGGGGAGAGAGAGAGTGATAGGGTAGGGTTGGGAAATGACCCAGGCTGGGTGCCCATGGGCATACAATGTAGCCCAGTGGTCTCCAATAATTTTTCTCCAAGTGGCCAAATTATGAAGTATAGCGCAAGTGAGTCTGCGGGCCAAACCAACGCCCCCAACCCAATGAGAAACAAGTTAGATGTCTGGACAGAGAACAGATTTTCGCTTTTCCGCTTTCCCTTCTTGTCAATGTCTGTTATGAGACTAGCATAAGATCTAACTCTTCTGTGAATGCTCTGGAGAGATATGACCCACTGCAGTTTTAGTGAGGAAAAATCACACACATTTATGTTTTCATTTGTTCTGACCTAATGGCGGGCAAAATGTTTGCCATGCCCGTGCCGGATTTGGTCCGCGGGCCTTTGTTTGGAGACCAAGGGTGTAGCCCATATGTGATCAGATGTGTTACCTCGTTACACTGCAGCACCCCCACACACTAAGAGAATCTGAAGAAGACCTTCACAGTCCAAACATTCTGCCATGAAATAAATGCAACAACAAAATTTCAAGTGTGCAAGCTTCTATCATCCAGTACTTGAATCAGCCTTTGTCCTGCATCTTGATAGGGGATGTGCACAATGTTCCCATCCTAACTCTCTTGGGTTCTTACGTTAAAGCCTATCCCAGCATTGGGCAGTGGTTGTTTCGACGTTCTGTACAGCAGGGCTATTCCAATGGAGGCCCTGGGGACAGATGCGGCCCTTGGATGGCAAGGTTCTGGCCCCCCACAAGGTCTGACCAAAATGAAAACAAATAGGCCTATGTGTGCTATCTGGGGCAATGCATAATTTGCGATCACTAACCCTCCAGGTTGGGGATATCTCTCATGCATTCACATGACAGTGAAATCTTATCTACACAGTCTGATAAATAGACCATCAAAGGCTACTAAGAAATAGAGAAGAAAATATATGTTCTGTCTGGGAAGCTATCCGCTTGTTTCGCACCCTAGCCTCGGACACTGTGCTTCTCGTGGTTTTGCAGATTCCGGCCCCTTTACCTCAGTGACTTTTAATTGAATACCCCTGCTGTACAGTACCCACTGCTTCTTCAGTTCAAACACTAATGTCATGTTCTCTCTCTCTCTCTCTCTCTCTCTCTCTCTCTCTCTCTCTCTCTCTCTCTCTCTCTCTCTCTCTCTCTCTCTCCAACCTCCCATCTCTCTCTTTCTTTCACAGCATTACCAAAAACCTCAACACAACAGTCTTCCCAATGTTCTTCCTCAATGAGGTAAATTTACCCCTCAAATCATGAAACCTTGAATCTTCTTTTTTTCTTGCACTATGTCACGCAGGACAAATAATGGGGATAAAAGTGACTGAGTGAAATGGAAAATACTAATGGTTAAAGCAACACTTGGTCATTTACCTCATTTTTGGAACTTTCGAAAACACTTGAGAAACATAATTTTTTAGGTTATAAACACTATGTTAATTTTGCTGTAAGGTGCTAACAAAATCCATTGGCTTGTATGATCTGCACGGGTGTTGGAGATTTGGGGCCTATCTCTTTGTAGTTAGACACGTCCACGTCCATCCACGTCCACGTCCATCCACGTCCACATCCATCCACTGTAGTTAGACTCCCACGTCTATCCACTGGGAAGCGTTGCGCTGCCAGACACACACTCGCCACAAAAAACTCAACAAGGAGGTGATTAACACCACAGGAATGAAATGTCTTTGCAATCACACTGATACCCCAACCACAGATGGTGCAAATATGTGCTCTTCTTGCAGACTCCCTACCCCAATTGCAAAAGATTCTCGTTACCGACGTAGATGCGCTTGGTCTAACTTGGACACGCATAGAATCTTCAGGTGGAAGGTGTAGGTTTATGCTCGATTGACCACAGCTATCAGCCAATCAGAATCGAGAACCGGACCGCACAGTGTTGTTAGATTACACAATATTGGATAGATTTACCACTGAAAATGTTACACTGACCAAAGATTTAAATGAATACTCTTTTTGAGTGAGACAAAATGTTATCTGAATCGTAGTGAATTTAAACTCTTTTAACCCCTTAAGACACGGCATTATAAATGAGCTGTTACCAGCATGGCAATGACCAAGTCGTAATGTATTACTAAAGGCCCTGTGCACTGTCTTAGTAGTGTAGTACTATAAGAGTTAACTATTGTCTATTACAGCGGGCCTCTGGAGGTACGTGGCGTGCTAGCCTAGAAATCTAGACGCCCCTAGTGGCCGCAAAATGAATTTGCTCCCGGCACAGCTTTGCTGTAGGGGTTTTTGGCGCGGCCAGGCTAACGGCGTGCACTAAGGGGTTAAGAGTTACATTTATGTTACATTTATTTATTATTGTGTTTGTCGTTGTGAGCATTAGTATTATTGTTATTATTGTTATTAATTTACTGATTTATTCATTCTGTTGTTATTTGATATATTTAATCGTAGCCCCTTAATGCACGCAGTACCTCCAATGGCACGCTGTAATAGTCATTGAAATGTAACTACCATAGCACTACAATACTATGACACAGCAGAGGCCGTTTAGTAATGCACCACGACTTGGTCATTACCATACTGGTTACAACAAATGAATAAAGCCGCGTCTTAAGGGGTTAAAGAGTGATATTAACACTTAAAGAGTGATATTAACACTGGTGTTTGTTTTGGCCGTGTGTTTTGATTGGCAGACTGTTGTGATTGACGACGTGTCGGCCGCCAGGGTGACCAAGCTGCTGACCATCGCCCATGTGGCCTCCAACTTCTACATCCTCATCATCGGCCTGGGAGGCCTGCTCGCCATCATCCTCCTCGTCTACATCATCCTCGCACGCAGGAGGACGGTGAGAGAGACACACGAGTAGAGAAGAGTTTATTACTGTCAAAGGAAATGAACATGCCTAGAAGTATTCACATAGTACAAATTGACACACAGATCAAACATATAGCACACGTCTGGTGCTCATCCTCCTCATTTTCATCATCCTGGCACGCAGGAGGAAGGTGAGACGCAGGAGTAGAGTTTATTACTGTCAAAGGAAATTAACATGCCTAGAAGTATTCGGGTCAAAGGCGCTTTTTTGGGCTCAGTTGGCGGCGCAGAAACATCTAATGCCCATAAATTAATTAGTAATTGGCGGTTGATCCACTGCAGTGAATTATGGCTCTTAGATAGTCCACAAAAAACAAATAAACAAACAAAAATCCATTCAATAGTGGCACTGGCTGCCGTTGCGCCACCCTGATGTGTGCTACATTCGAAACGTCACTGATCCATACACATAATACACACTGACACCAGGGCTTGACACTGGCACCCGCCAACCGGCCAAATGCTGGTAAAACTTGTCTGTGGCTGGTAAGAATTTCAGTGTCACTAGCCAATTTGGCAGGTAGCTTATTCTATGGTATGACATACCAGAATAGCTCAGTTACTCAGTTTCTATCAGTTTATTTTATTCCATGTATCAACCCATGCACTCATCTTCTTGCTTTAAGCACTTCATTTTCTGAGGTTATATGTACAGTGTCATGATAAAAAATGTGGCTAGTAGAATGGCTGGATGGCTAGTGACTCAGGAAAACCAGCAAACGAAAAAGTTAATGTCAAGCCCTGATTGACACACAGATCAAACATTGAGCACACGTCTGGTGGTCCTCCTCCTCATCTACATCATCCTCTCTCACAGGGGGAAGGGTAGGGGAGACAGAGGAGTGGAGTTCTTGCCTAGAGTTACTTTATTCAGACGCAGCAGGAAGTAGTTACTTTATCGATCCTGAAGGAAATGAATGCGTCATACTTATCCTCATACACATCGTCCTTAGTTGCAGGAGGATGGTGAGACAGAGAAGGAGAGGAGTAGTAGCCTAGTAAACTAGACAAACCTGCCTAGTGTCCAAAAACATTGTAACTGACTGAGTGGGTCTAGGGAGTTGTTTCGTGGTAAGATCGCCACAACAGGCACCAGCCATAAATGACCAATCAGCAAACGTTTTTGTTTATTTGAATCTTTTCGGTGGGCTTTGGCAAGTCGGAATGGCTACAGCTAGCGAAAAGAAGACGTTTCATTGGTCATAGCGTTACAGCAATTTGGTCCCACCCACATCCTTCAACTGTCTGATACGAGTAAGGCCAGACTTTAGTCATCACATCAAGTCTTGCTCGCTTGGCCAGAAGAGAAGAAAAGAGTTACTTTATTGATCCTTTGTGTCTAATAGCTTACACATAATACCTGATACTAAATACTAAAATATGACCTTTGGCGGGTAAACTACTTGCCTCGCCACGTCAGATCAAACAAACGTATTACACATCTGCATACTCTTACATGTGTAATAACGAACAGCGGTGTACAAAGTAAAGGGAGAAGTACTCTCAGAAGTCTGTCCCCCTCGTTATCTACAGTGGAGTAACTGGTGTATAAACTGTGTAAGAGCGTGCACTGGTGTTGTAATCACATCAGTAAGAGTAGCCTACTTCTGCTTAATACTCCTCTGCAGATTAGTGATATTCGGCTTGGCAGCGCAGGTGGGAGTTTCAGTTAGGGAAGACGTCAAAAACAAATTCACCACCAGTTGTATATCCCCCTAAGACACAGCATTATAAATTTGCCCCTACCAGAATGGTAATGACCAAGTTGTAATGTATTACTAAAGGCCCTGCGCACTGTAATAGTAGTGTAGTACTTTAGTAGTTAACTTTCAATGCCTGTTACAGCGTGCCACAGGAGGTACGTCGTGGATTAAGGGGCTACGGAAGTAATGTGGAGGAGCAGGAGGAGGGGGAAAGCAAACTGTCCTCTACCAACGCATTATTTATATTGAAATGAAATGAAATGTTTACCTCGAAGGACGCTACCCCTTGTATATCCTGTTAACATTTGTGATATAATTTCATGTACATTGACTGCCAAAATAATGTAAGTAGTTGTTGGTGTGCTACTTTATTATAGCCAGCAATGAAGAGAAGAGTAACAAATGTCTGCAGCCACTAGTTTGGCAATAGTGGTCATGGTTACCGTTCCTAAGCACTTCGATATCAAATAGAGATAACGTTTGTTTACATATTATTCAAAGGCACTTCCTAGGCTGATAGGTAACCTATCCACTTTGTTTTGGGGTTGTTGAGTTTTTAAGAATTGCTATGTGAAGATATAGAGCTAAGAAGCAGACCAAACAACTAAAACACATGATATCATGATTCATGACACACCATCGCAGTCCATGTGCTGTCTCTAGCATGTAACTTGATCCAAGAGTGCCCCCTGCTGTTTGCTTCTCTCTGTGCAGTTAATGTGTTTGTGTCAGAAAGTAGGAACTGCTAAATAGATGTCTTGTATAATACAAAAAAGATAGTCAGAGAAAACTATTTTGACTGCAATTGGTCATGCGGTTCTAAATATCATTATTTTTGGTGAGCATGTTTATAACATTCATCAACATTTACAGCACTAACTGTAACTTCTTAACAACTCTCAACTGTGGACGTGACTTCTTTTGCCATTTCCATGCAGCAGTGGGTTATGTGGGTCATATGGATTTCTGGCTCAGCTTGGCTAGAGGCTTAAAGTCTCACAGAATGAACAGAATTCCTGAACTTGCTGTTGAGCGATATAACACAAACCACACATACATCCCATAACACACATAAGTACAACAGATGTACTGTACTGATCCAGTTCCTCGCACCCAAAGGCTGATGTTTAAACATTTTGCCGTTGAGGGCACTTCCTCAAAAGGACTGATATAACAAACAGGTACAGTGTTTGTATTTGTGCTTCAGTGTATAACGGTGTTTGTCTTCTATGTACTCTCCCTCTAGACCACTGCCAGAGACGAGACGACCTACTCACCAGTGAGTGCCAAAATAGAGGACTACTCTGACAACTCCAAAAATGGCAACTATGTAGGGATGACCCCCGTCATCACCGAGCGATCCTGAATAGCGCCCTGACTGAAGGTCCTCTCTCCTTGATTATGTGAAGCGATGAATGCTATAGTTGCTTAAGTGCCAAATTAGTGGATCATTTTTTTTAACGCATATTTTTGACATATCAATTGTTCCACTCTTTCTATGTGAAATACTTGTAAATATATTGCTGTGTTTTTAGTGTTTCAAGAGGTTTTGAGAGGCTTAGGTCACCCCTTGAGTTTGTAGTGTTTTTAAAATGTCTGTTGCATTTCATGTTTGCTGTTTAAAATGTTTATATGTTTGAGTTGTTACATTCTCTGCAGAGGGGACATTGCCTAGTTTTGTGTCCCAAGTGTTTTTGTTGTGAAACAGCATTTCAATGTTGATGCACTTATTTAGATGAAGTATAGTATGTAGTATTACGTTTTATTCTTTTAAATTTAGTTTATGTGCTCTTCTTTGCAATAAGGGAAAAACATTCTGACACAAGACTGAAGTTATTCTGATATTATAACACTGTTTTTATTTAAGGTAATACACACATGGATAAAGCACACCCCTAAAGACAGCAAAACACCCTCTCAGGTTCATATGAAAATAATAACATAATATGTTTAAAAAGCAATAGTAAATAGTAAAATACATGAATTCATAGTTCCATTATCATTTTATGGCTTTAAGGCCTTATAAATATTACCACTGACCTTTAAATCCCTTAAAATCCTTTTAATACTTGTCAAAAGTTGGCAAAACTTTTTTGTGCACAATGTGGAATTCCTAGGGGACTTGTGTGTTATCCACAAATAAATGCAGCAGTTGTTTTATTTTTACATACAGTATATGCAGGTTTTAGGTTGACAAAATTACCATAATGTTGTTTACCACTTTCAACTATTTCCCTTTTTGCAAGAAGCAAATCTTTTGACAAGATGAATCAGACTGAGTATGATTGTCATTACATAGGTAGTAGTGTTCTCTTATTTTCTTCTTCTATCGTTTTCTGTCATTGTTGTTTGAAGGACTTGGTTTTATGAAGAAATGACTGCACCGTGCATGCAGTCGGTAATCACTATGGCTCTTTACTGTGGTTGTGCCAAAGACACATCTTTTAAACATCATAAATTATTACAGCAATCTCTGAAGACTGCAGTCAATATACTTTCACTAAGCAAGCAATAACTTAAAAAGGTAGACTGAAGTGAAATTGAGTGTTTGACATTGCTAATGTGTAATACGTATATAATAGCCCTGTTTATGCTGTTGGTCAAACCTGCTGCTTGAAGCTTAGCAACTGTAGGAATTATTGCTCTGTACAGTTGGCCCACAGTATACATGCAACAGGAACTGGGCTTAAGTTCCAGGATATATAGGCTGTATACACACACACACACACATATATATATATATAAATGGGGCTAATATGTGCTTGAAAAGATGCTGGGATCGGTTGTGCTGCGTTTTAAAGTAGTGCAGTTCATCGGCTATTCGCCCCTCATTGTGGTTGGTAGGGCAGGGCTAAAAAACACAACCTGCTTTGATCATGAGAGTTGAGTTTAGGAGAGTATATCATTTCATGGGTGGTACCCCAGTCCTTTTCTTTGAGGTTTACTTGCCCACAGCATCTAAGCAGAGAAAATACCACCTATACTCTAGTCTACATTAAAGCTCCAGTCATCATATGATCTCGAAAAGCTCCCAGAAAGAGCTCAAGAAGCTTCCTCTCAGCGCAGTTGTTTCTCCTCCCAACAGCCTACATACAGTATGAATGCGAGACCTAGACACCTAGAAAGGATTACAGAATGTGTTGTCTGCCTTGGGAAGAAATCAACATTCTTTCTGTTAGGATGTGTTAAAAAAAATCTTAATGTGCTTGTTGCCACCTGATGCAAATGGTGGTACTTTGGCAGATTGGCAGATCAACATCCTCTTTTTTGACCGTTTAGAGGTCAAAATGTTGCCTGTAGTAGTCAATCACATGAGCTCCTTGTACAGTACAGCCTGTGAAGGTATATTCCTTGTAGTGCATCTTAGATTCTCATGATGATGCTGCTGTAGTTGTGAGGTATTTTGTTGTTGTTTGCTTGAAAGGGACACCATGGCGTCCTCTGTAGTCTCCTGTTGTTTATCAATGCTTTGAATTAAAAATATAGATTACAGAAATAACAGAAATCAGATGAAGGCTATACGCACAGTCCAAGTAACAAATATAGAGTGCCGTCCTTGTTTATGAAGTTGAGCTGAAGAATGCTTCTATCTCTTTCTCTTTGTATATCTTGACTTTAGAGCTTTAAAACGATACTGCACCATTTCTTGACATAAGCTAATTTTACCCTTGAGTTTAATAATTGAGTAGTACTTCACATATTCGTTTTTTCAACCGTTCTCTTAGTCTGGGTATGTTACTTCATGTTCCAAGCTAGCAATTATCATTGAATCTTATGGAACCAGCTGGAACCCTAAGATTCCATTATACTATGTTAGCTTGGAGGAATTTGCATTGCCAGACTCAGAACAGCTGGAAGTACAGGTAAAAAAAATAAAAAAAAATAACTCAAGGGGTGGTGTAGATCTTATTTCCAGAAATGGTGCAGTGTGGCTTTAATGTTTCAATGTTATATGTGTGATTAAATCAGTGTGTGACTGTTGTATTGGGGGAGGCAGGTGTAGTATGTGTTTGGATATTCTCAGGTCCATATGTGCCATTTGTGCCTTCCGCAATGTGCAAATATGGTGCACGACAACAGGCTATACAATGTGCTGCTCTCTGGAGCTAAAACAGGGAATGTTACAAGTCAGTAGCCATAGAGTCACATTTTTTGGTAACACTTTAGGGTTGCAGTCTTTTTAAAGCTTTATTAGCACTAAGTAATTCATTTATTAACTCTTAAGAAATAATTGACTTATTAAAAAAACATTTACAAATGTTCCTAAATGAGTAAGGAATGGTATGTTAACACATACCATGCGTACAATGTGTACCGGCACACATTTACCAATAATCATAGTATTCCAACTGATTTACAAACGTTTGTAATTGTTTGTATTATTTGTTAATAATTCATTAAGTATTAACTTAATATAACTACTAAGCGTTAATAAACTTTTAAAAAACACTGTATAGTGTTACCACATTTTTCAATGAAGAATCATCCACATGCAGGTATTCATCAATTTCCGTCCATTGTGCTGTGAGAATTTTAAAGTAACTGTAAGAGAGTTTTCAATTGGATTTGTTCTTTTTAAATACCGTATATAGTGTCCTTTGTGTAGAACATTTCATGCAACTGGTCTTTGACACGTTACTCCGGTATGCTCTATTCTGGTGTGACTAGAGAGTTTTCCAATGTCTTTGCATAGTTATTATGTACTCAATGAATGTGAACAGTATTACTGTTACAAAATAATAATAAAAAAGTGCCAACTGGTGATTTTTTTATTTTATTTTACCACCTGCCCCTGGAGCGTTACTGAGACGTAATCATGTCAGTGTTAGTTAACATGCAAATGTATCTGTGAATTTGGTAAAAGACTGACAATGCTTTCTCTCCTAAATTTTAACATGTTAACCAGCAAAGTCGTTTCCTTGACTTCTGTCAGTTACTTAAATTGCATTGCATTGTATTGTTAAATACTGTTGCACTAACAACACACTGTATTTTACAATAAAGAAATATATATATTTCACCTGTATGTATCTCATTGTTTTGTCCTCGGGGGGATCTAGA
Source organism: Engraulis encrasicolus (assembly GCF_034702125.1). Taxonomy (NCBI): domain Eukaryota; kingdom Metazoa; phylum Chordata; class Actinopteri; order Clupeiformes; family Engraulidae; genus Engraulis; species Engraulis encrasicolus. The sequence goes on from NC_085867.1 coordinate 42,804,748, forward strand.
GATCGAAGGGGATCTGCTGACCTTTGTCTGCGTTGAGGTTATGACACAAATTCTGCTTGTGAGGATTTGTACAGGAAGGTGTTTTGTCCTGCTGGGCATTGCTGCCTGTCGCACCTCCTCCGGTGCCCATGGGTCAGCTGCAGGGTCATCAGTCGGGAACCACCATTCACTAACGTTTCGCCCCTTTAATCCCGAAACGTTTCGTGGTGGCAGGGCAGTGACAGGGACGTCTCCCTGTCACCCCCTGCAGCTGATGGGTGTTTTCCCCTGCGGCTGTTGTCTGGGGTTAAGTTTTCTCCCCCCACGTTTTGTCCTTCCTCCTGAGCCAGAGCCAAAAGCTCGCCTTTTCAGCCTCCTCTGTCAGGCACCTTTAATTTGTCAAAACCAAATTAAAGGTGCACTCGCTGCACTGTGTAGGATGGTGGCTAGAGAAGGTATTGCAATTATGCTGCTCATTGGTTGAAACGGTGCTGCCTTTTGCCAGATTTTTTTTTTCATGAATATTTACTAAATAATAAAGTAATATTTACTATTATGACCAAAGTACATTAAGTATTGCTGCTAAAAATGTCTTTTTGAACATTCAAAATGGCGGACCATGGAGAAGATCCCCCTTTTCATGTATAAAAAAAGCAATTTCCCATAATGAATAATGTCATAATGAATACCGGTACTTAGAATTTAATGGTGGTGGTAAATATTTGTGGAAAAGATAACATTTGTGAATGGGCAGCATGAATTCTGGAAATAAACTACTAAAAATATTACACAGTATGTACACCTTTAGGACATATTTTGATCCCCAGGTGAAGTCATTAAGGTATTGATTAATATCTTGAGCAAGAGTCATTGTAATTGTAATGTCATTGTCAAATAGTTTCTTTTTTTAAAGAACGCACTATATACTAAGCACTATATACACTAATACATAAAGTGCAGGAGTGAGTCATCATAGTAGTACTAGTATGTGTGAGACGCTGGACCTAGTGGCTCTCACACAATCACATTCACACACACACACACACACACAGAGGCTGGCCTTACTGGCTCTTTGGAAGATGTTTTGCAACTCCAATGCCAGCAGTCTTATACCCCTGGCCTGCTGTGATTTTTCAGCGCCATTTGCAGTGGCAATGATGGATGCTGCAGAGGCCAACTAGCTGAGTGTGGCCGTAGAACGTTAGTAACTCTTCCTCCCGAAGCCTCTTAAAATATTGGTAATGCTGAGCTATCAAACTGGTCCTTAAATCGAATCGAATCGTAAGGGCAGGGCCAATGCACACCACTAGGCCTGTGTGTGTGTGTGTGTGTGTTTGTGTGTGTTGGAGAGTCCCTGTATAGAGATAAGAGCAGAAAGCTGCTGACGGAAATGTGCTATTTCCGTGACAACAGAGATGGTCACAGGTGATGCAGAGAACCGTACGTGGAAGAAGAGAGAACAACACTGATATGAGGATAAGAAAAAGCCGTTTGTTTTCATGTTTTTTTTTTATTTGTTTTTTTTTCCCACAGGTCTGCAATCATTATATTGTACTTTTATAATATGCATAAAACATTAATTTACGCTTGAGACACACACACATACACACACACAAAATACAAACACACACACGCAGACACACACACACACACACACACACACACACACACACACACACACACACACACACACACACACACACGTCAGTTCCGTTCTAGAGCGGGACAGGGTGAGGGGGTAGGTAGCAGTCGTCTGTCAGGCAGTCTTGGAGAGATAGTGCGACACTCAAAGACCAAACGCTGAATCCTGAATTGAGACAGCCATGTGCAGCACACGGCCATTTGTCTTGCTGTTTTTCCTCTCTGCAGCCCACTTCAGTCCTGATGCTGACCATGCCTTCAGAAGAGAAGGAGATTCTTACATGCATCGCCTTGAGGCTGACTACGGCGTACTCTACAAGGTCACAGCAGCAGGTGAATCTCTGCTTGTGGCCAACTGCTCCCAACCAATGGCACAGTTGCAAGGCTATGATGTCCAATGCCGTGGATATGGTTTAGAAATAATGAACCTCACTGTGGCCCAGAGTGGAGACTACAGGTATGAGCCCCGCCGGGGAGGAATCAGTGTCCATGATCCAATCAGCTTCCATCTCACTGTCTGTGAAGAAGACTATGAGGGTGAAACATCCAGCATCATCACATCTATGGACAGTGGTGTACTGTGCCAGTCGGATTCCGCTCTCGACAATGGGACCAGTATACAGGTGTTTCGAGGTTATTGGAGGCCCACTTTAGTCCTGGACACCAATTTGTCAACGGAGCCACTACAGGACCAGGGGCGAGTTTAGGCTATTTTTAGTGGGGCCACGGCCCCACCGTGACTTGGCTCGGCCCCACTAGCTCAGGAGCCTTTTAAAATATTATTTGTGAATTGTATCGGGAATTAATGCAATTGCGCAGTCGCTTTGCCCCTGCGCAATATTCTGCTGCGACTGCCCCGTCTGGCAACCCTGTGTATGAACTTCAAGAAAGGTCTTGTGACGAGTCTGCCACACCTCTTCCGATTGGTTTGAATCTTCATGCAACTGTTTGCCGCCAGAGTTGTGTTCAGTTATGATTTTTGCGAAAGTAGTTTCTGGATTTATCATGCAGCCGAGGCAGAACCCAAATCTGCGCATATTCTTGTGATGAGAAGGTATGATGCACACTACACTACACGCAATAAAGTGGTGTAGGCTACTGTAGTGCTGTGTGCAGACTATGATAGCATTGGTGTCATCATAACTGACATAATTTTGTAAGCTGGTATGGTAAAAAAGTGTTGCGATGAAAGGCCATTAAAATCGTCCATTATTAGGTTGTGGATATCCGTGAAACATGCTTAACATAGGTAGCAGTGGCTAAGATTTTGTCAGGTGGTGCCTTGCGACGCACAGCCTACTTTCACTTTCGCCAGTGTTATGGGGCTCTCTGTTGACCACTTCATGCAAGGTGAGTCAGTCAGAATCACTAAAGCTTGAGGTAGCAAGATAACGGAAAGGGGAGTCAAATACAGATGGAATACAATGCGTAATCAACCTAGGCCTGAGGTAACCATGCCGTTTCTTTGCAAATGTATCAGAAAAAAAAAATCAGAGTACAAATGATGAGGACATAGTGCTAAATAGGGGTTGTTACTACTAATAGCCTACGCCATCATCAGGACAGTCAACATTATATATCTGCCTGGCAGCGTTTAGAAGTTGTGACTGGAGGGAATGAAACATGCTCCAGCCTTGGAATGGCGAACAGCAGGCAAATCTCTGCTGAAATTAGGCCTATATTACGGCGAGTCACCATTACATTGATAGTCGAGGTTCGCCCATATGCAGGGTTTATGTTTTGGTGATGCTGTAATTGTGATGTGAGAATGCGGGCTATCCAACTTCTCACACTTAGCCTACTGATTTTGATGATTGGGAACTGTGTGAAGTTTATTGTTAGACAGCTGCTGCTTATAAACTCCACACTGAATAGCGGTTAGCGTTAGCGATTGCTAAGCACTTTTATTTGTAACTTTAACTTACAGTTGGGATAGTATCGTGCTGTACTGTATGCAGAATTGCATTAGTGACATTATGTTTGATTGCTTTGTGAACACATCCTGTAAAATTCCGTCTTTGGTTGTAGCAAGTTAGCTAAACATGCCAGTTACGAGACAACTAGCTCATTTATAATATATATACGGAGTGCGACAGAGAGAAGAGGGGGCTTTTTGATCCTGCTGCTGCGTGTGTAGGAGTGAGTGGGTGGGTGAGCGAGAGAGAGAGGGGCGCTTCTGATTGGATCAGCTCGAGATTCAGATTAACCCCTGAAGTGCTGGGGAACAGCAAGTAGTGGCTCCTGTAATATTGAGTTGGGGTTTTGGTTAAAATGTACCAGCAGTGAAAACAAGAAAATGAGTGAGAAATAATTCACTGCACATTCACTAACAGTCCATATCACATTTGAATTAAAAGTAACTTACTATGATGTGATGTGTGTTATCCAAATAGATATCCACTCATGTTTTTGTATTTAGTGTCATTTTAACAAAATGATTTGGATGGGATTATTAAAAAAATGCTACTGTTTCAGTGCAGAGTAGACTATTATGACCGTGTTATAACTTATTGAGATTGGTGTGATTTGTACCAGGAGCTGGAAAGATATTGCATTACAGGACATAGAAAGGTTTTTTTTGTTTTTTTTTAGTACCGAAAAGTACCGAAATACATGTTGATACCGATACCAGTAGGGCTGTCCACGACCAAGGATTTTGTTGGTCGACCAAAGGTCGTCATTTTCTCCGACTAATCGATTAATCGCCCCCCCCCAAAAAATTATAATAAAAAAAAAATTTTTTTTTTTTTTTTTTTTACACATCACATTTTGACCCAGATAGCCCTACTAGGCCTAATGAATATTCGAAGTTCGAATTTACATAGTTTAAGCCTGTAAAACACAAATAAAAAACGAATTAAAATTAATATTCAGTGATGGAAACAAACTGCCTATGGTAGAGATGACGCTCTCTGCCTGAAAGCAGTAGCCCAACTGGAGGGCAGAATCAATATCCCCGCGTTGACGTTTTTCATCTATTTCGACATTTGTTGCAGCATTACTGTACAGTTGTTCACTGGAATGTCCATCAAGCGCTTAGTGTCCGTTTATGGTCTTAAATGATGCGCAGCGTTTCCCCCTTTAAATTACCCACGCAGGTTTTGTTTATCGCTGGACTGGAGTCTTGACAAGAGTTCTTGCCGTTCAGGGCAGCAAACAGAATTCTGATAAGTTTGTCGGTGAATGACTTAACGTAGGCCTACACACACACCCCAAAATATGTTCATATCTGGTGGTGGTTCTTTGGATGTTGGCCAACACGGAGTAGCCTACAATTGTACAGCAAAGTGGTATGGAAGCTAACAAAGCGCGACTTAGCACCATGACGTTGCAACATAGCATTTTGGAGCTTCAGAATATGTGCCGACACGACTTCACACTTTTTACACCGTCTGCAATAAACGGATAATTATGCGAGACGAGACAGATGCAGGCGGCTCCCTGTAGTTCTGTCAACCAATGGATTCAACGAGTCGAGTGAGGTATTGTAGCAAACGGTGCCGGGTAGTGTACGGGGCCGTGTGTATGAGAGAGGGAGGGGAGAGCAGCATCTGCCGTGGTAGTGAAGTTACATAATTAAACGCACCTGTCGTTCGAATTCGCGTGGTTCTTCTTGCCCGACGTTAGTGACCATTGGCTGACAAGCAGTAGTATCCTTTTCAAAAATAATCCCATGTTTTAGAGCTCCTTCCAGACATGGTCAAAATAACTTCTATCCTTCTCAAACAAATCAACAACACGTCTTCCTTTGTCACGCCCTTCAAGTTAAGAGTCCTGAAAGAACTTTGACGAGATGCTGTTTTTTTTTTTTTTTCTCCGCTGCGACCAATCGACCAATGGGATTCGGTCGACTGGAATTTTTTTTGGTCGACCAACGATTAGTCGATTATTTGCGGACAGCCTTAGATACCAGTACCAAAATATTGGTATCGTGACAACACTAACTCTGTATAATACTTCCTATAGGCCTACTGTATTATAATATTTCCCTCTCTCTTTTTCTTTCCTCTCAATCACATAAGAACTATGACAACCATTAGGGTGTGTATATGACACACAGTAGGCTACCAATCACAAGGATTACCTATGTAGGTAGCCTAATGTAAGTTAGATTTCGTGGGGGGAAATGTAATGTCATGTCTTGTGGGTAGTCCTTCATTGAGTGAACTGTTATTTAAAATTGAAAGCCTTTTGAAAACGAAATCTCAAATCTGAAATAGAAATGGAACGCTTGCTCTGTCAGGTACCTCATGGCAGTCATGGGTGAGTGGTTAGGGCGTCAGACTTGCATCCCAGAGGTTACCGGTTCGACTCCCGACCCGCCAGGTTGGTGGGGGGAGTAATCAACCAGTGCTCTCCCCCATCCTCCTCCATGACTGAGGTACCCTGAGCATGGTACCGTCCCACCGCACTGCTCCCCATGGGGCGCCACTGATGGCTGCCCCCTTGCATGGATGAGGCATAAATGCAATTTCGTTGTGTGCAGTGTGCAGTGTTCACTTGTGTGCTGTGGAGTGCTGTGTCACAATGACAATGGGAGTTGGAGTTTCCCAATGGGCTTTCACTTTCACTTTCACTCTGTCAGGTACCACTGTCAGCACCAGGGGCCAGGCCCCCCTAAAGATCAAAAGCTAAAATCGCCCCTGTACAGGACTATCTGATGGGCCGACTGCAGGTGGATCTCAACGCGTCTCTGTTCAGGTATTCAGAGTTGAATGCTGGTGAGCGGTATTACTTTTTTTGCACTGTATGGAAAGGAGCTCATTGCCAAACTCTAATCGAGAAACGCTTAATGGTACTGCCTAAATGTGTCTTTGGCCATGAAAATGAGAATCTGACTTTGCCATGCGTGTCCAGAAGGGAGATGCCTGGACAAGTGAACTGGTCCACTCCCACTGGGGACGTCAGGCTCAGCAACAATCAGACCCTCCAACAGGAAAGGATGTATATGCTAAATGGCAGCCAGACTGGGGACCACTCCCTCATCATTCCGTCTATGTCCGCACAACACTATGGAGAATATACATGTAAAAGGCATAACAGAAGGAGGGCATTTTGGCTATTTTTCTGCTCAAAAGTCTCCCCTTTGCATGTGGTATTTTCTCATGGTGAAAGTGTCCGGTTGGATGTCACTGCAGAAAATAAGTCCATCATGTTTGATTTTTCCAATCATAGCTCTGTGTCCAATTGGTATCGTCAAAGAGTTCTACAACAACAGGTTCTCATTGTAGACTCTCGTGATAAGTCTGTGGCCATGCCTGAGGGGCAGAGTGACTGTGGACAGCTCTAATTACTCTCTGCTCATCTCCAACCTCACAGCAGAGGACAGCGGGGTGTACATGTGGAGATTTAGAGAGGATCATTCGATGCTGCATTTTGGAAGACGCAGTGCAGGTCAAGATTGCCTCGAGAGGGAAATCTACCTGGTGTTTAAGGAGCCGTTTGGTGTGGGCTCTTCATTCTACCGGGTGTATGGTTCACTGCTGGGCTGTGTGCTGCTGGGGCTGCTGGCTGCTGTGATCTGGCTCAAGCTGAGGAGTAGCGGAGGAGCGCTAGCCCCTGGTGGTCAGGAGATGGAAATGCAGGACATTGGAGATCAAGATGTGTATGACGATGTGGGGGAGGCAGCAGGCAGGATCTGAACTCAACACACACACACACACACACACACACACACACACACACACACACACACACACACAGCCGGCATGCACACATGTGCACACACGTTCACACATGTACACACGCACATGGCCACACACATATGCACATGCACACACACCTTTGCTTAAACAACTGTAGTATACTTAGGACTTTTACGAGGTGTCTTCTCAGGTTAGTGGCTGACTTTTTTGAATAATAATGCCATGTTTCTTGCACGTGCACGTGCCCGCGCACACACACACACATGCACACGCGCACACACACACACACACACACACACACACACACACACACACACACACACACACACACACTTCTTCTGTTTGAAAATAATCTGTATATTGTATTCATCTATGAAATCACAGCTTGAGAAAAAGCCTGCAGCATTATCAAGAGTCATGGTGGAGAAAGAGAAGGCCGTCTAAACCCAACATACTTCTCTCCTCCATCTGCTCAATTGCTGTAGGATAAAAAAGGGGGGAAATTCTGTAGCGGTACAATATTTTTTTTACATTTGCTTTTACAAGAATTGACGGAGGTATTGCTCTGTTGTTTGTTTTGTTGATTTTTCGATAGATGTAAATGTAAAATGTTTACTTGTATATTAAACATTTGTTGGTTAAGTAGTGGTGTGTGTGTGTGTGTGTGTGTGTGTGTGTGTGTGTGTGTGTGTGTGTGTGTGTGTGTGTGTGTGTGTGTGTGTGTGTGTACGTGGATACATGATTCGGTCCACCAGATCAACTACTGGCTTAACAAGTCGACCCAAGGTATGTCTGGCATTTGCTTTTATGTGGTCTCTCAAATTAAATGTCAGTGTTGCTTTACAGAGGAAACTGCCACTGAAAACAAGGTCATATGGAATATGGAGTAACCGTGACCTTGATTTCAGTGGCCGTTTTTTCTGTAGGTTGCACCAGTTTACAGACTGCTTACATACATGTTTATGTCTGTTGGTGTAAGCAATATTTTCCATAAATGATTTGTTTTACAGGAACCTTCATAGTGACTGAGTTATAGTCTTCTATTTGACTGTGTAAAACCCCTTATTTATCATTGACCCTTACACTTCAAATTGTGCTTTTCACAGGCGCAGGCTCTTCACCCGGTCAATGAACTGTTCATGTTCCTTTCCTACCTGGCCCTTGGAGAGAAACAGAAGGCCCTGGGGAAACGCTTCAACGTGAGCCAATCCACTGTGAGCAGAGTCATACTCACCTGGAGTAATTTTTTGCTCTGCACCCTAGGTTCCCTCAAACTTTGGCAGTCTCAGGAGCAGATTAAAGAATGCCTGCCTGAGGATTTCAAAAATTATGCAGACACCACAGTGATCCTTGACTGCACTGAGTTCAGATGTCAAACCCCCATCTCACCTCTTATACAAAGTGAGGTATACTCGCAATATAAATCGTACTGCACCGTTAAAGGCATGATTGGCATTGCACCCCATGGCGCAGTGACCTTTATTTCCCCCATCTTTGCTGGCTCAATCAGTGATAAGCAACTGTTTCTAGAGTCAGGAATTTGCAGAATGCTTATGCCAGACTCCGCAGTAATGGTGGATAGAGGCTTCCTCATTGACAGTCTAGTGCCCTGCAAGGTCTATAGACCTGCTTTTCTAGCTGGAAGAAATCAAATGCCTGAAAACGAGGTTAGGGAGTCCCAGGAAATTGCACAACTCAGGGTCCATGTGGAGCGGGTGATTAGGAGATTGAAAGAACACCAGTTCTTTCACTATGACATACCACTTAATGTGTTTGGTAATATAAATCAGTTGTTTATGGTTGCATGTCTTCTCCTCAATTATGAGAATCAACCCCTGGTTAAAGCTTGGGCAAAGTAGATTATTTATAGTCATTTATGCAGAGAAGTCATTTGTGGTGTTCATTGATGTCATTCAGTTAATTGTTTTTATATATAAAATGTAAGTACAATAAATAGTCATAGATGTAAGCATGAAACAGTGTATTGTGGCATTTCTCAAACATTGCAAGAACATAACATTGTTAAAAGTAGTGTGCGGATAATTATGATACTTCTACAAAGTTGTCGGTAAATATACATAAAAAAGAAGTGGTCAGCCTTTTCCTTGATTGCTGCTAAAATCTCCTCGTCTCTCTCAATTCTCTGGATGAACAGATCATCCTCTGTGTACACAACAAAATCACACCATTTCAGTCCACTAATCAAGAGTTGGCCCTAAACTTGCCAGTAATACCAATGGGTTTTCTTGAGCTGTAGCGTGCCATCTACGCTCTTCAGGTAGGCACAGTCGACGCGGCTCCTCACATTGGGGCACTTTACCTCTACCAGCCCAAACAGGGGCTCCGCTTTTGGGTCATAGATAACACCGTAAGGTGAAGATCCCAGCCATGGTGCCTCAGGGTGTACTAGGAAGCCGCAGGGGTAATGGTTGACGTCTCTTTCCATGCAGTACATTTCGATTGCCTTGGGCTCCAATTGAAGGCCTCTCTTCATTTCTGCTGTCTGGCAACCTGGCCGCGAAATCCTGAGAGCCAGGCTCTCAAGTAGTCAAGTCAAGTAGGTTTTATTGTCAATTTCTTTACATGCACTGGTCATACAAAGAATTTGAAATTACATTTCTTGCTTTCCCATGCAGACATAGACTAATCTAGGTAAGGACATAGACAGTATAGACATAGACAGTACTTATACATGGACATAAGACAGTATGGACATAGACAGTGCTCATACAGACATTTAAAGTGCAAGACTGGACAACAGAAGACTTGTAGAGAACATACATTAATAGTCCGGGAGCCGTGGGGTTGAACCCAGATTTCTTTGATAAAGTTTTTTTTTTTGCTTTATCTGATAGATTTTAGGCAAGTCTTCAAGATTCCAGACGATGCCCGGTGATATCCCTTGAGCATTTCCAGATTTTGAGCCTTTATTGTCCCATAAATGCAAATTATGACAAAAAAACTAAAGACACCTAATATTACTGTGAATAATGTTACAAAATGTACCAAATTGCTTATATTACCTGAAAAACATTCACATTGGACTGCCTTAACACTGCCCTTATTGAAACAAACCCAATATGGGGTAATAATTAACCCTTTCATAACAGCAATTCCACAAATAAGGCGAGACACTGTAGGTGAATAGGGTATTTTTTTTTAACTTGCAGATATCAATATGAAACTTTATCAGATGATTACTCGTATGAATTGGAGAAAAAAATGTATTACAAGTTTTCTATATTTTATGTTTGAATATGCTAATTAGGCTATTATCTAATTAAATATGCACTAATTTGCATATATTTTGATGCAATGAATCTGACCACCTGAAAATGCCAGCTTCAAAATTCCTTTTTTATTTTGTTAATATCGTACATACAAGAATATTTACTGTGGTTAATTGTGGCTATCTCCTTTTGTTATCCAAGTACAGAGAAAATACTGCTAATAACCTTAAAAAATGCGATTTCGGCCTATTTTTATGCATTTAGTTATATAAATCAGGTCATGAATGACAAATCAACAAATGCCTCAGTAAAAACATTCACAACATTGCTTAGAATAAGACTGTAAAGTATGGAACGGATTGTGCATTATGAGATCCTGCATAACATCACATCATGACAACATACATGACAATATCGCCGGTAGGTAGCCTAACACAGGTAGCCTACCACAAATAGCCAACATAAAAGAACCCCCCCCCCAAAAAAAAGAACAACAGAGTGTGGGGGTAACTGGTGAGCAGTCGTTGCCTGTTCCAAAAATGAGTAAAGAAATGACATACATCCAGTGTATCCAGACTGGTATTGAATGATCACTTAAATCCATAAAGCCATCAAATAAGATCTGTACATGCATTTAAATTTACACAGAAAGACCTATATACACTGCAACATACAGTACCGCACGCACGCTCAGAGAGAGAGAGAGAGAGAGAGGTCTAAACATAGGAAAACAGCTATACATTATATATACTGTTGAGTCAAAAAATTAAGTCAATCCAGTGTATCCTGACTGGTATTAAATGATCACTTAAAAGTCCATAAAGCCATCAAATAAGACATGTACATGCATTTAAATTCGCACAGAAAGACCTGTCTACACCTATACAACATACAGTCCTTAACACCTAAAACACCTATAGCCTACATTATATACACTACACGCACACGCACACACACACACACACACACACACACACACACACACACACACACACACACAGTAAAGCTCACACAACATTGGTTCGGCAGCATCCCAGCCGAAAACATGCACAGAAAATGGTGCAAGGCACACTGTTTACAGCACAGCTACATTTCTTAGAATTGCAGGGGCTTTTACTCTTGCAACCACATCTAATCATCTGTAAAATGTAGTCTGGTGCCACTTTGACATTTTCTGGAACACTTATTGGTATCAGTGCTTTGTTGCATGGGTCTTTCTTCCATCCAAATGGTTCAGGAGATAGTTCAGGTGGAGTGTGAACCAATGTCCTCCACAATATTGCTTGAAAATGAGCCCTTTTCACATTCTCAAGAAATGCCTCTGTTGTTGGTGGAAGAGCAGCCAGGTTAGGTGAAGATAAATGACCTTTCCCATTCTTTTTTCCCCATACCACCAACCTTGTATGTGACATGCTGATACTGTCTGGAATGCCATAACATGCCGACACAAAGTTAGTGGCCTCACTGGAAAGTTGTTGGAATGGTGCCAGCACATTACCAATTGATGTCAAGTGATATCCAGCTTTTAGGGTCTTGATAACAGAGCCTTTACCAATACCAAAATAGGATGCCGCAGTGTCACACCCTGATATGGCATGGGCTGGTAAAAGGTCAATTACAATGTCATTTTGTGGATTTACATTTTTAATTTGATCTCTTTCCATGTTAATACGACCACCACTGAAATGATGTACTTTGTAGGCAAACAAATAATCAGCCAAAAATTATGTAATTATTACTTACATTACTTATTACTTACATTAAATTCTGTGTTGAATTAGTAATCCTTTCTGGGTATGTCTAAGCTGACACTACCAATATTCGCCTAAATGTTACATATTTCTGCTTGACAAACAGCTAGTTATGTAATTGTCTAAAATTTATTTGGTACGAGGACACTTTCTCCACTTTGATGTGGCAGGCCTACCACCCAGGCCCGTTGCGTTAAGGTACGCAATGTAGGCAGTTGCCTAGGGCCCCCGAGTAGGTGGGGCCCCCAAGGACGACAGGTTATGGACCCAACAGCAACGACGATTTGAAATAGCTTTATAATAAGGCAATGCCATCTTTATGAAGGGCTCTGCTGCGAGGGAAGCAACAGCGCCTCCCTAATGCCCCCTGCTCGAGGGGGCCCCCCTTCCAATAGGTTTGCATAAGCGACAGCGACGTGAAAATGTCAATTGCCAAAAGGTGTTTTTGCACAAATGGAGCACCCTTGGTTAGATTTTAAAAGTGGTTGGAAAGATTAGACCTTTCTTTATTTGTGATTGGCAATGCAGATCATGATTTTCGTGGTAGGGTCAAAAAATCTGATTGGGCCATATAGGCATACTCTCATGTGAGACAGGCCAGGTTAAACTGAACATTTAATTAGCCTACTTCATGAGCGGAGCCTACTGAATGGAATGGGCTATATTTGCCCAGGTCTTTCTTCATAAAGTTTCATACAATGAACTGTAGGGACTAGTTATCATAGATTGCATCCCCCCCCCCTCTCCCCCCGCTTACAAAAAAAAAACTAGGGCCCTGACAACCCCTTTGCCTAGGGCCCCCAAAATCCTAGAAACGGGCCTGCTACCACCCAGAATGCTCTATGGTTAATCATAGTGCAGTTATGAAGCTGTCAAAAGCTTGTGGGCTATGGCTGCAGCGAAATCAACATGAAAGGGTTAATATCTGAAATTGGCACATCACCCACTCTTATCCTGATGGGTAAGTGTTGGACAACTACAAACAGCAAAACCAAACAACCCACTATGAGATATAAAGCCACGTTTGGCGAAATGTTGGCCTTTGTGTCTCCGACTTGGAAAATCAGGCTTTTTGGGTGAATGCCCCGCCCCCAAACATGCATGACCCCACCCCCACTGATGTACATACCTCACCACCTGTTCTTATACACATCCCACCATGTAAACAAACACAAAATAAGTATGGTATAGGGTATTTGGTCAGCATAACATGAATTGGGAGCCAAAGACTGTTGTAATCTATGGCTGCAGCACATCAAGCATAAAAGGCTCAATATCTGAAAATGCTCAAGGGATATCACCGGGCATCGTCTGGAATCTTAATAGGTACACCTTAGGCAACCACAAACTGCAAAGAAAAAAACTTTATCAGACGAAACTGGGTTCGGCTGATATTTGGCTTTTGGCTGCCGGACTATAAGAGGAGGTAATTGTTGTGCTTTTCCTAAAAGTCCTTTATAGCGTTCTGACATAGTAATAGTAGCATTTTGAAGAAAAATAAATAAATATTAAAATAGGTCTATCAAGTACACCAGCAGCAGTGTGTGTGTGTGTGTGTGTGTGTGTGTGTGTGTGTGTGTGTGTGTGTGTGTGTGTGTGTGTGTGTGTGTGTGTGTGTGTGTGTGTGTGTTTAGTGCAGGTAGAAGGTGCGGTGTGTGTGTCTGTGTGTGTGTGTGTGTGTGTGTGAGTTGTGTGTCAGTGTGTGTATGTTTGGGTTTAGTGCAGAAAGTACAGTGTGTGTGTGTGTGTGTGTGTGTGTGTGTGTGTGTGTGTGTGTGTGTGTGTGTGTGTGTGCGCGCGCATGTTTTTGAGTTAGTGCAGGTTGAAAGTTCAGTCACAAATATAGTAGTGCAGGTGGAATGTTCAGTCGCAGATATGGTGGTGGGGATGGGGGGGGGGGTGTCAGTGGCCTTGCTGGCTAGAGGCTGACAGTGGAGGGAGAGTGGGTTGAGTGTTCAGTATCTTGATTGCTTAACACTCAACCCACTCTCGGCAGAGGACACGCCTCTCACATGACAGACTTCTCTGAAACACATAGGAAATAGAATAGAAAGAACATGTGAGATATAAAAATATAACAATTTGGTGTCCATACAGTGTGCATGCATACACTGTACAGTAGGTGTAAGTACAGTCATAACATTAGCCATGAAAACATCACATACCTAAACCTTGACGATGTCACTCTTTGCCTTCTTAAGAGGTGCCATTCCTGCACTGACGTTTGCTGCCTTGTGCTCTCCTCAATTTGTTTTGCCATGCTGTATGGGGTTTCCAAAGACGCTATATGGAGTTGTTGGTGGAATGTGAAAACAAAGGAACACTTTCTGGGTTCCAAGTGGTAGTCCTCCAAAGGTAGGGATGGTCTTGGTGGTGCGATGGCATGCAAGGTGGTTTTTGGAGGGTTTCCTAGTGGGAGGAAGTAGGAGAGGAGACTCCCTTCTTGGACCTTTCCAAAGGTGCAGTCTACCAGAGGGACATCACTTGAGACCTCCATGGTGGTGATGAGGGGAGCAGTTTCCCTGGGCATCCCTTCATATGCAGACTTCAGGTGTGAAAGGGTCATGTCTGGAAGCTCGCAGGTCATGTTGCTTGCTGCTTTGTACAAGTTACTCCTGAAATCACAACACATATTCATGTACATGACATGTACAGTTAAATGATTTGTTTTTAATATAATTTAAGTTTATATTACATTGCAAACTTATTTTTTTAACATTCTAGTTGTTGCATGTCTTAACCCTTATGTTGTGTTCGGGTCATTTTTGACCCGTTTTCAAGTTTTAGTGTGAAAAAAACACACTTTCCTTTATTTTCTTGGAATAAGGCTTCATCTAATCCTCAGTCACAATCATTTCAATACAAAAAAAATATGTTTTATCATTTTAGTAAATTTTAAAGGTCCAAAAAAAAAAAAGTTACATCTGTGGTGTTCGGGGGTCAAAATTGACCCGGTATAGATTTTAGGTTGTTTTATGCATTTCTGAAAAGCTGTTGGTTGCCCTTTGTCTTCAGTTTGGTGATTTATGGTGAGGAAAATATATTTCTTGCCTGAACTTTTTTTTTGCCAGCTTTTTGATATCACAAATCCAATATGGCCGCCGGACAGTCCCATACACTACAATATAATAATAATAATAATAATAATAATTGTATTTGTATAGCACTGTGTCATACAAGGCATGTAACTCAAAGTGCTTAACAAATGGGAAAAAACATTGTTAGAGATAGATTTAAAAGGAGAGGTATAGAGGAGAGGCAGAAAAAGCAGGAAGGCAGAGGAAGAAGAGATAGACAGAGAATGTAGAGTCATAAGGTCAACGTAGGTTAGGACCAGGATTCTTAGATGTGTAAGGTCCATAGTGGCTGGGCCTATCATAAGTCATAGATAGTCACACAGAGATTGGGCGCTCAGGTGCGGCCCCTGGTGGCATCAGGGGTGAGGAAAAACTCCCTTTCGCTTGATTCATAGTTTGTGAGGGGGAAAAAAAGCTCAGTGAGGTCTGAGAAAAAAGACCCCCTGTAGTCAATATGTCATATCTCCTGTTGTGAAAGGAGTACAGATGTATTTCTGGTGTCTACTCATATGTTTTCATGGTCAGGGAATCCATTTCTGCATTATATAATGAGATTTTTTGCACATTTGTTAACAAAATACATTTTTGCACATTATTTTTTCCAAAAAACGTATCAAAAATTCATAATGGCACCCAAACCTGTAAAACTGGTCTTATACTTTCCATAAAGTTGATGTGGCAATGACATAATGGTCCATGTTCATGGCATAGGGGATTCAGATGAATAGTGTGACTTTTTTCATGTTCATTGAGGTGTTCATTTCCAATACCTTTGCATTAGATTGGCAGAATAGCTGTGACTCGGACAGAATTGTTATTTTGTATATTTACCACACTAAAATCATATAAATATTGAAAAACACCAAGTCAACATATTTAAACATTGATTTTATGCACTGAAAAACTAATTTAGTTGACATTTGGTCTTTATCCTGCTATAAATCTCTTTGGGTTGGTTTGGACCTCAACACCACAAATGCCACTATTGATGATATTTTTCAATATTAGAGAAAAACCAATAAAATAAATTTGGGGGTTGTTGTACTCTCATATCAGCTGTAATACATGGACAACATAACCACTAATTGTATCACTTTAGGAGGTATTAATAGTGAATTTATGCAGATTTTGATAGTTTTGGTCATCAAAAACGATTTGCATAATGTAAGATAAAAGGCCAGTAAAGTCAAAAAGATGAATACATAAAGTAATATTTCCATGGATATGAATACATACCAAGTTAGCCATGAGATGAAAAACAATATTTGATGATAACTAGTGTTTTGGGGTATTTTATGGCTGAGTTTTGTTATCACGGGTCAAAAATGACCCGAACACCACAGGTGTATGCAGCTTACGAACACAACACAAGGGTTAACCTTATTCCTTCAGTCAGTCGCCTATCTCTCAGTGTTGCTGATATAATTGTCATTTCATTGACTGGACCAGGTTTGAAGCCCTATATGCAAAACAACAGTTAAAATTGTGTTTCTTAGTTGTGTGATTCATGATTAGTGCAACAATCAACAGTTTGTGAATATATTTGTGGTCTAAACCTGAGTCCAAGGCTTATGCTACTGCTGTTCCGTGTCCGTGCAGCTTAATGTGGGTGGTACAGCAGTCTGTCAGTCTGGCAGTAATCG
This sequence comes from Engraulis encrasicolus, assembly GCF_034702125.1. NCBI lineage: Eukaryota > Metazoa > Chordata > Actinopteri > Clupeiformes > Engraulidae > Engraulis > Engraulis encrasicolus. The sequence goes on from NC_085867.1 coordinate 42,821,714, forward strand.
GCGGACTGATACAGCAGGGCTCCAACATGGTTGCACAAGGCAAGGCCGGCTACACATGAGCATGTGTGGGACAGCTTGCTGTCTTTCAGAACAACCTGGGGAAAACATGTTGTTGCACTTAGGCCTGGTAGTATAATGTATAAAGTATACCAAAAATCTAAACTATTTAGTGATACTATTTAGTTATACTATGCCTATACTTCAGCCAGGTTTTCTTAATAGATTATGGCCTACATAATCTACATTTTGCTTATTTAAGTTTATATTATACACAGTCATGTACCTGCACTTGCAGTCATACATTCAATGAATTTAATTTGAATAAATCATGACAACAACTATGTCCTTTCACCGCAAAGCCAGAAGCAGCCTATGCTTCACCTGCATCTACAACACTGGACAAAAACACCACCAGGTGTCGCAAAAGTTACTGCCGTTTAGGGGCGTATTTATTCAAATAGGAAACATTTCCTAGTATTTCCCTACACTCAGTCCATGTGGTGCCTCCCTTTTCTTCATAGATCTGAAGCAGTTTGCCCTTACTGACACCTCTCCTGCCTCATTCTTGTTAGACACTGAGAAAGACAAGTGGCGTCCGTAGAGCCAAGAGCCAATTACGTTTAAAACTGTCAACAACGGTATGATTATAGGACACAACAGTACACACAGACATTAGGCCAACAAATACTAATCTGACCGTCATTAGATGAATGTTGTCCTCATACAGTGCCTGAGGTAAATCTGGCATACATATTCCCTGGTGTGTGCAGGTAGTGCAGGGGCCGATATATTGTTTTTTTAATGTTTTCTTACAGACTTATTAACAATTTAGAGTAGAGTACACACAAATAACTGGGCCGATTTTTTGTCCTCGCCAGTCCTGGCAGAGCTATAGGTACATACATCTGGTGAAAATCAGGTGATACAAATACATCATAGGTTTATGTTGGTTAGGACCTCCATCTTAACCATGACACGCCCCCACCATAGGCCTAGCAGTAGATTCTTGCCAAGGCCCCCCTTACATAGGTGGCGCCACACTATTTTTGCGCACCCCTTTATATCCCACAATAGTCTAGGTCTTTGAACATTAGTATCATTATCATTATCATTATTTTATAAATCCCAATGCGGAACTGACTCAGAAATGCAGTAGATTATAACAATGCAGTTCATAACAAAAGGGATTATTTGTGGTTTATTTTAGCTATTCAATTTATCCAATTATTTATTTTGCCTTTCCTGCCACCCTGTTCAGCCACAGACTCCGTGCTTTCACCTGCAGGACTGACAGACTAAGGAAGTCCTTTGTCCCATGGGCAATTCAGCTGTTTAACAACACACAGAAGGACACTAAGAAGAACATCATCATAGGGGACTGGACTGCCTGAGATGCCAGAGCTGGCCCAGCCCGGGAAATCTCTTGGTGTGTGTGTGTGTGTGTGTGTGTGTTTGGTGTGTGTGTGTGTGTGTGTGTGTGTGTGTGTGTGTGTGTGTGTGTGTGTGTGAGTGTGCGTGTGTGCGTGTGTGTGCGTGTGCGTGTGCTGTCCAATAACTGCACTAAGGAACTTTTGACCCTTGACCACTGGACATACTTGTTTTTCCTGCTTACCACAAGCAAATACTGTGATCTGTCGGAGCTGGCCCAGTTACTGGGGAACCTCTTTGTGTGTGTGTGTGTGTGTGTGTGTGTGTGTGTGTGTGTGTGTGTGTGTGTGTGTGTGTGTGGTGTGTGGTGTGTGTGTGTGTGTGTGTGTGTGGTGTGTGTGTGTGCTTGCCTAAAACACTTACCTGTACTTTACTGTGACATTGTAAGAATGTTCAACCCCTATCATACTCTGTACACTGCCTACTTCTACATACTATACTATATCATAGATGTATCCATCAACACTTGTTGTCTACCTTAACTGACAGAGTATGTTTTTTTCTGCTTTGGTCTATCCCAACTCACAGAATGTCTTTTTGCACAATTACCTTTTCTACATTTATCTCTATTATTTTATTTTATTTTCCCCACCCTGATGACTATTCCTGTGTTTATTTTTGTCTTGAAATGTCCATGTGGGCTTTTGTGTATTTGTGTATTTATGTAAGCTACTGGATACCTGAATTTCCCCCTGGGGATCAATAAAGTTACTCTACTCTACTCTACCCTGCCACGGCCCCCCTAGCACCTCCTCGCGCCCCCACAGGGGTCCCCGGCCCCCACTTTGAAAACCACTGAGTTAGGAAGCTGTGCTCTAAGGTATTACATGACTAAATTCGATTACCTATACAATTGTTTCCCTCATTTCAGGTTCAAGCAGTCGTCAGCCAAGGCTTTTCCACCACAGAGGGACTTACCAGTTTATTGGCATGCACTTTTTGTTTGAAATGCATACTTCATACATCTGCTTTTATTGTCATTTAATTTGTTTCAGTTTTACACTTTTTTCTGTGTTCAGTCCTCAACAGGATTGATGTGCTGGGCTGAATGCAGCAAAGGCACACAGAATTGCCTGCAGGTGTGAACTTTCTATGGTGGTACCTGGATACTTTTCTTTTGTGTGCTGTGATGGGCACTTTACATGATTGTTCTGTGAAGTGCCCCTCCCACCCATCCCCCTCTGAGTAATGCTGCGCCTCTTAGGGTAAGTTCCAATATGCGACCTGGCTTCCTCCACTTGTGCTTGTGACCTCGTACCAGGAAGTAATATGTCATGATGACAGCAAATACAAATGACAACAGCACATACAGTATATCAAGAATGTTATATTTGCTGTCTTTGCTTTAACAAATCCACAGCTTTCAGGTTTTGCCCATGTCAATTTACAAGTTACATGTAAAAGAGACCACACTGTGTAGCTTATTCTCTTACTATAAAAGAGCATTGCACCATCTTGCAATTACTTTCATGATGAAGCAGTGCTGCTTTTGCTAAGCAACGAGCATGCTCACTTTGCCAGTTTGATGAATTCTGGTTAGAATTTTCTAACCACAATGCATCAAACTGGCAAAGTGTGTATGCATGCTGCCTAGCAAAAGCAGCATGGCTTCATCGCGATCGAGCCCAGGGGCAGCCCTAGGGGTGGGGCTGGAGGAGGTACTAAGGAACAAAGCTTAGGACCTCATTTGCTCAACACAAAGGGGTGGGACAAGTGTGAAAGACCTACAACAGATTTAAAACAGGAGATTTCCTCAGTGCTTCCCCACACAGCAGATTCTCTCTGAACTCGGAACTCACCATGGCTAGCAGACTTTTTGAGGACAGAGAGCTGTCAGTCAAAGAAGACCACGGGCCTGAGGAAGACCAAATTTGGAGCGAGGAGAAGGAGTTGTCCAACACCAACACCAGCAGCTGCAGCGGCCTGTCCTCAAGTGGAGACGATGGTCTGTCAGATGGTCTGTCCTTGAGTGAAGACGACAACCTGTCCGACAACCTGTCCTCAAGCGAAGAGGATGAAGAAGAGGAAGAAGATGAAGAAGAAGAGGAAGAAGAAGACAAGCTGTCTACGGAGGACGCCACCTCGGCTCCCCCGGTGGCGGTCAGACCGAGGAAGCGTAAGCGCCTGGAGGAGGTGGGCCTACACAAGCGCTTGGCACGCTTTAGGGAAAGTCGTCTTGTCCTTCAACAGAAGCTGGCACAGCCCAGGGATTATTGCACCAGGTTTGGGTACATGGTTGCAGACATCCTGAGGACGGTGCCGGAGGACGAGAGGACCGCTGTCATGAATCCCACCATCAACAAAATGTATGATTTGATTAGCATATATGCAAAGAAATGACATCCATTGAAGCAATGTCATTAGCCTGGACTTTGAACTTTATCATTTAGCGTATTTCAAAGAAGTAATTTTAGGCTCGTTTTTTTGAAGGACGTTGAGCTTATTGTTTTGCTTTTTGTGTTTTATTCCGTTTTGGAGATTTGTTTTGGAGAACAAAATGTTACCTTGTGAGAAATTACTCATTGAACAATTAAACAAACTCCTAGTACTTGGAAATAGTTGGATTTTCATCTCTTTAACATGACGTCAATCAATTCTTCCCATACAGGCCTACCGGTACTTTATCCTACAAAAGAATTTATATGGTTCCTCACTGAGGGGAGTAGGCCCATTTCTTGGCATGTTCTGATAGTCATCGTCAGTCACCAACATGTTGGCATTTGAGTGGTGACGCTCTCAATGAAGCCCCATTTAGCATTGAGGCTCATTTTCTATGACTCACTGCCTTATCTGCAATGATGCAGGAATGAGAAAGTGCATGGGAAGGAATCCAATGAGTTGTTCACTGACAGTGTTCACAGATGCCTTGATGAACACAGAGAAACCCAGGCTTTCATTGGGAACATTTAACAGCAGTTTAGCCTAGTTCTATATGAAGGGGGACAAAAGAGGGACACTGAGCAGGAATTGGTCAAAAAAGGTACTGCAAGTATGCTGCTCATTGAAACTGGGTTGGCTATCACCAAATTTGATATTTACATGAAAGTTTACTGAGTAATAAACAAATATTTTCTAGTATGGTCCAAGTAGAGTCATTTTTGCAGCTAAAAATGGCTATTTTTTGGAAATTCAAAATGGCGGACCATGGAAAAGGTCCCCTTTATATGTATGAAAAGTGCCATTTTTCCAGTCATAATGAATACTTGAATTTGATGGTGGTGGTAAGTATTCATGAAAAAGGGGACATTAGTGAATGGGCAACATGAATTCTGGAAATAAACAACCAAAAATCTCACACAATGTCACTTTAAAAAAAAAAAACCCACCTCCAGTCAGGTATTTCGGCAGCATACAGACAGGTCCAGGAATAGTTTTTGTTCTGGCCCACCACACTGAATCCAGAATAGGCTAGGCCTACAGTTAGAAAAATGTGTTGTAACTTAGAGCTTCATGTGTAAGATTGTGGCCAGAATATGTGTTGCAACCACGTTTCTCATTGAAATTGTGCTGCCTATTGCCAAATTTGATGTTTTCATGAATATGTACAAGTAATAAACTAGTATTTACTAGTGTGATCAAAAGTTCAGTAAGTTTTGCAGGTAAAAATGTCTATTTTTGGAAATACAAAGCGCATAAGAAATACACAGAAACACAAGTGCATACCGGTATGCCAAGAATGTAAAAAAAAAAAAAAAAAGCATTAAGGGTTTAGTGCAGGGTGCAGAACCTTTTTCATTCGAGGGGCCACTTCCAATTCGTCCGAGGGCCGTAAAAGTCCTCAGAAGGCCGTACTATGAACACAAACCAGGATTTCCCCCTGCACTTTTAGGCCTAATGGCAGCCACCTTTAAAACAGTCCCCGTCTTCCTTATGTCCCCTGAATAAAACGTAATTTGTATTGCAAATATATTTTCTAATATTCCTTTACAAAATATGTCATATTTCATGTGAAGCTGCATAACATTAAAATTATACCGGGTCAAGATAAAACGGCCTCAAGGGCCACAAATGGCCCTCGAGACAGGTTCCCCATCCCTGGATTAGTGGATTCTAGTTAGTAGCGTAAAATTGTGGCCAGAGGTATTGCAACTATGCTGGTTATTGAAACTGTGCTGCCTATAGCCAAATTTGATCTTTTCATTCATATAAAGAAATAATAAGCCAATATTTAGTATGACCAAAGCACAGTAAGTTTTGCAGCTAAAAAAATTCTATTTCTGGAAATTCAAAATGGCGAACCATGGAGAAGATCCCCCTTTTCATGTATGAAAAGTGCAATTTTCCCAGTCATATTGAAAACTTTTGTATTTGTTAAAAAAGGTAACATTTGTGAATGGGCATCATGGATTCTGGAAATGATACAAAAAAAATATTACACGGTGCACCTTTAAGTCCCAGTAAAATATGAGAATGCATAGGATTTTTCGTCTGTGTTTTCATTGCCATAGTTTAACAGGGGAGCGTGTCTGTTTCAGCGTAATATTTTAGGCCAGTGATTCTCAAAGTGTGGTCCGGGGACCATTGGTGGTCCGCGACAGAGCTCAGGTGGTCCACAGGGGGATTTCTACTTTTCCAAGACAAGCTAAAAGGCTATATTTGTAAAATTATTACAAGTCATATTTTCACCACAATAAGTCTTGTAGATGTAATAAAAAGTAAGGGATGTGTATCAAAATTAACAGTGTCGAATTAGCACCCGTCAACTGTCTATTCAGTTCACAGGTGGTCCCTGAACATATTTTGGGGTACAAAGTGGTCCTCGGCCTGAAAAAGTTTGAGAATCACTGTTTTAGGCCTATTGATCCAACAGCATATTGTTACTCCATGTAGGCTACCCATTTCTAAGACTTCATTCAAATGTAGGCAGTGGTGTAGTCTACGTAGAGCGCAGGTATACGGAGTATATACCCACTTAAAATTTCATTTCAGGGATTTCAGTATATATATATATAATTGATTGATCCATTGTTTTTAATAGAACAAATATATACAGTATATCCACTTCAAAGAATGCTCAAATATAGCCTACAGTATACCCACCATAAAAAAGTAGACTACACCACTGAATGTAGGCCCTGTTTCCATGGTGGTGGGGGAAAGGCATGTTCTCGGAAATGTGGGGACATGAAGTTGTGGAACATTGGGCCTATATTTGACTAATTTGAAATTGGAAAAAATGGAGCAGCAGGCCATAAGCTGTGGGACTATTGGGTTGTGGGAACAGAGCTGACCCCGTTTTACAGTAGGCCTATACTAATTTAACAAAATGAAACGTAGCAATGCAAGCCTATGGGAAACAGAACATCAGTAAAGCAATCTTTCTGCTGCTTTAGCCTACTTTTGCCAAGAACAGCTAAATTGTACCCAAACCTAAACCAACCCTAAACCAAACATCTGCGTGTATATAGGCCTACGCAGCAGCAAGACGACATTTTTCACCGGATTACACTGCACAAAATAAAGTCTTCATCTTTTTTTGTCAGTGACAATGACATTGACTGGATTCAAAAAGTTTTTGTATGAGGGTGAAAAATTCTGAAGCAAGCAGTGATATGCTGAAATAAATAGCCTACACTAGGTTATTTGTTTCAGGCTACAATCCTAATTAATAACCTGTGTTGTGTAAATCTAGTGTGGGCCTAACCACTGCAACCTTATTAATTAATCAGTAGCCTAGAATGCAGACCATGAGCCATTGATTAACATTTTGGTGGCTGCAGCAGCCAGCCAGCCAGCTAGCCAGCCAATAATTTCACCAGCCAGCCATTATCCTAAATACAAACGCTTCGGGATCTACATACGCTCTCTCATACAGGTCACTCACTCTGGTCTAAATTGGCGCGAAAACCACGGGACCAGACGAGAGTAGACAAACGAGAGAGGTGCGCGTGCCGTACGTGCTAGTTTCCTTTGGGCCAGTTCAAGTGGTCAGTTAACGGCATCAGAAACTCAGTTTGGCTAACCTGACCAGAGATATGTCTGATAGAGGTAATAGAGGGTATATTGAGGATATTTTTAACCGACGAGGCAAAAAAGTTGGCGAACTATGGGAAAGGCATGGAGAAACCACTGCTGTGTGTACAGACTTCAGCGGTAGCGAGCTCTCCTCGTGCGACGAGTGGGATAGTCTATCGGAGTCGGAGGACTCGGACTGTTGTGCGGACTCGGACGACTGGAGCGAAGACGGTACAAGTTGCACCAAGTGCACGTGTTGGTATCAACACCAAGATAAGTTAAATGCAGGTAAGATCGAAAATTTCTCCCAAATATTATGTCTATCTTCTACTTATTGTCATGCTAGCCAAGGCAGTGCAGGCAGCTGTGTGCAAGGTAGGTATTGAAAAGACTTCTGCTGCATCGAACACATCCACAGTAGAGGCTACATCGAATCGTTTTGTTTCGGTCTTGCATTTAACTTATCTTTGTGTTGATACCAACACGTGCACTTGGTGCAACTATGTTCAGACAACATTGACATGACTCAGCCAACGTGAGTGACGCTCGACCATTGAGAGCAATCAACCCATATGATGTTCATTTGTTCTAGAACAATGTTACACCTGAGTCAGACAATTAGGCTATACACCTGAGTCAGTATTAAGTAGCAAAGAATAGCAAGAAGATACAAGCATACCAAATTGGACATAATCGGCATTGGAAAATACCCCTATAAAATCTTCTGGAATGTGTCGTTTATCCTCTTTGGCTAAGGAAAACTTGCGCAGAAAACTGTCTGCCACAATGTGGCGCATTTCTCGAAAGCATGGTTGTAGCAGTTAGCAACTTGGGTAGACTAATGCCAATGGGAAATTGCATTGCAACCAACAAAGTAGGGCCTAACAACTGTTAGTTCTACGCTTCTGAGAAATGCACTGCTGGTTTGTCACCTTTGACATTTCATGTGGGAGAGGGCAATGCTACAGATGACCAAAGAAGGTTTGAAGAAGCGGTTTGCTAATGCAACTTAATGCTATGACTAATGTAGGCCTAAATATTATAAATATTAAATATTATATATATATATATATACGGTATATATATTCCCCTATTTCGACATGTGACTTTGAGCATTGATTGTTTAAAAATATGCTATTCACCACAGTGTCCCCCAATTCCATGGAAATCTGCTACATTTCACCTGAAAAGACCGGCCATTTACCACCACATATAATTTACTAACTTAATTGGACATTTAAAATGCTGATGGTTTAAGGAACTAAACTCTGTAGCCTACTGTTTGTAGGCCTATTGTAATGTTTCAAGTGGATTTGGAATTTGTTTAATGTTAGTCCATTGTTGAGACTGGTTGTCTGGCATAAACCTAATTATCAATTTTATCCATTCCTCTCATCAACAGCAAAGATGAGGAGGCAAGAAAAGGAAGATGACGAGAAGAAGAAAATGAAGACGGAAGTGAAGGAAGAACAGGAGGTGAAGATGGAAGAGGAGGAGGTGAAGATTAAAAAGGAAGAGGAAGAAGACGGTGTGAAGAAGGAGGTGGAAGAGAAGAGCCTAAAGAAAGAGGAGGGGGAAGAGCATGAGGTGACGAGGGAGGATGAGGAGGAGCAAAAGATTAAGGAGGAGAAGATCGATAAGGAAGTGGGGGAAGAAGACAAGGTGAAGAGGGAAGAGGAAGAACATGTGATGAAGAGAGAGGAAGAGGAGGAGAAAAAGAGGAAGAGGGGAGAGGAAGAAAGCGAGATGAAGAGGAAGAAAAGTGTAAGAGGGAAGCGCGGGAAGAAGACAAGATGAGTAAGAAGGCGAGCTGAACAGGGAGGAGGAGAGATGAAGCGGGAAGATTGGGGCCGTTTAGAATTGAAGGTTACGGGGGTGGGGCATAAGCAGCCACAGCACAGGAAATGCTGAGGAGATGAGCTGCCATTCACCTGGCACTGGCTAGAGTCCAGTGTCCAGCCGTTGGCCACCAAAGTTGTTCAAGTGCCTTATTTCTTGGGCCGCCATACATTATTTGTGACTGATCAATGTTTATACTTACCTTCCCAAAGTTTACTTTTATATAATTATTTACTATTAGGACATTTTTGTACAGTTTATTACGATTACCATTGCTGCACTATTAAGCACTTCTACTACCATGTGCAGGAGTTTCTTTTGTCCTTGTTTGTCAGGACATGTTTCTTCCCTAGATTTTTCAATTCAGTTGATTCTATGTGTATGTGTGAGTTGCCTCATACACGTGTTCCTAGTTGTTTGAATAAAAGACTCAGATGTCAAAAGTCATCATTACATGTTTATTACATACAGTGTTCATTACATACAATACAAACAGGGCGGTATCAAGAAATTATGCCATATACCTTAAGGTATCAGCATCATTTATTGACACCTTGGAAGGTACCGTGTCACATTGCTCTACCATTAACTCATTTCTTAGTGAAAAAAGCTCCTGCTGCTTAATGTGGTAAATTCTCTTACATAACCTAAATAAAGGTTTTAACAGAAACTCCCAAATCAAGACTGTTAGCTGTGGCTGCAGCTGTTAAACCTGCCATTTAATGCATGTTTCACTCTGGAATGCTTTCTGAACAGTTAAGCAACTGTGTCTTTTCACACCTTTTACAAGTAAATGACACATCAAGCACCTGTGATGAGATGTCTAGCATGTGCTAATGTCACATTTTCACACCTACTTCATGGCGAGTAGGGAGCCTGTGGCGCTTCTTTGGGCATGTGCTGTATTGCCCCAACTTGACCCACACTGTAAAGAAAATCATCTTAGCACCCACAGCGCCAGTACATTTATGAAACACTGCTTCAGTGACTGCTGTTACTGTACTTGAATGAACACCATGACAAGGTTGGCAGCAACATGGGCATCTGTCCCTAGGATGATTTTATTTCTCCACTCCATTATTTTGACTTTCAATTTCATGTCATGAGCAAAGTATAACGGCATGGAGAAAAGGATCTCCAAGTGAAGCTTATAAGGGCCCAAAAGTTCTGGTGCACGGTATACTACATTGTGGTAATTAGGTTAGGCAGTTAACACTTCTTTTGTGTACTGCGGTATGATGGACATTCTATAAGGCACATGCCTTCCCCATTTTTTGAAGTCTGCATCATGCAGACATGCATACCACACATTAAAACTATGGGACTGGCAGTGGCTACTGTATGTGTGGCCTGAAACTACACCACCAACTGATCAGGTGAGGGTCAAAAATCCTGGTGTGACACATCCCTGTAGACCCACAAATAAATATATCACTGCTCCATTTTTTTTGTAACAGATCCAGTAAGACACTATAACGTAGGCATATTTTTAGAAGTGGTGAGATTATAGGATACTTTGGTGTACATGTATTGTTAAAAAAAAAACACATAGGCCCTATCACCATTAAGAGTTGTTGGGACTGAAGTCCTTGCATAGTGGCTAGACTCCACCATCATCAATACAAGATCCTGGTGAAAAACGAATAAATCTTGACACTTATTAGAACAAAGTGAAAGCATAATCAAAGCTACACGCTACATATTAGAGCAGGGATGGGCAACTTTCATGATAAGGAGGGCTGTATTTTTTCATCAATACCATCGCTGGACCATATCACCACGAATCTGACAATAACTTACAGAATTTGAGGTGTAGTTGGTTGCTCACTGACTAGACTGACAAAGTTGTTTGGAAGGAATAGGAGAGTTCTTTATTGGCCAACAGTATAATTACAATGGATTGATTTAGTAGTGTTTTTTTCTATTTTATTTGATTTTACTTTATGTATTTTTTAAAATGTGTTTTATCAATGGGCTGCACTGAGTGAGAAGGCGGGCCGCATCTGGCCCCCGGGCCTCCAGTTGCCTATCCCTATTAGAGTGTATAACTATTGGCAACTTATTTTGACCAGGGTGTGTATTGATTACTATTACTGTCTGGTGAAACAGTGCACTATTCTGTGCATCCCCTCCCCCAGCCACAGTAATGCTCTGCCTCTTGTTTCACTGGGCATGTGTGAATCTGCAGTATTAATGGCTCACACAAAAGGCCCCTCAGGTGTTGTCGGCAACATATCCAAGCCTAAATACAGTTGTGCACTTTGAGCAGATGGGTACTAATAAGAATAATACAAATAACAATATATATAGGCCTAGCTGTATTTATTATTATTACTCAAGAACACTTTACAGTACAGAATTTAACAGTAGTAAGACATGCAGTAAAACATTTGTGATGTTTTGTACACACTGGAGTCTAATTTTCTGTCGACTTTCACTCGCCGTCCTCTTTATAAGCTGATGCAAGACTTGGTAGTTGTAGATTTGTGTGCAAAGACCTAACATAATCCATGCTTGTCACCATTTGGATGCACTTAGAACGAGAAATGCACTCAGAGTGTGCAGACCTCTGCCAAGGAATCTGTTTGATAGAACAAAAATCTGTTTGATAAAAGGTGTGACTATGTTACACCCTATTCTTTCTGACTTGTTTTTATGTTGTTAGAAACTGTAATGCACTTCATCACTTGTTCCTTTTTTCAAACGTATTACATTTAAATGAACTTTTAACAAAATCTATCATAAACAACAGATTCGGATAGGTGGAGGGGTGGAGTGGGAGGGGGTGTTGCCCAGGGGTGCAAATAGGACCCCAACTGCTGAACGTTGGGGGTGGTACGAGTTGGAAAGAAAGTGGTCCCACCCATGGAGGTAATACATATAGCCTAAGGTTGCACCACCACCACATTTATACACAGGGAAGAGCTAATAGAAGCTTATCACACAGTAGATTAACTCAGTGTGTGAGCTCACCATGGCAAAAAGACTTTTTGAAGTAAGCCAAAGGATTGAGCAGGAGCTGAGTGAAGAGCAGTCAGCTGACCTGTACTCCAGTGAAGATGACCTGTACTCCGAGGACTGGAGCGACGAGGAGGACTGGTATGACTTAGACGACTGGAGTGACAAAGAAGACAAGATGTCCAGTGACGTGACCGCGAGCAAAGAAGAAGATGACGGAAAGGGTCCTCAGTGCCCGCTGCGCCAAGAGGTGAAGCGCAAAGTTATAGAGCGTCGCCGTGCCATACAATCAGGTAAGACACTGTAAAGATATGTACAGGGCCGTATTAAAATGGCCTTGGCCTGACCCCCCCCCCCCATGGCAAATTTCGATACAAATGTACATAGTGTCATTATTACGAGCAAGGATAACATGTCTACCAACTGTCCTTAACACAACAGATGAGTTTTTCAACATTGTATCTTGTCACAATTCTGTTGGCACTTTTGGTCTATCAGGGGCCCTGTGGCAGATGGGGGCCCGAGGCTGCAGCCCTATCTAGCCTGTGCATTAATCCTCCCCCTGGATATGTCTGATGATAATGTGGAACATAAGTGTGGTCTGAGGCACTCAACACATTCTTTTATGTGCTCAGATGGGCATTCTGTGAGATACCTTTCAGAAGTTTCATTGAAGAGGGATCCCCATTTTTTTGTCTTTACATAGCTCAAATTCCAGTGATCAGGGTCAATTTTTTAGAATGGTCTCTGTTGTGGTTCTAAACATGCAAACTGTGGTTGTAACGTTGTGGCCTCCCGGGGCATCGATTGGTGGGAGGGAGGAGTCGTGTCTGGTGGACCAGCTCAAGCTTATTCGTTTTGTCGTTGTCATTGTCATTAGAGAACAGAAAACGGCGGAGATTGGAGAACGGCATCATGAGCACCGTGTTCGAGTCACACAAGGACTTCATGCGGCAAACCCTGAAGGCGGCACAGCACGACCTACAGCTAGAGGAAAGAAGGCACACAAAGATAATGGCCCAACAAGCAGAGCTCCACACACTGTGGATACAGCAGCAGAGACAGCAGGAAGAGCAGCAGAGACAGCAGCTGTCTGAAAATGCACATCTTCACAAGGCACTCTTTGGGGTGATGGCCGACCTTGTCAAGGTGGTCCGGGAGAAGAGGTGAGGAGCACATGAGTCACTACTGAAACCTGCTCTGCTATTAACCCTTGCCACTCATGCCATGCACCACGTTCCAGTATTGTTTCACTTTTTACCTTATGGACACTTAAGCTACACTGTTATGCATGGATGGCCTTGTTATACACCTGTAAATAATGCACAGACCTAGAGCAATACTGCGAACACTTGTGAACATTTGCCGAAAACAGTTCCATCAACGTTGTCCGCAAATTTTGTTCCATAGAACCTAGAACTGCATAATGTAAAAACACCTTGTGTGTATTATGTGTCAGCTACTTGATACCCTACAGTATCTCCCCCCTGTGAATCAATAAAATAGCTGTACTCCACTCTACTCCACAGAGGACAAGAGGCGCAGGGCCTACAGGAGTTAGAAGCCACAATGGAGAGGATCCGTCAGACATACAGAGATGGAGAGGCAGGGGAGGCTGAAGGAAGAGGAAATGAAGAAGCTCATGGCAGCTGAAGAGGTGGCAAGGATGGAAAACATCAGAGGGTGTGAGAAGAAATAAAATGGAAGCACAGATAAAAGTTCAGAGCGTGGGCTGATCACTGCCGAAACCTCAGTCAAACTCAACTTTAGTCAAACTCAACTTCAGTCAAACCTCGAACCTGTGCACTGCTGTATATTTGTTTTGCTGATGTTTGCAACTTTGTAAAGTCTCTTTTGGTTTGGTTTTTGCACTTGATGTGTACCTGTACATATTTTTGGGTTGATTTTTTTAATACAATAAATGTTATGCCATTGATGTTGTTTCAATATGGGCATATGGGGCAATATGGGCATGGCATGGGTCAGATATTATGGGCTCTTTTGTTTACTATGACAAGCTGCGTGCAGAGTAAGACACATCAGATGCTGTTATTGGTTAAGTAAAGTGTTGTGGATAACATGCCTATCACAGTAAACACAAGGGTGTGTTATATTGCAGTTTCATAGTGGGCCAAATACTAATGCCTTATTTTGTTTACTATGATGGTGGGCTAGGAAGGCGCATCGAATCATCATGTGCAAACAAAGGCCCTGCTGTATGTTTTAAAATGGGTCTATCTTCAAGCGATAGAGTGTAGGTCTAATTCCATGTCAAAACTGCAGGAAATGAGTGCATATAAAATGTCAATGTGCAATGTCATTGTGTGCAGCGAGCACTGAGAGTTGTGGAGTGCTGTGTCACAATGACATTGGAGTTTCCCAGGTGGGGTTTCAGTTTCACACAAGTTTCTGTGGCATGTCTTGCTGTAGATATAAGTAAGTACCACCACAAGCACACAATGCCACTGTAACGCAAAGCAGGGCTGGACTGGTAATCTGGCATACAGGGCATTTTCCCAGTGGGCTGATTCCCATCTTTTCTTTTCTGAGCCAGTGTTTCTCAACCTTTTTGTCTCGCGTACCCCCCTAAACCTCTTAGTTGTACCATGAGTACCACCTAATTCATGTTCTATTCGCTTTCTCTGTCCTGATGTGACTGCATACATGTATATACATTTGTTATATTTGTTATAATAATAACATTTTTCCAAGTACCCCCCTGCAGGGTGCTCCCATACCCCTAGTGGTACACGTACCCCTGGTTGGGAAACACTATTCTAAGGGACTGGCCCACATAGACGGGGTGGGGGGACATCGGTTCATCTTTAATATAGATAATGGACTGAGTCAATCAGGATATGCAATAAAAATGGCTTGTATGTGTGAGGGGCCCGGTTGAGCCAAAAATGGCCGTTTTTCTTTTTTTTGTCCCATGCCTCTCATCAGACCCTCTGCTCAGCTTACCACAGACAACCAGATAAAGCAGTTTGTACTATTTATATTCTGACAGAGGACGCTTGTGTTCAAACAACCCCCACGTAGATTCATAGATATACAGGCCGAGTCATCAGTGTACAACTCTTACCAGAAGAAGATGGTAGCATCATCTATATGAAGTGTAGATTGCCATTTTTCATGCCTGCCTCGTGGTATGTGTGAGTTTATGCGGTGGTGCGCTACATGGCTGGAGTAGAATATGGCATAATGTCTGGGGAACAAGCTCTCATGTGACGGCCCATATAGGCCTACCTAGATGGACTGGGATTCAGTTTTTTCCAAAGTGACATGTGAACGCAATCTCAGTGTTGCCTGCCAATTGACTGCAGTAGATGTGACCCTTAAAGGTGGGAATGGCATTGTGTAATGCTGAGGCTGGTTGGCTGCATTACAATAGACTGCTAACCTATATCTTCTTCTGTGTCCCTCCCTCTTGATTTTGCATACTCACATTCCAACAGCTCTAGGCCATTACCGTATGTACTACTTCAACACATACTGTATTTCAACATGTCTACACTTAAAGACAGAAAGAAAAAGGTGAAGAAAAAAATGTATTGTGGCCTACTGCAGCATGACGGGTAACAGTGCAGTGAATGCTGTGCACACAGACACACAGACCTGTATTAGTGTTAATACAGGTCTGTGCACAGACTGTGCAGGGCCGCCGCTAGACATAAGCACATGATTTCCCCAACCATAGACTTTTCATCGAGAAACTTCCCAAACATAGAGGGTGTATTCCAATATGTGACCTTGCGTCCTCCACTTGTGCTTGTGGCCTTGTACCAGGAAGTAATATGTCATGATGACATCACTGACAAGACAACAGCATTATACTTCAATATCTCGCAAAAGCTCAATTGTAAAGTCATTTCATTTTCAAACAGGATGGTATGAAGAATAGGCCCCCAAAATTGTTTTGGCTAGGCTGACAGCGGGGAAACTTAATTGCTTTCTCCACGGAGGCGGGGCATCAGCAAAACGTGAGGCCACAAGCCCAAGTGGAGGACACAAGGTCACATATTGGAATGCACAAAGAGACTACAAAACAGCTAATATACCTGAGAAGAAGACCATGAGAGTATGGCCAGGAGTACACAGAGTGCCTAGGGCACCAACCTGTGCTTGAGGCATCAGCTACTTTGCCCCCAAAACTGGAGCCTCTTAAATTGAGATTGACCAAAAACATCATGAATATTTGTTTAATTACATAACAAAACATATATTTATTGTTAGTTAGTAGATTAGTGTTAGTGGTATTATATAATTATTATGAGGGCCTCCTGACCAGTTATACTTAGGGCCTCCAAAACCTTTGCAACAGCCCTGATGCTGTGGTAAGGCCTGACACTTAGAGTTATGGTCAGGTAAAACCAGGCTAGTGGTACCTTTCTTTATAGTGGTGTTAGATCCACGTTCTTTGTCCATGGTGCCTATTATATAATAGGGTTTCCCAAACTTGACCACAACAAGGCAGCACGTATACCGGTAGATTCCAGTCAAGGCCCCCCTTACATGGGTCGTGATATACTATTTTTTCTGCGCACCCCCTTTCATCACCATATTCTGTGTGTGTGTGTGTGTGTGTGTGTGTGTGTGTGTGTGTGTGTGTGTGTGTGTGTGTGTGTGTGTGTGTGTGTGTGTGTGTGTGTGTGTCAGTCAAGGACGTGTCAGTGTATCATTGGGATGGAATCATGTTCATAGATGCAGTTAACTAATGGGAATATTGTTTAGCTGATTCTGGTTTGTTTTGGTGCACATTAATTAATCAATTATTTATTTTCATATTTGCGGACCCCTTTGCATCACTTCGCGGCCCCCAGGGGTCCCCGGCCCCCACTTTGAAAACAACTGGCCTAGGAACCTTGCGATCTTGTTCCTGTTCCTGTACGGACGTAACAACAACAGGACAGCCGAAAAGATGGCGTTCAATTTTGGCGGCGCTGCCGCAACAAATCCTGCTAGTAAGATATTTAATTCAAATACTTAAGACATTTTTCTACATGTGAACGTGAGAGAGTTGTATGTTTCTTATTCGCGGTATTTAAACAAATATTTGAAGTTGTCGACTGGATCGGGTCCACCTGCTCCAATATGGGATAGCTAGCATGGGTAGCAGCTACTGTATTCAGAAAGACTGGATAAGACCACAGAGGGGCTGTGATAAGACTCCTAGAATCTCTGGTAGCCTACAGACGCTAGCACATTAGAAGCACCAGACCTGTCTAAGCATAAACATAACCGTTTTGTTGTGTAGGGTACTGCTTTTCTCTAGATTATGATGCTCTATACTTTCTCCAGTGGGCACCATTTCCTGGAACATCGTGTCGGTGGATTCACCATAGCCTGTGACTTTTCAGACGTGATGTTGACTATTCTAAACGGCTAACGTGATTGTCTGCAGTAGCCTAGTTCTTATAATGACATGCCATGCGATACATGTTCTTTGTAAATTAAAGGCAATTATTTCAAGAATTACTCGGGTTACAACAACCGGTAGATATTTACATTATTGGGGTTGCTGTGGGGTTGGCATTATGTGAGTGTAGTTTCAAATTCAAAGAACTCGTGACCAATTCCTGTCAAACTGTGGGAATTGTTGTTTACCCCTTCCACGCACGCTTTTGGCCTTCCATTTGCATCCCATGGTGTTCGTTCATGACTTTAACATTTCACATTTAATTTTATCATCATTCAAGGCACCTCAGGATTTTCATTTGGTTCATTCGCTGCCAAAACAACAGCTCCCACCGCATTTGGTTTCGGTGCTCCCACAACAACCACAGCTTCCACTGGATTTGGTAGTAAGTGCATGTCTCTTTCCATCCCCATCCACGTACAAGAGCTCAATTCCATTTCATTTGCAAGTTTGTTCTCATTCCGTTATTAGATGCGAAACGGTTGCACGTTTATGGTTCGAACCGAGGCAACATGTCAGGCTTGTGTTTACATCATCAAGTCACAATCCAATTACATTTTTAAGATATTGTACCAGCCTTATACACATAGTGTATCTTTCATCTGCCTGCTTAGATAGGCTACATTTTTAGATACTCCAGTGGAGTCACTTTTACCAAATGACTTTAATGACATTTCATCACTTTGACAGAACTGCCTTCCACCCCTTAAAGATCCAATCTTAGACATAAAGTGGCTTGCACTCTGCATGTAGAATTTAAAGTTATTACAGTGCATTACATTTAGCAGACACCTTTGACCAAAGCGATTTACAAGGAGGAAATTCAAGCAAGTACAGAGTAAGGCATCACCGCAGCAGAGTACAGCAGTATACAAGTAATTAGTAGCAAAATGTAGATAATAAACAAAGACATCTAGGCGCAGTGTACAGTCGCAACACTGACAGCATTGTCCAACACCTGGTGATGGACATCATGATTGGTAAACTGGATTTAAAAAAAAACAGATTGCTTTTGGTTCTAGCTGATAGAATGCCTGGTTGAATAGGTTAATTCACGCTCTAACTATATGAATGTATTCGATTATTAATCAGTGGGTACTTTCTGAATTGCAGATTTTGGGACAGGCGGTGGCTTTGGTGGCTTTGGTGGAGCTGCTGCTACTACCACTACTGCGTCATCGGGATTCAGCTTTGGTGCCCCCACCACAGGTGAGGCTCTTTTTCTATTGCATTATGCCTCTAGCCCCACAGTATACCACTTAGATTGCAATAAAGAGATTATATGCAGCACATCACAAAACATCATGATGTCTTTTTAACACCCAATGTGTGTAAACCCATGTTGCCGTTGATGTGAAAGAGTCATTTTTAGGTGTGACACCTTTTTGGATTATCTAGTCTGAAAAGCAGTTAGCAATCTACTATACTAATACTAAATTGTAGCATTGGATTTTGGGAATAACCTTCACGTGTTGCTTGAAGTTCGTGTTTGTTTATTAATTGTTTGCTGGCCCCTTTGCCTTCTGGTTTGCCATATGCTGTTTTTGAACATGTATACAAGGAGAAGCTTGTTCCTTGTAGCCAACTGGTTATGTGTACCATAGAATTTTTGTGAAAGAGATTAGGTGGTTTAAAGTCTGTACTTTTGTCAGCTAGTAATCAATGGCAAATTGGAGCGGGTCAACTATCTACAACATGCAAAAGGAAAAAGCCATCAACACATCCACTGTTTTAGCTCATACAATGTTCCCAAATCTATTTGTTGATATATTGCCCTAAATATTAAAAAAAAAAAATACAATTTCTTCATCATGCACTATAAAAGGTCAAAGACAAACGTGTGAATGCATGTATTTTGGGAACCATAATTGTTAATGTGCTGACAACTTTTTCTCTTTTTAAAACGGTTTAACTTCTTTGATACAGCACCCATTTCAGAAAGGCTTTTCATTTATTAATAATGGTCACTCACGCATCCGGCATGGGGTAGTTTTCGTTGGCTATAATAACATTACACTACACTAACTTTGCTTTTTCTTTGTCTCTCTTTCTGTCTTCCTTTTCTCTCTTTTTTCCGTGCTGGCCTGCGGGGCAGGATTTGGGGGGCTGGGTCCAGTCAGCACCACGGCTGGGGGGTTTAGTTTTGGGGGGTTCGGGATTAATCCCAACCCAGCAGCCATCAACTTTAACGTGGGGGGCTTTGGGGCCCCCGCCACCTCTGCCACCGTTTTCAATTTTGGCAATAGCATTGCTAGTGCAGGTAGAAATTTATATTTCAGATTTTGTCTCTCCCACCAGTCAGTCCACCTGTTCAAATCATTCTGCCTTCATTTGTGTCCTGCACGCAACTGGACTTTTTTTTTTTACTGATTTTTTTTCCCGTAGTGGTGGTCGTCGTGGGCTCATTCCATCCCAATAGTTATATTATCCACAAATCATCGAAGTTACAGTATAATCCAAATCCATCTTGCATCTATTCAATTCCTTGTGTCATTGTGATGCACGATCATTGGCATGTACACTAAAGACTTAGACTTATGCTTTGGGCTTGAGCGCAGATAAAGAATAGGCTACTCTTTTTTCCACGCAGCAGGATATTTTTATGTGTGGATATTTTTTTCTCTTGTTTTTCTCTTGTTTTTAAAGCGTGCTGTTTGATATGTGGGTTTTAAAAATCTGCTTACGTGGAAACTACAGAGGGCCAAAACCAATGTTAGTAGGAGAAAAAAATATCCTCATTTAAAAATGCCCTGCTACGTGGAAACAGCTCCTTAGACTCTTGAAGCAAAAACTTCTCATTGGACCAACTGTAGGATATATTATAGTCAGCCTTATTGATTTATCTTGGTTAGTTAACCCTGAGAAAATGGCAAGCCTAATCGCTACAAGCCCTCTGTGGTTTTCTTTTACGTAGCATTCATGGCCCAAAGACTTAAGATTTAAAAAAAAAAAGTTTGCTTACCTGGTTTGTTATTTAGGTATTTTGTGTGGGTGTGACTGTGAGTGTGTAATGTATTAAATGCTTGCGCGTGATTGTTTTTTGAATCACTATTTTCACAACCCTCCATCTCCATAGTGTTGATACATATAAACACTGCATCCTACCCTTCCAACCACCCACCCACACCGGCCTTCACTGCTTACCGTAGCCCACCCAGCATCACTTACGAATGTATGTTGCGACAGGCACTTTCGGAGCATTCGGGACCACCAACACATCTGCCGCACCTGAGTCAACATTTAGCTTTGCCACACCCTCAAACACTGGAGGTGGGGGTTGCGTGTGTGTGTATGTGTGTGTGTGTGTGTGTGTGTATTTGTGTGTGTGTCTGCATGCAAGACTGTTTGCGAACCTTTCTAATGAAAAAAAAAAAACACATTTAGATGGTACAGTCAGCTGAACATTCCACGAATCCCTGTTGGAAATGATTTAATTCCAACTGTATGATCCTTTTCATATCCCATTTCCTCTGTATTTCTGAGCTGGTGTTGAGTCTCCGCTCAGAACTGATTTTATTTTTGTTTCTCTTGCACTCTCAGCATCTACCACCAGGGGGTGCTATATATATATATGTTTGTATGTTTTAAAATAAGCACTGTTTTTTGCTGTGGTGCTAGGCGGGCTGTTTGGGAATACCCAGAACAAGGGCTTTGGGTTCTCCTCGGGGCTTGGAACTGCGGCTCCCGGCGCCACAGGCTTTGGCACCGGCCTGACAGGAGCTGGAGGGCTGGGCTTTGGAGGCTTCAACCTCCAACCGGCACAGCAGCAACAGCAAGGTGAGAAGTAGTTATAGAAATAACGATACAAGTTCAAACGCGCTTTACTGGGGTCCGTTTCTCGATTCTTGTCGTTGCTAACCATCTTAAGACCGTCTTAAGACCGTCTTACTGTTACCTTAGATTTAGTGGTGAGCGTCGCTGTCGAGAGAGAGAGTTGAGTCGCTCTTACGAAGGACGTTGCCACCGTCGTTAGCGAAGACGCTTTCGAGATACGGACCCCTGGTCAAGTGTACACTCATCTGATTGTTTTGTCTCAGTGAACAATCAAGAACGAGAACGTGAAATGTTAAAAACTATGGATTGATCGATATGCATAAACCTCTAGTGTGTGCGTTTTTTTGTTGTTGTTGTTGTTGTTGTTGTTGTTGTTGTTTAGCTTTTACACCTTTATTTAGAAACTTTTGCGATGGAGTGTGAAATGAGAGTGAAAGCAATATGGAGCAAGAGATGGGGAAGGATTGGTAAATGACCCTGGGTCTTTCGAAATTCGGACTTGCATCCCCGGATATACGGTATGGCGTTAGCCCATGTCGTCCCCTGGTAAACAAACTTCTTTCTGATTGTGTGTGTGTGTGCGCGCGTTTCCTAGGAGGTCTGTTTGGGCAGCCGGCGGCGCAGGCCCAGGCTTCGGCTCAGTCCAGCCAGCTGATCCACACGGCCAGTGCCCTGTCGGCGCCCACCCTGCTGGGGGACGAGCGCGATGCCATCCTGGCCAAGTGGAACCAGCTGCAGGCCTTCTGGGGCACGGGAAAAGGATTCTTCAACAACAACATACCGCCCGTCGACTTCACCCAGGAGAACCCCTTCTGCAGGTTCAAGGTAGAGCTCGATAACTCCTCAAACACACACACACACACACACACCTGTGCTCATGCTCCTGTGACTCCATAGCTCTCTCGCTCTCTCTCCCTCTCTCTCTCTTCCTTATTCTCTCTCTTCTTCATTCTCTCTCTCTCTCTCTCTCTGTCTGTCTGTCTGTCTGTCTGTCTGTCTGTCTCTCTCTCTCTCTCGCTCCTTCTCTCTCTCTCGCTCCTTCTCTCTCTCTCTCTCTCGCTCCTTCTCTCTCGCTCCTCCTCTCATTCTCTCTCTCTTTGGTGTGACTATCAGTCACCAGGGTTGTGTTGGGTGCTCTATGGTTCATGCCAACAAGCGGGGCTCCTTTAGAGTGGCAGTCAAAGCCCTATTGTGGTACCCCAGAGGGCCTGAGTTCAAGCTGTGGTGGGAGCATCTCCACTCCCTTCTTTTGCTAAATCTTATCTTGTCTGCCACACAAACACACAATTTCTGTTTTCCTTATCGTTCTTTTTTTTCCTTTTTCTATCTTTCAGTCGTTTTTTTCTCTCATGTGAGTACACAATTCCAAGCAGTGTTTGTCTCTTACTCACTCCCTCAACCCCTCAAATCTTTCTGTCTCTCACTGGCTGTCTCTCTCCCCCTCTCTCCCTTTCTCCCCCCTGCTCATTTTGAGAGAGTGTCTGGGCTGAGGTGTTTTTTCTGGCATTCACAAGGCTCAGTTGACCCTGAGAAGTCGCATGAGGAGTCTGGAAAGTTTCAAAAATGGCGATGCTAAACTAGGCACGAAATATCTTGGCATTTATGAGAATATTTGTAACTGCCTTTTTATGTGTTGAGGATTGGTTACTGTGGTCCAAGTGAAATAGGCCATCTAAGTGTGTATTGTATACACACAGACATTCTGCAGTGAAGGCTGTGGTCACTTGTAATATAATGATATAATGAACATGGTTTAATGAGCTTGCTGTGGCTTGTCCTTCAGTTTAATTAGTCTTGAACCTGCAGATGGATACGTCATCGTCACGGTTCATTTACTGTAGGAAATAAATAAGTATTTATTAGTATTTGTAATGGCTAACATTACATTATCTTCATCAGTCCTTTTTCACGGACCCCCTTTCAAGGGATCAAGGATCCTCAGGAGGTCCCTGGAGCCCAGTTTGAGAATCGTGTCTGTGTGTGTCTGTGTCTGTGTGTGTCTGTGTGTCTATGTGTGTGTGTGGCTGTGTAATATGTGCGGTGTGTGTGTGTCCTCAGGCCGTGGGCTACAGCTGTACCCCGGGCAGTAAGGACGAGGACGGGCTGCTGGTGCTGGTGGTGAATAAGAAGGAGGCTGATGTCCGGGCGCAGCAGCAGCAGCTGGTGGAGTCGCTGCACAAGGTGCTGGGAGGCAACCAGAACCTCAGTGTCAACGTGGAGGGAGTCAAGACACTGCCGGACGACCAGTGAGTGGCACGCCCCTCTGTCTCTGCTACTGTTTTCAGGACAGCACACCTGCATACCCCACCCACTCTGTCTGTATCTCAAGTGTTTTACAAAATGTAGTAAATGTAGTTCTTTAATTCTTTCTTTCTTCTTTCTGTCTTTCTTTCTTTCCTTCCTCCCTTCCTTCAGGACGGAGGTGATCATCTATCTGCTGGAGCGTTACCCTAACGGCACGTCTAAGCGGGTGCCGGCGAGCACGCTGTTCAGCTTCGTGGAGCAGGCCAATATCAAGCCTCAGCTCCAGCAGCTGGGAATCCTCATGTCCCTCACGCGCACCGCACTCTCCCCCGCACAGCTAAAACAGCTGCTACAGAACCCGCCCGCAGGTCAGACAACGCCACTGCAGTTTTTCCCCCCACAATATCATTTTTCCAGAGTCGATAAAGTTTTTGTAGACTTTTCAAGAGTCTAAGTAGAGTGACTGCATTGGTCATGAAAGGAATGCGTGTAATTTAGTGACATAAGAGAGCGTACAGAATGGCAGCAGAAATCCGGCTTGTAGCCCACTTTATACTTGAAAAAAACGAGTACTTGCAGATCAATTATGTTAAGACTAAACTCTACTGTCTGAATTAACATTACACTGCTCTGCAATAATCATGCGTTTCTATGTTGTAGGTGTGGATCCAATCATATGGGAGCAAGCCAAAGTGGACAATCCTGAGCCAGAGAAGTAAGTGAATGAGATAAACATGCTTTGAAAAACTGTCTTTTACCAGTCCAGTGTAGTTGAGAACAGAGTGAATATTTAGCAACTTCATTAGAGTGTGAAACGGTAAGGTTTAAAATGCTTAGCAGGCCAGAGTTAGGACGGGCCCACACACCAGCACTGTAACAGGTATGAAAAAAACTTTGAAAGTGTATGTAGGCTTGTATGTCAATCACATCAGAAGCCAAAGGGTGCTCACATCGTCTACGCATCACTACGCCGCCATTATGAGTCAATGCATAGCAAAACACATCCTCTCAATTTTTGATACTTGACATCAAAAACACGTTTTCATTGAGTACTTGTGATACTTGTGCTGCTGTGGAGATGCAGTTTTGTTCTTAAAATAAATGCACATTAACGCATGTCAGCTGGTGGTGCTCATGTTGCCTATTTAAGTTCGTAATCGTGCCTCTGTTGGGCCTTTCAGGCCGACCAGAACGGAGCCGGTGCCGGTGCCCGCACCAGTTTCGTTTGGCACTTAAGTGCTTACAGTATCTGCGAACCGCCCTTGTTCATACCGGGCTCTGAACTTTTTCCACGTGTGACTGTGGCATTGCCGCCTAAAGGTCAGATTAGACTTCAGCAACTGCGAGCGTGAAAAGTCGCGTGGGAGTGGCCACGAACCAATTTTGTATTCATGCATCTGCGAGCTCTGCGAGGTCCGAGGTCTCGTTGCCAGCCACATTTGAAATTGCGCGATTAGGCTACTTTCACTACATTGTAAGCACTGCGGTCATTATTAAGCAATGTTGCTTTCTATCCCGGTTAGCTAGGTATTTTCACACAAATTGCAAAGGCAATGCAGTGGTATCATTATTTGACATACCCAGTCTGTTTTCACGAGCAGAAAATGCAAGCATGTAAAGACAGTTGGTTCTGCCGATGTGTGTTTACATTCGGTGGAGGAACGGTAGTAAAACCGCAGGCATTGTGCCACGAGTGTTCAACTGATGCATTGTTTGTTACTTAGCTTAGCTTCGTGTATTTACACACATTTACACACAAGGCATTAATAAAGTTTTTAACAGAATACAGCTCTGCTCTCGCAAATTACTGGCATTGCGCTGCCACAAGAACAGAACAAGGAAGTAGCGAGACGACCAATCATAGTGCCTTTTTGTCTGCGTACTCCGCGTCCGTCCGACGGATAGTTAGAATTTTTTCGAGGCGCTAGACGACGGGCGCAGAGCCTCTGAGAGGGGGGCGTGGACTCGCATAGACAGAAAACGGACGGACGCAGATTCTATGCGAGCGAAGCATAAATCTAGCTTAAGGCACCTGCAAAAAAGGGTGCTGAATGCCTGAACCCCTTTTAAGAAAAGCTGCCCTCAGCCTATAAAATCCTAAATATCTCAGCTTCTGAAGCACATAAAAATATGCACTAAGTTGCATTTAAACGCTAAGACCCTCATCTTTCATTAGAATGTGTTCATTCATCTCAAACAAGCAGAGATTTTTAATGAAGTTGTCTCTAATCTCATGAGCCTGAATGTTGCATAATGCAGCTCCAGGCGCCAGGGCCAATGTTGCGCAACGCAGCATCAGGTATCAATGGGTTAACCGGATCAACCTGCCAACGGCCACGCGGTTCGTATTGTGAACCAACTGTCCGGTTCGCGAACGCTAAAATCTGTGGCGTGAACACGACGGCCGATTCGCGATTAGGTGCGGGAACGGGCAACGGCACGGTTCTCAGTCGCCCTGAATGCGTTATGTGTGTATGTGCAGGTTGATCCCTGTGCCCATGGTGGGCTTCAAGGAGCTGCTCCGACGCCTGAAGATCCAAGATCAGATGACCAAACAGCACCAGACCAGAGTGGACGTAAGTCTACACACCTACAACTTACTCTCAACCTACTCTCTCTCTCTCTCTCTCTCTCTCTCTCTCTCTCTCTCTCTCTCTCTCTCTCTCTCTCTCTCTCTCTCTCTCTCTCTCTCTCTCTCTCTCTCTCTCTCTCTCTCTCTCTCTCTCTCATATCATGAACACTCACACACAGCATGCCCAGAACACAATCCCTTGCTCTTACTGTAGAGCCTGTAACAAAACTATATTGTGTATTAAATCTGTCTGAAAGGATATGAACTATCATGATACCTATGTCATACTTGCTTTGTTTACCAGATAATTGCCAGTGACGTG
Organism: Engraulis encrasicolus; assembly: GCF_034702125.1. Classification (NCBI taxonomy): domain Eukaryota; kingdom Metazoa; phylum Chordata; class Actinopteri; order Clupeiformes; family Engraulidae; genus Engraulis; species Engraulis encrasicolus. The sequence goes on from NC_085867.1 coordinate 42,848,225, forward strand.
AGTGAGCTGCAGAAGAACCAAGCTACTACGGTGGCCAAGATCGCTCAGTACAAGAGGAAACTGATGGATTTGTCCCACAGAGTATTACAGGTAAGATGCTTATTTCATTGCCCCCTGCATACGCATGACGAGACCCCCTCCGTCTGTTTGTTGTGTTGTAGCCATTAGGAGTGCATTATGTACTGACTTCCCAGACCTCCTGGCCTCACATGCTTTTAAGTTTGACCATAGATATTGAACACCACATCTCACGGTCAGCATTTTGGCGTGGCCAGCGATGGGTGCCGCCATCTTGGTATGGGGTTACTATGGTTTTCACACCATCAGCTACGATGATGTTCTACCACCACCTGTAGGATGATTTGTGAATCGCTTTATCACCAATTGATGTTCGTGCAAGCAGTGTTACCACTTAACATAGTTCTAGATGGCTGTGATCAACTTGAGACCTTCATGCCAGTAAGACAGGGAATGTGACATCTAGTTTTCTATATCGATGAAATGCGACAGGCATTCGTTGCATTAGCTGATCATAATTGACACGACTCGCACGCACACACACACACACACCTCATATCTGTGTGCATGTGTGGCTAGTTCCATGCAGCACTTCTCACATAGGGCTTTCAGGCCGACCAGATCGGAGCCGGTGCCGGTGCCCACACCAGTTGTGTTCACTAAAGTGCTTATCTGCGAACCGCCCGTGTTCATACCGGGCACTGAACTTTTTCCGTTCGTGACTGTGTTACCCAGCCGGATGAACTTGCTGACGGCCACGCTGTCGTCACGGTTCGCAGAGAAAAACCTAGTATTTTCCGGTTCCCGAACGCTAAAATATGTGGCGTGAACACGACAGCTGGTTCGCGATTAGGTGCGGGAACGGGCACCGGCACTGTTCTCAGTCGGCCTGAATGCGCTAACAGTGAATCCCCAAAGGTTTATTGTGCACGCTCACTCACTCACACTCACACACACTCTGACGTCCGCCTGCCTGCATGTGTGTGTGTCTGATTTCCAGGTGCTGATAAAGCAGGAGATCCAGAGGAAGAGTGGCTATGCCATCCAGGTGGATGAGGAACACCTCCGCGTGCAGCTGGACACCATCCAGTCAGAGCTCAACGCCCCCACGCAGTTCAAGGTCAGTAATGCTCTCTACCCCTTTCTCATGCACCATGGATCCTCATGGCTGAGGCGCGTGTCTCATGTATGGTTCGTTCATAGGGAGATTAACCTGCCTCACCTCACACCTCTAAGGGCGCGATCAGACCGCGATGCGCGTCCAGCTGATTTTTATCAATAGTGATCATACCGAGCGCGGATCCACTGCCCCTTTGAATGCGGTGACCAGGCAACGTAACGGCTGAACTGTCACTCGCAACGTAGCCTAATCGATGGTGTTTGTGTCATTAAATGTTGTGAAAATGTACACAAAATGCTTTGTCCATTCATCTATGTAAAATGGATAGAAGACAAGCTCTTCTCTTGCTCTCCTAACGTTGGATAGTGAATCTGATATGAATGTTGATAACGGTCTCCTATCGAACATCTGGAAATCCGCCGCGGATTTTCCGCCTTGAGTTGAACTTTTTTCAACTCGATCCGCTCAGCGCGCAGAGGCGGAGAATCCGCAATCCGTGTTGCACTGATCTTAGGCGCGGAATCCGCTCATTTTCATTGACAAACAATAGAACACATCTGCGTCCGCAGATTTTACAGTATAAAGCCATTTTTTTTGTTCTATTCTTCTGGCTGATCATCTGTACAAGGTGGAATGTGGATTTTCCACCTGTCCGTCCCAGGCAGATTGACTAGAAAAAAGTTCAACTCAAGGCGGAAAATCCGCTTCACGCCACGGATGAATTTCCAGCTGTTCCGTAATCAATATTGACAACGTTTGAATTTTTGGCTGACTTCTGTTGGGTGAAATCGCAGCCTAAAGCAGGGACCACCCTACCCAGCAGGCCCCCTGCCCTGCCCTGCCCTGCCGTGTGTGTGTTTATGCGTGCATGTGTGTTTGTGCGTGCATGTGTGTGTGTGTGTGTGCGTGCATGTTTGTTTGTGCGTGTGACGTGTGACGTGTGTGTGTGTGTGTGTGCGCATGGACGTCTGTCTGTCTGTCTGTCTGTCTGTTTGTGTCCTCCCTTCTGCACTTCATTAGCCTCCCCCTCCTCCTTCCCATTCCTTTATGCTGCCCTACAAAGTCAAGGTGCAGTAACTACATATATTTGGTCAAAATTGAGTTTAATTGAGTCTTCATTACTCTACATTACTTACTTTATCTTGTGACAAAGCCTTATGGTCCAAATGTGTCCCGTTTAAGAGATGTTGCTATGTCAAATTTGCAGTAACTACAATATACACCCTAATACCAAGACTTTGAAGCAATTTTTCTCATTTTTGGTGTTGGCATAGCTCCTGCACTTTTCTTTTGTAGGGCAGAATCCATCTCTTCCCTCTCTTCCCCTCCCATCTATCTACACCTCCTATCCAAATCAGTCATCAAAACATCCTTGCCAGAGGATGGTCACGGAACCTCACATTATGACCCGGTTATCCCATCTATCTACACCTCCTATCTTCCCCAGCTCCCCATCTCCTCTTGTGCCCTTCCACTCCCCCTCCAGTCCTCCTCTTTCACTGCTGAGCACTGGCACTCTACCCCCAGTAACCCACACACACTTCAAAGTCATCCTTCCAGAGTCAATTCCTGATTCCCATTCCAACAAAGTGACCCATCCAGGGGTGCACTGCATTCCTCTACAGTTCTGTTGCTAATGACTTAGTTAATTAAATTACATGAGGTGTTTTCAATGTTGCTAACTGGTTAGCGAGGATGCTTTTGCGAAATGAGGTCCAGAGTTAGCACTATGATGACCAGTAAATTTGTTCTTTCTTTAAGCTGCCTCTTGGCAGTCCTGGAGTTTGTGGCAAAGAAAAGCTAAAATAAGGCAAAAAATTATTAAATTGTATAGATTTGTTAATAAGTTAGTGTTATTTTGTCTCCAGGGTCGACTGAACGAGCTGATGTCCCAGATCCGAATGCAGAACCACTTTGGTGCGGTGCGATCAGAGGAGCGCTACAGCGTGGACTCGGACCTGCTTCGGGAAATCAAACAGGTACGAGTAGTACGGGAAAGGGGGTACATTTTTTGTGTTTTTGGGGGGCTTTTCAAGCCGGCAAAGGACCCAGGCCAGAGATTGAATCCGAGTCGACCGCATAGCAGACGAGTGCCCTACCAGTAGGGCTGGAATGGGGGTAAATTGGACTCCAACTCTAGCACCTCCCGTCCTCCCCTTCTGCTTGTGGCCTTGTGATGTGAGGCAAGACATTACTGACTATAGACGTTTTTTGTTTAGTGTTTCACAAAAGCACAACTCAAATGTCATTCTCTCATTTGCAATCGGGATGTTGAATGGGTGAAAGCCGGAATGGGGGAAAGCCCCCCTACCCCCCCCCCCCCCCCCCAAAAAAAAAAATTGTCTGCTTAGGCTGACAGTGGGGAGAATTTGTTTTCTTCATGGCGGTGGGTAGCCAGGCAGTGCCCTCCCTCCCTAGTGATGCAACACCCTCAGTGTTGCTTCTAGTCAGGCCAGGAGCAGTACAAATATCGTTTCTGAGCTCCTGGAAATTCGGGAACTCCTCCCACTTTGTCGGGACGCATACAACCTCAACAATGCCGTTTGTTAATTCCCAATGTTAATTGTTATGCTCTTGGTCAGACGGAGTCTCAAAGAAGGTTGATAATCAGGCTAGGCGGTGGGTGCCAGCAAAGCACAGGGCTGGAAACAAAAGGAGAGGACGATAGGTACTATATTGACTTGGAGCCCAAGCAAAAATACTGAATCAAACAAAGATATCGCAAACCACGCCCAGACCACGAGCATGTGCTCAAGTTGGGTCTCCTAAGGGGGCGTTGTCCCCTACTTCTTCTTCTCTTTTTGAGGTGTTTGCGCAAGACGTGCGCTACCGCCATCTACAGCGCTAAGGGGACTTCATTGATTCTCAACCTCAGGACTCCGAAGGTCTCCTAACCGAAGGTCTCCTAAAGGGGCGTTCACCCGACATAAAGTGGATACCGGAAAAGAAACAAAATGACGCTTCTTGTTAGATCCAGCTTCTTTGGCCCAAGTGTGGGAGCAGCAGAGGAAGGGCTAATAAGGACACTGGGGAGAGTCAAGGACACTCTGTGGATGGGAGAACTTAAGGACACATGGGGTGAGGGGAGAAATAGGGAGACACCCAGGGATTAGCTGCCCTCACATGACCTTTGGCCTCTTTCTATGACCTGCTTCAATTTAAGCTCTTCTCTTCACGTCACTCGCGTCACTAATATGCAACAGCGTGTTAACCAGGGCTTGACACTGGCACCAGTCAACTGGCCAAAGGCTGATAAAACTTGGCTGTGGCTAGTAATAATTTCAGTCTCACTAGCCAATTTGGCAGGTAACTTATTCTCTGGTATGACATATGGTATGACTTTATTGTGCATTTTGCCCCTTGTGTATCAATGTTATGGTTAGTATTTACGAAGAAAAAGCACAGTTACTCAGTTTCTATTCTTGTCTTGTTACTTTAGCACCTCATTTTCTGAGGTTAGAAAAAAAAAAAACAATATAAAATATGTGGCTAGTAGAATAGCTGAATGGCTAGTAACTCGGGAAATCCACTAGCCACTGTGGCCGGTAAGTAAAAAAGTAAATGTCAAGCCCTGGAGTAAACTGGTGTGGTGTCAACTTGTGACACGCTGGAAGAGGCATGAAGACGTAGCCTGACTGATTTGAACAGTTCACAGAGATGAATGAATGTAAGTTCCTGTGGAGGATGATGAGGCTTGAAATGAGACTTGGTATAGCAAGGAACATTCAACATCAGCTTCCAGTCATAATAGTCAGAAATGCGGCATGGAAAGCAGTGCATGAACCTTTTGCTTACACGCTGTATGATTTTTGCTTATGAGTCCATTCTACGGAGCACCAAAAGGGATATGAAGAGCGAGAAAAGAAAACACAAGGGTCAAAGACGTCCAAAATGGCATTGTCATTCAGTGTAACGGATACCTTCTGCTCACTGTAAATGTAATAAACATGACTCTTTTTATTTATTTATTTTCTCAGTGAATTCATGAAAGCCTCGGCTGTCATCCACTCACTTGAAACAATTTAAAAATCATGTTTTTTTACAGTTACAGTCAGCAAAAGGTATCCGTTGCACTGAATGTCAGTTCCTTTTTGGACATCTTTGACCCCCAAGCATTTTATGTACACTACAAAACCTTCATCTGCGCATGAGAAACATTTTGTGTGCCCAAGTTTGCCCCATGTCCCCCATTTTTACCAATCTTGCTGGTGTCATGGTAAAATGATTGAGCCTATCCAAGCACAGAAAACTACCTCCTCAGACTTTCAGCAAATTGTTCAACAAGGTTGCAACATTACTTTTTTTTTAGTCGAAAAAAAACACAAGGCCCCGTCAGCCCAAAACCTGCCCGTTTGTGAGAGAGATGAAACAAATCTGTTTGTGTTTGTCTTCTTCGCAGCATCTGAAACAGCAGCAGGATGGTCTGAGTCACCTGATCGGCGTTATCAAAGACGACCTGGAGGACATCAAGCTCATCGAGCATGGCCTCCACGATAGTATGCACATCAGAGGGGGCAAGCTGAGCTGACCGAAACACACACACACACACACACACACACACACACACACACACACACACACACACACACACACACACACACACACACACACTTCTCTCTCTCACTTTCTCCCTCACATACATTCACACATGGACACACAAAATCTTTCTTGCGCGCGCGCGCACACACACACACACACACACACACACACACACACACACACACACACACACACAAGCAGTCATTTCTCTCTCTCATTCATTCTATCTTACTCTCTCTCTCTCTCTCTCTCTCTCCCTCACCCACACACACAGCCTCTCTCTGTGTCTTCTTCTCATTCTGTCTTTTATCTCTCTCTCTCTCTCTCTCTCTCTCTCTCTCTCTCTCTCTCTCTCTCTCTCTCTCTCTCTCTCGTTCACACACACTCCCCTACACCTTGAATATTCAGCTCTTCCACAATCTAATAGAATAAAAACTTTTGCTACTGTCACAAAATGCAGCCGTGTTGGTCAAGTGCCTTTGTGAAGTGTTTAGGTTGGAGCAGTGCTGCTGTCCAAGGATTACATAGCTATCAGATGTCATGTTTGGTCAGGATCAGATCAGTGTGAAGACGATGCATTTATTCTGAAATGGATTCGCCATGTATTGTATTGCATTCCAAAAAAACCCCTCTCTGACTATGAATGCAGCTCCATTTGTATATTAACGGAGGTTTATTTGGCATATACTTTCATACAGAGTTTTTTTTCTTCTTTTTTAAAATAAAGTCACAAGAAAATGCTTATTATGAGGCAGTGGTAACCCAGAGATGAAACATCATAGTTTCGCTATGATTATGCTGTATATACAATGTATTGCATTGGATTGTGTGTTTTTAGATAATGTCATTTTGGTAATGATGTCAATCTTGTTCAATAAAGATCAAAGAAAGCTTAAGATTTTTTTTCTGTTGTAATTATCATTTCATATCATTTATAACATCTCTCAGTAATTCATACAGCCTGGCAAGCCAGACTATACCATGAAAAATATATAGTCGGGCACATCCCGGTTTATAAAGCTGAGGGCCTGTGGGGGTCAGTGGCGGCTCAGTAGGGAAGCCTCTTAGGCAACCAGAAAGTTGCAGGTTCAAGCCCCGCTCTGTCCGACCCTCATCCATGTGTCTTTGAGCTAGATACTTAACCACAAATTGCTCCTGGTGGCAGGGTGGTACCCTGTGTGGAAGCCACAGCCACCAGTGTGTGAGTGTGAGTGTGAATGGGTGAATGTGAGACATGCATGTAAAGCGCTGTGTGTTCGAAGGAGTGGGAAATTGCTTTATAAATGCTTTCCATTCACTAACTGTTGTTCTTCTGCCTCTGCGTGCTATGATCAACCAGAGCAACTGTTACTACCCCACTCCAACGATGGAAGACATCATTTGCCATCCTCTTGTGTCTGACCTCCAACAGTGCAGCACTTCGTGTTCATTCGGCTATAATTGAAGAGTTTATTTGCGAAACGGTGTATCCTCCACCATTTTTGACTTTTGCATTTTATTATTTGAAACGACTGTTCAGAGGTCCCATCACCTATGTGTGATATCTTGCCATTCAAATATTTTGAGAACATTCTTTTTAAACCTATCTAAAATGCTTTTTGCAATCCAATCCAATGGAATGGCCACTACAAACATGTCAATTTCCCAGCATTCTACAAAATGAAGATGCATCGTTTTGCAAATAAACTCTTCAATTCATTTCCATTTATAAATCATTTCCAGTTTTTTCCATGAGAGGCAGTAGTAGTGTTGTGTCTATACACATCTGGAGATGCAGTATGTGTTAATCATTGGCGGCGAGTGTCCTCTGTCCAGACAAGTCCATTGTAGGACTTCTAGTTTCCAGGTCAATAGCTTAAATAACTTATATGTTGTAGAAAAATATAACAAAAAAGTCTAAATGAACATTGTTAGCCTTCTCGGGCCAAGCTTTACGTCTGAATGATGCCACAGTTTTTAGTGTTCCATGGTCCATAAGTCAGCAAAAATATATATACAAAGGTCGTCCTCAAGGGCACTCCAGAGAGTACCCTAGGTTTAGGAGGTTCCTTCGGTCTGTAAACCATGTAATGGAAAAGCCCCACATGGGCTATGGCTTTTTGGTTTTCTAAATGAATAAAGCCACACCATTTCTATTAGTAGCAGATTTAACAATTATGTAACTAAACAAGCTGAACTATTCACAAAACCATCCTCTTGGAATGTGGCGGGTGGTCCACCCAGTTGTCATTTGCGACCAAGTAAGTTGCGAACTTAGTAAGCAACGACGCTGTGGAGAGACGCACTCCTGGTCCGGTCCGGTCAGGGTGGAGCCGTGTCCTGGTGGCTGTTCATGTCGCTGTGTGTGCTGTCCACCAGGCGGAAGGCCTCCATGAACTCGTTGATGTCAATGCTGCCGTCCTTGTTGAAGTCGATGCTGTGGGCCAGGTCCTCTATGGCCGCGTCGCTGATGTCCATCTTCAGGTGGGAGCTCAGCAGCCGCCACGTCTGACGGAACTCGTCCAGGGAGATCAGACCTGTGGAAGCATTGATGGCGTTATATGCAATATAACAATATATAATAAATAGTAGCCTATGTATCAGCGTCCAGGGAGATCAGACCTGTGGAAGCATTGATGGCGTTATATATAATATAATAATATATAATAAATAGTAGCCTATGTATCAGCGTCCAGGGAGATCAGACCTGTGGAAGCATTGATGGCGTTATATGCAATATAGCAATATATAATAAATAGTAGCCTATGTATCAGCGTCCAGGGAGATCAGACCTGTGGAAGCATTGGAGACATTATTTTTGGGAAATTGAAGAAATAAAAAGAGGAAGCTGGATATCTGCTCCCTAGAAAATACCTCCATTATTGGGTGTAGGGCTCTGATTGTTCTGCAGCAAGTATGAGCCCTTGTTTTGTGTACTGTACTGTACTATGTGTCTGTGGGGTCAGACAGCAAGCATATTCCAGCTGTTAGCACATTCAGAAGAGCCTGTAGATATGCACGTAATGTGTAGTGCTTTGATAGACATTCAGTTAGGCTCATAAATATTTGGATATCAGTACAGTCCTCATCATTTTGGGCTCTATACTGCACCACAATTGGTTTGAATAAAACAAAGAAGATGTGCTTTAACTGTAGACTCTCAGCGTTAATTTGAGGATGTTTACACCCAGTCACATTAACAGTAAGAAAATACCCCAAGAATAAGCAGAAACTGAGACTGTTGAAGTAGAGGGTCTACCATAGCATCACCAGAGATAAAACCCAGCGCACAGAACATATAGCACATAAAGAAACTGTTGTAATTCCTGCACAGTTCACCTTAATTTGATGTACAGTATATACCCTCATATTAAAACTGAGAGTCTGCAGTTACTGTACCGTATAATACATACTGTTTGCTTCATTTCAAATCCATTGAGATGGTGTATAGAACCAAAAATGTGCATATGTCCTTATTTATTGGTACATGTCTACTTTTGTACACTTTTACAAGTTGATGAACCAATAAAATGATTCAGACATCCTTTGATTATTTCAAGGTTACTTAGTGTTCCTTTAAAATAATGGCTTTTATTTGTGTTGCATCTTATTTGGCATGGTCAAAGATGCCTTATTCTAGATTTGTTTTTTTTTTAAATATCGGTTTAATTGGAGGTAGCCTATCTATGTGACCGCTCACCCGAGTTGTCTGTGTCTATGATGCGGAAGATGGTCTCCAGGTTGGAATGATGTTTGTACAATGTCTCCAGCACGTTTGTATCTGCAACCTGTTGAATGGAGGCAACCACAGTTAACCACGGCCTCTCGTCACATATTAATTCAGGGTTTATACATAAAAATTCAGACACCCCATTTTCTGAAAATGGCCCATTTTAATTCAGTAACATAATATAGTTGGTATAAATGTCTGGACACTAGTTTATAAACTAGAGGGTATCATGTTGTAAAAAAATATCACCAAAATGCCTGGTACTAAGCAGGGTTGTGTTTCTCAAAAGCGTACTTGTTAACAACTTAACAACTTGGTGTGTGTGGGTGTGGGTGTGGGTGCGCGCATGCGTTTACCTCTTTGTTGGGCTTGGAGACAGCGAGTTCCCGGAACCATTCGTTGTAGTCCAGCATTCCATTCTTGGTGCTGCTGACCAGCTGAGAGCGCAGGACACGCCATGGCAACGCAAGGTGCAGCTTGTTCTCTAAGACCACGGCCCAGTCCTTCAGCGAGATGCAACCTACAATACAATAGAGGTGATTAGACACACCATTGACCCATTTAACCCAAGGCACCTGCAAAAAAGGTTGCTGAACCTTTTTAAGAGCCCTTTTTAAGAAAAGCTGCCCTCAGCCTAGAAAAACCTAACTATCTCAGCTTCTGAAGCACATAAAAATATGCACCAAGTTGCATTTAAAAGCTAAGACCCTGATCTTTCATTAGCATATGAAACAGATTATATAAAAACAGATTTTTAATAAAGTTGTCTCAAATCTTATGAGCCTGAATGTTGCGTAAAGCAGCTCCAGGCGCCAGGGCCAATGTTGCGCAACGCAACATCAGGCATCAATGGGTTAATGAAGGAAAAGAAAATGCACATCTGTCTCAAAAAAGTTTTGGATGCAGGATTAGCCAAGTCAAATGAAAAATGGAAATAAAGTCCCCGTAAAGCTCCCGTTTCTCTTATTTTAATGTGACGTTCGTGTCAAGGGCATGATGCCGAGATGCTACCAGTGGCGTGCGCGGACATTTTGGGGGGCATGAGAAACCTCACCTGCTCTACTAGGCTATAGATGCTATATATTATATCGGGCATTATTGTCACATGCTTTTGATCATTTGTGGATCATGTCAACATGGACCACAGTACATTGTGATAAAACACAAGTTTTTTTAACTTTCAAAAATGGCATTTTTTTTGTCTGGCGGGGCAAAGGGGCAAGTGCTTTAGCACTACCTCATCCCTATCTGTGCACGCCTATGGATATTACCATAACGTGCAACATTCCACCGATGGGATGGAACACCTCTCTATTCGGTGAAAAACATTTGCTACCATACACCTAGAATACTACTGCAACACACAGACACACATACACAGACTTTATTAAGACATAATGACTTTTGGTCATTACCATTCTGGTAACAAACTTATTATAGGGGCCTTGTCAAGGAGGGGATACACTGTTTCTTTATGTGTGTACAGTATATCTATGCATACTTGCCGTTCCTATCAAATACACCACAAACAAATAAATGGCTACGGTTAAACTAAACACTTACAAAACGTTTCACATTCACCGTCATATTTCCTTCACTTCAGTGGTGTAGTCTACGTACAATGCGGGTATACGGAGTATACCCACTTCTAAATTTCAGGGATTTCAGTATACCCACTTAAAATTGATTGATCCATTGTTTTGGATAGCACAAATATATACAGTATACCCACGTCAAAAAATGCTCAAATATACAGTATACCCACCATAGAAAAGTAGACTACAGCACTGCTTCACTTCACATACATTAAATTGCATCCGGCCACAAGGTGGCATGATGCCCTCTTAGCTAAGCATAATAGACCTAATAGACGGCAGGAGCGCGCACTGCCAGACAGAAGAATTGCAGACATTTTGTGTGCCTGATTTATTGTGGCATTTCTACAAGAGGCATGTAGCGTGTGTGTCTGAGTAATGTGGTTATTAAATCTTTAAGTCGGTGCTTCGGATCTACTCTCCACAGCACAGGTACGGTAGCAGCCAGGGCAGTAGGATATGTTGAGGTTACCAGCAGGGGCAATGTTACCTTTGCCCCCCAGGGCCCAGGACAAATCATCTGAAACAACCCCCCCCCACACACACACCAATACATACAATGTCATGAGAACCCAATTCTGCCCCCCCCCCAGCTTCCTTGGTTACCTGTGTTGTCTGGGTCGTGCTCCTGAAAGGCACTGATGAGGTCGGACTTATGGGCGAAGAGCTGCTGCCTCAGGGCACGCATTGCTGAACGCTCCGTCCTTCCCACACTGCACACACACAGACAGACACACACACACACACACACACACACACACACACACACACACACACACACACACACACACACACACACACACACACACACACGCACACACACGCACACAGAAATACAACACAAGAGTGTGCAAATCTATCTGGGCCTTTTTGTCACAAAAAGGAGACAATATTATGTAAGGGTTAACGTTCGGCGAGAAGGTCGCTACCGTGGAATAGCAGCACGACAGAGAGAATCTTTAGACCCCGACGCGGAGCGGAGGGGTCTTGTTCTCTCTGAAGTGCTGCTATTCCACAAAGCGACCGACTCGCCGAAAGTTAACCCGCTTATTATATGGATATACTTAAATGATTCACACATGGCGGGGGACATTTCTTTAGACCTATTTAATGTTAAGATTGTTGCTGCGCAAAACAAAACAGTGCCGTTGTGGAACACCGCTAGGCAACAGCTAGGTAGCCAGGACAACAGGTGTTGTCTATCACAGCAGCTGATTAGAGTGACAAAAGACCGGACCCCCTGCGGAGTGATATGAAACATTCGCTTTAGCCACTGACTTGTATACAAGCCAGTGGCTTTAGCAGTGAACGTCTTGTTTCCATTGACAGCGGTAGCCAGGACAACGGGTGCTGTCTATCACAGCAGCTGATTAGAGTCTTGTTGAAAAGTCGCTTTAGCAGTGAAAAGTCTTGTTGCCATTGACAGCGGTCTGTTATAGACCAACCCGTCCGTTATCGAAAAATAACAGACGTCCGAACGTTGGGGAGCCCCGTTGAAATGAATGGAGCATTCGACAGATGACGTCACAACCATATAATAAAATATTATAATACAATTCTGATATTATAAATGATATAGAGATGAACGTGTATGTAAAAACAATTACTATCAAATGATATATACAGTATACGAATAAATAAATATTGATCTGTAAGAAGAAAATGTTTATGAAAAGTTACCAATTCTAAAATAAATGCATATTAAAAGGTATTTGTTTCGCCCTAAAATATGACTCAAATCTTCACCCTCTGGCAACACCGTCTGGACCCACCATGTGCCCAAGAGAGCTCCACTGCTATGAGCCCGTTACCAGAGAGAGTAGAGAGAGAGAGGTTCCGTTGACCCATTGTTTCCGGGTTCTATTATTGCAAGGGGGAGGGTGGGGAATCCCCCTTTAGGCAGACCTAGGCATACCTAAGGACTGTTCTATTCAATGCTAGGAGTATTATGATACGCCCCTTTAGGCAGACCGGAACCTGGTCATGTTAGGTGCCCATAGCAACCTATTACATTGGCATATCTCTATATACTTAAAGCATCTCTGCCGTTACTGTACCTCTGCCTGAGTGTGAGGTCCAGAGTGGTGCGCGTGGCCTGGTACTGGACCATATGGGGCACCAGGTCGGGCCCCAGTCTGATGTAGGCCCCCCTGTTGCTGCCCTCCTCATAGTAGTTGGAGGCCGAGAAGATGGTCAGGACCTGGAGAAGTCAACAGGTGGAGGAGGAGGGGTGAGATATTAGTTGGGCATGTTACTCTAAAAAATGTAATGCATTGCTGATTACATTTACATTACTGTCTTTTCAATGAAATTCCCAGTGGTGCAGTCTACATAGAACGCAGGTATACGCGGTATACCCACAAAATTTCAGGAATTTCAGTATACCCACTTATAATTGATTGATGCATTATTTACAATAGCACAAATATATACAGTATACCCACCACGAAAAAAGTAGACTACACCACTGGTAATTCCTTACACTACAGTATTAGTATGTTTAAAATGAAAGGCATTGCATTACTTTTGCATCACTTAACTCTCACCAAAATGACTAAACATGGATCTGGCAGTTTACATGACTCGTTCACCTCCCATTCAAGAGGTGTTTCGGCAGCATGCAGACTAAATACAGTTTGTAGTAGCCGGTTCAGGAATAGCTTCTTTCTGACCCACCACACTTACAGTAAAATGTGTGGCAACTTAAGTTACTAGCATTGTAACTAGTACGTAGGCCTATACATTACGGTTTCCCCCCCTGTAATGACTTTCATTACTTAGTTACAACAAAAAGTAATGCAATGCAGTGATTTATTACTTTTGCAATGTGTTACCCCCAACACTGTCTCCCAGTGTTACTCTATGATAGTTTTACATAAAGAGGAGGCAGTAGAAGAGGGTAGAAAAGAAATGCTTTCTTGCGCAGAAAAATTAAGGCCGCACACTCCTGTCTTGCCGATGCAGATATTTTATGTATTGAAAAAACGTTCAGCCATCCAGGTCTGCTGGCTGAAACGTTTCAGTAAAAAAAAACTACAGCAGCAACAGAAGTGTGCGCGGCCTTCATTTTTTTGTACAAAATCAGCACCTCAAAACCCCTCAAAAATGTGATGCATTTGCTACCCTCTTCTACTACTTCCCTCGGCAGTTGTGTGAGATCTCACATGTTTTTCTCTTCTTTATTATCAAGTATGTTTTGTGTATAATTTGGTACTTGAGAGAACACATACCCTTCCTGCACCTTATATTATCTACAAACAGGCTTGTACGAAATTCCGAATGGACAGAATTTCAATTCAAAGTAATCCCATAATACGAACACTAGGTGGTGGTGTTGTATGTACTTTCAATGGGTGGTGTAGATTAAATTCAAAGAAATTCAAGGTAATGACGCCACCTAGTGTTCGTATTATGTCATTACTTTGAATTGAAATTCACTCAATTCGGAATTTCGTACAAGCCTGTCTACAAGGTACCCTAACCCTAACTGTGAAACTAAAAACTTAAACCGGTGCACTCACTCTGTGGTTGTGGCAGAAGTTATCGGAGTGTTTTGATATATAATTTGGTGCTTTTATTATTATCACTTGGCTTTGGAGAAAAAAAAACATCACAAGCAACTACAGCATGCAAAAACTGTTCCAACTGTACTACAGCATGCAAAAAATGACTATTGTTTCAGGTGACTAAAGCTGGTGCACTGTCCAGGCCCAGCACTTCACAATGAAGGTGGCCACTTTGACAACAAACACCTCTCATCTTGAATAGATCCCGTTAGTTTTTTTCAATGTAATATTTATGGTTACTTTATGTACAATTGTTTAAAAGCTATTTACATTGCACTCACTTTTGCGGCACATGTGAAAATGTCTCAATACTCAATATACCAAGTGAAAACCAGGGGTGGTCCTAGGGAAGGGCTGATCGGGCAATTGCCCAGGGTGGCACCCAGGAAGGGAGAGCACCATCACCAAACCTGCCCCCGAAGACATCGCGGAAATGGAAAATTAGTGCTACAGTATTAATGTTATTTCTGTGCTGTTACCACACTATTTATGTGCTATTTCACATTTTTTCACATTATTAATGATACTTATTGTTATCCTTTTTTGTTGTTGTTGTTGTTTTATTTTTGCCTTTCCTTCTGTGATTAAAACTGCTGTTAAAACTATTGCTGAGCTGATAGTCTCTTGGGGGGTTGTGGCAGAATGCGTACTCCTCCTGCTAGCACTCGTGGTGGGAGAGGTTGGATGAGTGTTGATGAGAGATGAGAGGTTGGCAGACTAAGTGTGTTTTATTTTGTAATTTGGTACTTCTAGTATTACTGTTGCTTTGGAGAATAGCGGCATAAACCACACAACAAATGCAAATGCAAATGCGAGACAAAACAAAAGTGGTGCTGAGTTGAGTAGCCCACTCACTCACTCACTCACTCACTCACCCGTCGGTTGTGGCAGAAGGCGTAGCCCTCCTGCTTGCACTCGTGGGAGCGTATGAGCAGCTGCAGCTGGTGCTTGGTGAGCACCGCCTCCGTCACGTCCGGCCCCCAGTAGCAGCCGCCCCCACGCACCTCGTTAGGCATGCAGCCCGCCATGCTCATCGGGTCGCTCCACAGCAGGTCCACGATCTGGAGGAGAGGAGAGCAGAGCAGAGGAGAGCAGGGGATGGATGGATGGAGGATGAGCTTCAGTCCAAATTAATAGAATGTGCATTCACACATAAGAGTACTTCTACTTCTACACCTCTGATGAGGTTCAGTCCAAAATGAAATGTTCATTCACACTGTAAAAAAAAAAACATTTGTTACTGTATCTCAACTTGATGAGTCAAGCTGACTCAAGTCATTTTGTGGATTTGACTGAGATCAATTATTCAATTTCAGGTCCATGATCTGGCAGGTATTTATCAGTATTCTGGGGATGAATGAGGCAGTGTCCAAAATTAAATGTTCACTCATACTATAAAAAAAAATGTTGACTCAACTCAATGAAGTCATCTTGTTGCTTTGACTGAGTTAAGTTGAGTGAACTCAGAAAAGACGTTGAAACTCTTGTACACACCTAAGGCCCGGGCCGAACAGGTGCCAGGAACTGAAGGATTACATGCAATTCATGTGCATTGCCATTGTGACACATATTTCAAATTAAATGATCTGTCAGGTATATCAGCATGTGGAGATGAATGAGTTTGTGAGACTGGAACAAGATGACTTAATTGAGTAAAGCTGTCAACAATTTTTTACCATGGTGTGAACAACTAGGTTAAGTTGAGTCAACTTATAGTATGTATAGTTTATTTTAAATTAATTTAAAGGATCACCTAGTGTTCTTGAAATATTTTTCAAGTGGATGTTGATGTACATTGACTCTGCCCAAATCGATATATCACACATTCACCCACATACATTATATGTAGCCTACGGTACATATACATTAATTCTAACCACATGGTTCTGCATGCTTTCCATTCCCCTTCATTTGCTTCAAGATAAATAGATGTATCTCTAGTAGCTAGCATTATCCATACTCTTCCTCTTCCACCTCTGCTTCTCAGTCACCTGTTTCCACTCCTCCGCATCGGCCTCCACTGCCTCTGTGACGGTGTCCGCATCAATGTCCCCGTCTGCGTCCAAGGATAAAGACTGGTGGCTGGTGCTGTCACCATGGGAGGCCATGGCTATGCTGCGCTGCGGACTGTGATGTCACGTCAGAGTTTATTTAGTCAGGGATAATACAGGGCACATTATATTAAGATTTAGCAGAGGCTTTCATCCAAAGTGACTTACAAAGCGGATACTGCATACAGTACATAGTGAGGGAGCACAGCTAGCTAGGCCACCACATTCTATTGCCTCCTCTTACTATGCCAACTAGATCAGTGTTTCTCAGCCTTTTTTAAGGCGAGGCACCCTTTCAATTCATGAAAAATTTCAAGGCACCCCAAATCAACAAGCCATAACATGGCATCGCATTCGACACCACACAAGCTTAGAAAAGTAACACATTTGGAAACGTCACTCGACCTACATTTTAAGTTGCAGCTGACTGGGGCGACCTATATTTACTTTATTGTGCGTAAATGGCAGATGAAAGATTCCACTGACTAGCATTAACTTATCAATTTAGACAAATATGTATTATATTACATAATTTTATTTATCAGCCACTTTTCCGCGGCACCCCTGTTGAGAAACACTGAACTAGATAATATGGCCGAATGGAAAAAACATGACATTGCATTTGGCAGACGCTTTATAACCAAAGCCACTTACAAACGAGGACATAATCATAGCCAACATCACTAGCAGATACAAAGTGCACATGAAATATGATGACAGAAAAATCACTGGTTTTTGGGGGTCCATATAAGTTCTGGGGGTTCTGGGTTCTGTGGTCCAGTAAGAATACACAAGACTGGGGGTCCAGTAAGACACCACCAGAATACGTTTGTAAATTATTTATTTAATGCAGGGGTCCCCAAACTTTTTTCTCTGGGGGCCACATTATCGTTCCTGACTGTGATGATGAGGGTCCGGGATCAATCATGTGGGCTGTATACTAGGCCACTGCCTGTTATATTACAGTGAGATGAGAAACTATCAAGACAAGAAACTTCTGGTGATTCACGCTAAGTTAGTGAAAATTAAACTGTAGGAAGGCCTGTTGATAAACAAAATAAAATATTTTAAAATATATTTTATCATATATTGTTTTCTATGAGGATTGCTTCTTTGGGCCAGTTTAAATGGTGAGGTGCAGAGAGGTGGAGGGGTGGTCAAAGGGGCCTGGCGGGCTGTCTACGGCCCCCGGGCCTTAGTTTTGGGACCCATGATTGAATGGATCTCACGGCAGTGCAGTACCTGAGACCGGCCTGCCGCCGCCTCTCCTGCAGCTCGTCCTCCACGTTGGTGTGTGACTGCAGGGAGCGGCGCTGCAGCAGGGCCCGGTGGGCGCCCGCCGTAGGGCTGCTGTGGGTGAGGGAGCGCACCCTCCTCCTCTCCGCACCTCCGGGACTCATCAGCACGTTGAGAACGTTGTCCTCACCGGTCAACTCGATGTCCACCTCCTGGGGGTCCCCCACAGCGCGACTTGGGCTCTTGTGCAGAATTCGCCTCTGCTTGGGAGGCTTAAGCGACGACACATACTGAGAGAGAGAGAGAGAGAGAGAGAGAGAGAGAGAGAGAGACATTTATTTCTCCAATATTTGGGGACTACCATTTCATTTTACATTTACAGTCATCAGATTAATAGGTTTTTAACCCCCAAATGTACTATGGTATTTGTGTTTTGGTGGGTCCCAGGTCTTACTTAGGAAGTGCCTTTACCCTTACGCTGTAATTTGAACTACGAAATAACATCACATTTCAACACAATAAGACTAAGTGATGATAAATCTCCATCAAAGCAAATCTATTTGCAGGTATTATAACATGAGGGTATGAAAAAAAGCGTATGAGAAAACGTGTTGCCTTACTCTGTGCCTATCCATTTTGGCAATGATATTGAGGTCGGTTGTGTCTGAGATCCCTCCGTGTACGATGAGGACCTTGTGGTCGATGACGGTAGCGAGAGGCATCCAACTGAAGATCTTCTGGAGCAGTTTGAGGATCTTCTTACCATGGAGCTGGAAGAACCAGAGAACCAATCATTGAACAGCCTCATGTAAAAAAACCCATAATGTTTCATATGAAAAGCAAGCATACAGTTGTTTTTGATCATACACATCACCAACATCCACAAAAGGTCTCCGAAAACTCTGTGCCCTCTCTGTTGCCCCTAGGGATGCAAACGATGAATCGATTAATCGATTAAAAAACATTAATTGCAATTAATCGACAATTCAACTGACAAGAGACCCAGGTGAAATGGGCATGTGAAGAGTGTGTGTGAAGAGGGGTGTGAATAGTGGGAATATTTAAATCACCTTTGGATTAAAGCATTGAAATAGAATAAATTTAAATGTGGTATTTTATCTCAATTTTTAATACAATTTTTAAGATTTAGTAGTTCTTTCCGAGAAACATTGAGATTTCGGGGAGAAAAGATCGCTTATCAATTAATCGTAAGTCGATCGATAAGACTACCAACTAATGATTAATGAATTAATCGATAATTTGCATCCCTAGTTGCCCCTCACCTCCTGTCTCTTCTGTTCTCCAGCATCAACCAGTCCATTCTACTGTACTGCTCACCTTGCTTCTACAACACGCTCTCCATCAGCAACAGAAAGAATCTCACAAAAATCACACACACAGCATCCTAAATCAGGGTTTCCCAAAATGTGGTGCGTGCACCCCTGGGGGTGCGCGGCCTGCCATAAGGGGATGTGCGAGCTAAATAGAGCAATGGTGGATATGTGAGTTTTTATTTGGAAAAGAGGTTTCCCCAAAACAACTGTGCATAATGTGCAGTGAATGCGCAGTGAATCATACTTGCGTGGCCATCAGCACATCAAAATATTTGCTTAGGGGGTGCGCTAACCACTCTGAAATGTACAAGGAGGTGCGCAGGGGGAAAAGTTTGTCCTAAATCATTCACCACGCCACACACAACCTAACAGATTTCAACCTCAAAGCTTTCACACACCTCATTCATTAACCAGACATCACACTCATCCCCTCCATCCACACTTCACCCTGCTTCCATCCAGCCGCAGATACAGGACATTTACATGGCGACGGCACGCTTCAACAAAACCTTTATTCCATCTGCTATCACTGCGCTAAACAACCAATCAAAGTAACCCTTCATTGGACCTTCCTGGAAGTATATTGTATGTACCGGTAGTACTAGTGTCTGACTGTCGTTTATGGTGTGCTTGTGTTGTCTGACATTGTCTGAGTGTGCAGCCAGTGTTGCCAGAAGTGTCTGATCAAATCCCGACCTAAAGGTGCTCAAAAAACGGCTGGAGCTGTTAAATTCCGCCCAATTTCAACAAATTGTATTGGTATCTATGGGCACAAAACGGCAGAAAAAAACGTCAAATGACCGATTTTTCCAGATTTTACCTGCAGACGGCTATCCCGAGCAGCCCAATTATCTGGCAACACTGTGTGCAGCATGTACTGTTGTTCAATGGTGTGATGTCCTCAAGTCTGTCTGAACTACAGTACATTGTGCTTGGGTCGTCTAACAATGTCTGAGTGTACATGTACAGTATTTTGTTTAGTATCTGAATGTTTCGATGACACTGATGTCTTCATGTCTGTCTATATGCTATATGTCTTCATGTTGGCTGTGACAAGTTGTGAAGGTGGTGAAAACAAAATTGTCCTTGGGGACAATAAAGGCTATCTATATAAAATGATAAAAGGCGAAAAAACCTATTACGTTCTCTGCTGCCAACTTGTTTGTTTCCAAGTGTTGTAGCTAAAATAAACAAACCCAAGTGACTTGTGAACCAATCATTGAACCCTCCCATACAAAAATGCACAATGTTTAAGACGAAACCTATGAATCGCATCTTGGGCAACAGCCTCCAAAATGATCTGACAACTTGTTTGTTGCCAAGAATTCAGCTGAGTAAACTAGATAAACCCTAGCAGCTTGCATGGGTGCATTGAACCCTCTCATACAAAAATGCATATGAAAAGGGAGGAAAATGGGATCAAATGCAAATGCCTACTTGTTTGTTTCCAACAATTGTGCTTAAATCAAAGAATGCAACGTCAAACCTCATATAAAATCTCTATAAAGTTTTGAAGCCCTCAAAGAGACACAAATGAAAGTGATTTGCATTTCTCATCAGAAGCACTGTAGTACTCTCACTCACACAATTCAACATGCAGTGAGTCGAATTCAACACTCAATTTGTTGGTTCCACTGTCTAAGTGTTGGATTAGCACTGCTTAAAGGTGCAGTGTAATATTTTTAGTTGTTTATTTCCAGAATGCATGCTGCCCATTCACAAATGTTACCGTTTTCATGAATACTTATCACCACCATCAAATTCTAAGTATTCATTATGACTCATGAAAATATCAAATTCGGCAGTAGACAGCACAGTTTCAATGAGTAGCATAGTCAATCCCTACTCTGGACACCATCTTACACAGTGCACCCTTAACATTTACTCTGTGATGGCATTTGGCAATCAACCATAGATTACGACTGTTTGATCACAAGCTTTCTGCCTATGGGATCTTTGCCAGGCCCAATTACGTGTACATGTACAACAACCAATGGAAATGGCAGCCAGGCTGCTGATGAAAGGCTGAAGGGCTGAGCTTTGTTTGAGTAGGCTATAGCCAAACATCCCAGTAGATGCATGCAGCTTTGCTATTTAACTATCCGGAACACTGGAGTCAAAGACCCCCAGAGGAAATGTACCTTAGTAGCACACCAAACAAACATGTGTGTTGCATCATAAATATAAATATGACTTGACTTGCATCGTATAACACCGTCTGTCTATATATAATATTGTCTGATCTAGTCTTATCTAATCTAATATAATATGATATAATACACAATGATGTAAACTTAAATATAATATAATACAATATAATATAATATACAGTAATCTGAACTAAAAAGGTTCTTTCGATGCCTTCAATTGATTGCTGGATGTCAAACAGTCCAGCATACACCCTCCTTCAGTGTGCACCTTATAAAACGAATGCCTTTTGGTTGTTCATTGGCTGCGTTCACTGTTGGCTTGGGCTAATAAGCCATTTTCTTTTCCACTGACCGAGCCAGGACTGGGCATGATTAGTTTCCCTTTCCTTTTTTTGAACACCCTCAGAATCTACAGCAAAGCATGATGCACGAGAGGCAATTTGCTGAAAGTGCGGATAAAGAGCCATGCTCGTAATCAAGGGCGGCACATTTTATACATTGTTTTAAACGAGGGGTGGGGAACCTATGTCACAAGGGCCGTTAACAGCCCTTGAGGATATTTTATCCGGCCCCTGATATAATTTTAATCTTATGGAGCTTCACATGAAATATGACATCTTTTGTAAAGGAATCTTAGAAATTACATTTGCAATGCAATGAAGTGATATTCAGGGGACATAGAGAAGGTGGGTTCTGTTTTAAGTGGCTGCTGTAGTGGCAGTGCAGGGTAGTACGGCCCTTGAAGGACTTTTGGAGGAATTTGAAATGGCCCCTCGAATGAAAAAGGTTCCCCCCACCCTTGTTTAAAACCCAGTGGTCTCAATGAGTTACCTAATGTGCATACATACATATTACATAAATATGCATACATACGTATCTCTTTATATAAACTCAGTGCAAGAGCGAAGAGCAAGTGCAACACCTCTGAATAGAGGGGTCTTGTGCCTTATTTATTTATATTTTAATGATAGAGCACAGGCATGCACAAGACTGCACGTGGGAGACTCACTACTTACTTTAAGTTAGACTTATGAATCTGTCAACATGCACCTGAGATCTAGAATTCATGAAATGGGTAGCTAGCTTGGGCATGGCAAATGGCCTCCTTTGTGTGTGCTGTGACACAGTGCACTAATACACACACACACACACACACCCAACATTACCCATGGGGACCCAGGTTCGAATGCAGCCTCAGTCATTTCGTTACCCTACCCAATCTCTTTTAAAGGGACACTGTGTGAGATTTTTAGTTGTTTATTTCCAGAATTCATGCTGCCCATTCACTATAATGTTACCTTTTTCATGAATACTTACCACCAGCATCAAATTCTAAGTATTCATTATGACTGGAAAAATTGCACTTTTCATACATGAAAAGGGGGATCTTCTCCATGGTCCGCCATTTTGAATTTCCAAAAATAACCATTTTTAGCTGCAAAAATGACTGTACTTGGACCATACTAGAAAATATTTGTTTATTACTCAGTAAACTTTCATGTAAAGATCAAATTTGGCAATAGGCAGCCCAGTTTCAATGAGCAGCATAGTTGCAGTACCTTTTTTGACCATTTCCTGCACAGTGTCCACACTGTCCAATCAGAATAGAGGCCAAATGCTTTTATAAGGCCTGTTTTCAATCACTGCAATCACTGCAACAATCAATTCACCTCTTAGAGCCCTCTGATTTGGCACACCTGATTGGCTAGGAAATGCCCAGCCAAGTCACCCATGACCCCTTCATCATTTCACTACAAGTAATATGTATGGGGTGAATTCAGGTAAATTGGGCCACTTTTTTCCCATTCCCTTACATGCAAAAAAAGTGGCCCAATTTACCTGAATTCACCCCTATGTGACAAATAATAGCACTTGAACTTCATACATCCATCATGCCTTCAGACATCAATCAATCTTTTGCTAAATCAGTCGTAAGACTGCATAGTGTTATCACTCCATGTTGGTAAAATCTTCAAGTTATGTGGGTTGTACATGTAATATACTGTATGTATGCATGTGTATGTATATAGGCATGTGTCTTCTGTTTTTGTCAGTTGTGCAATAGTCTTGTGATGTGATGTTACGTGTATGTCCTGTCTTAAACAAGACTTGCTCAGGGATGCAAAATCAATTTCAGTGTAAAGTTCAGTTCGTATCATATCGTATCTTGAACTTGAACAAGTTGACAAACCGCTCACCTCCCCCACAGCAGCAGGCAGCGTGCACTAGCAAGGTCTTTGCAAGAACAGAACGCCACGCCAACACAGTACACTTAATTTAACCGGGCCGGGACGGGAGGTCAAAGATTAATCTTCTCATAGCACAGCGGTAAGGAGCAACCCCCACATGCCATGACACACTCCGAAACCCTAAAGCCAGAATTAATCGTCTCGTCACTCACTCACTCACTCACTCACTCACTCACTCACTCACTCACTCACTCACTCACTCACTCACTCATTCAGCCAAGTTGTCCCAGAGAGCCTGAGCACAGTCTTTGCCTGGTCAGCACAGACTCTATTTAAAGCCGTCGTTTACACCATCGGCAGCAGGCAGGCGGCAGGACGACTAGCTAAGCCCCTTTAGTCCATGGAGGGGGGATGAGTGACCCACATCCCATCTCAAACACAGACCTGATATAGCACATAGTGTACGTCATGTCAGAGACTTGGCTGGCTGCCAACAAGTTGACCCCATGCCACAGTTTGTTTTGTAGCTAATGAGAGAAACGAAACGGTGGCTGTGCTCAGCAGCAGTATCCCCTCTCAACACAGGCCTGATATAGCACTGATATGCCAACTACCTGACACCCATAGCCGCTGGCTTTGTTTTGATCTGGGAGAGGCTGTGGGTGTGCTGAGCAGTGTTGAATACAGTATAAGACAGGTCTACACTGAGACAGAGAGAGAGAGAGAGAGAGAGACATAGACAGAGAGAGAGAGAGAGAGAGAGAGAGAGAGAGAGAGAGAGAGAGAGAGAGAGAGAGAGAGAGAGAGAATTATTTAGTAGGCCCTACTCACCCTGTATTTACTCAGGACCTCTCTGGTGAAGCCATACCTGTATGGATGGTGAAACACATTGTAGAATAATTAGTAGAATACAGTCTAAATTCACCAGCCTCAACACAGTGAGAGCTGAAGTGGTAAATAAATATACATTGGCACAGCAATTAGTTAATATTCAGTCAACCAGTCACCACAGAAAATCCACAGTGTGTGTGAGATGCCAAAAATGGTCATCAAAGTTCTACAGATACATGCAACTGAAGAATGTATCTTTATACATTGTATACGTGGGTGATGGTGTGACAGTTTCCATAATTAAAAAAAAAAACTAGAGATGTACAGGATCCAAGATCCGGTTCCGGATCCGGCAGGATAATAGGGTTTTTCAGACTATCCGGATCCGGCAGGATCTTAAGTAGTGGATCCGGTATCCGGCAGTTACCTAAAAATCAGGATCTGGGGCATCTCTACTTTATACGTAGCCTAGGCTTTTCAGTCAGTCTTTCACAACCCCAATCGCTGCATGGAGTGAAAGTCCTTTGGAAGCGGTCGTTGAAGTCAGTGTGACAGTAAGCCAATGAGTCTTAAAAATAGTTTGCGCCAACGTAATAAAAAGGGCCCACGTGTGCGAGTTGGCCATGTGTTTCAACCCTTTCATAGGATCCGGTATCCGGTTCCGGATCCGGCAGGATCTTAAGCAGTGGATCCGGTATCCGGTAGGATCCTAAAAATCAGGATCCGGTGCATCTATAAAAAAAACGCTTATACTGTAATCACTGTAGTTACGCTAGTGCAGTGGTTCTCAACCTTTTTTGAACAAACGCCTCCTTTACCTCATCGTAAACCTGACAATGCCCCCCCCCCCATTAAACAAGACTAATGGCCCAGAAAGGCAACTAAGCTCCACCCCCTTTCAGCTTAATACTTCTCAACGCCCCTTTAGAGCTCCCCAACGCCCCCTGGGGGGGCTGTACCATCCGTTGAGAAACACTACGCTAGTGGGTCGATCTTGTGGATGCTACAGTACCTGAGATTGACAATGTGGTCCTCGTGGTTCCCTCTGTTTAAGTGGACATCGTGGGGGTGCAGGAGGAGGAAGGCGAAGAGGATACAGAGGATCTCAACGGAGTTCTTCCCTCGGTCCACATAGTCTCCATTGAACACGTAGGGAGTTTCCATGGAGGGCAGGCCATTCTGAAAGGAGCGAGGGAGGGCAGAGTAGTGAGGGAGGGTTGGGGGTTGTTTGGGTGACATTACATAATAAAAAACACTTGGTATGTGTGCAATGTGTGCAGTGTGTGTGTGTGTGTGTGTGTGTGTGTGTGTGTGTGTGTGTGTGTGTGTGTGTGTGTGTGTGTGTGTGTGTGTGTGTGTGTGTGTGTGTGTGTGTGTGTATGTGTGTGTGTGTGTGTGAGAGAGAGAGAGAGAGAGAGAGAGAGAGAAAGACTCAGAGCCATAGTAAGATAGAAGACAAAGGCAGACATTGTAACTTCATCGATAAAAAAGCTGCCAACATTCATTATTTGCACATTCCATGGGCGATCCTTTGTATGCTCAGCTCATAGTCATAGCCTCTGTTTACGACCCCTTTTTTGGGCATTTTAGACAGAGATTCTTTAAGTGTATAGAGATATGCCAATGTAATAGGTTGCTATGGGCAACTAACGTGACCAGGTTCCGGTCTGCCTAAAGGGACGTGTCATAATACTCCTAGCATTGAATAGAACAGTCCTTAGGTCTGCCTAGGTCTGCCTAAAGGGGGATTTCCCCCCCCCCCCCCTTGCAATAATAGAACCCGGAAACAATGGGCCAATGGAACCTCTCTCTCTCTACTCTCTCTGTTTTAGACTTTGACAAGAGAGAGGATGGAGATGGAGACACGAAAGCAGTGGGAGAGAGATAGGGGGTGGGGTTGGGATATGACATTGGCAGGATTCGAACCTGGGTCCCCTTGGGCATGCAAGGGGTCTTCAAGTAGTGTAGGTGATGCGCGCACATCCAGTAAAACAGGTGCTGGATCAAACAAGCGTTCTTAAAGGAAGAAAGGAAATCCGCACACTGTTACTGCTCACCGATTTATTGAACACAGTGTTTCGACCTCAGGCGGTCTTCGTCAGGTGTATAGGTGTACATAGGCTACACCTGACGAAGGCCGCCTGAGATCGAAACGTTGTGTTCAATAAATCGGTGAGCAGTAACAGTGTGCGGATTTCCTTTCTTCCTTCATGTAAGGGGTCTTAGCATGCTGCACCATAGCAACCCCGTTCATGAGCCCTTATGCACAGTATGTACAGCTGTACTACTGTAAGCCTGCATTAGTGTGACAGATGAGGCCCACGCACCTTATAAAATATCAGCAGCAGATCCTCAAGGTGGCCATGCAGATCTCCTGTAACAGTTCAGACACAAAAAAATCAAGTCAAGATCAATCAAGATCAAAATTTTTTTTTTTTTTTTGCCAATGTACAAGCCGTCTCCAAAAGTGCTGTCGCCTATCCATCTGTTTGGAATAATAGCTAACAGTGATGCGCGGGCTGACCCGAAAGCAGCGGGCGCTTGCAATTAACTGCGGTCGACCGCAGGCACGGGTTATGAAATATTATTTTTAATGAAATTCGGGTCGGGTGCGGTCGGTCAGGACCTTTGAAATGATGCCGAATTTTAAAGTAGGCTATAGGCTAGCCAACAGGCTATAGTTTACTTTAGCAGACAGGGACATTTTTCGCGAAATAGATCAAAGTTTATATGGCTGAATAACTATGATGGTGCCACGCGCTCTGCAGGAGACTTAATGAGGCTCCTGCGTCGGCCGAATATCTTCTGCGCGCAACTGGTGCAGCAGGTGCAACCATTGAGTGCATTTTGAAGAACACAGAGGGTGCTCTCTAAACAGTGCAGTGATGGATATAGCCTACATATTTTCTTATACAATTGTAATGGTTTCGCGCTCATGGGTTGCTTACAGAGTTTGTTTTCATTTCCTGTGTCGTACCATGACTACGAGGCAATCCACTTGACGGCTGGCTCCGTCTGCTCACCAACCTACAGATTAATTTTCTCCATGTATCCAAACGACGATGTTACCAAAATAAACAGGTGACAGTCGGCAGTCCTCATTGCATGGCCTCGGTTCAAAAATCCAACATGTCCTGTTGAAATGCACAGCTGTCTTGTTCTTGACGCAAATTCCTTTTTTAAGACCTTTATTGACGTGATTGTGCTTTGCCAATGACGCTAGGGTGTTCATAAAGACGCACGGCTACTATTTTCAAAGGCGGGTCGGGAAGCGGGCCGGGTCAATATTTTTCATGAATATTTCTTGCGGGCAGGGCAAGCGGGCGGACTAGGGAAAAAAGCGGTCGGGTGTGTCTTGTTTTTTCGTCGACCCGCGCATCACTGATAGCTAATAACCCGACTTTCAATTCATCACTGTGTTCATTAAAGGGTCAATCTTTCTTTGGTGCATGAAATTTATTTTTGTACATAAAACTTCATTCGGGAGGGTTGTAGCTTTCATATGAGTGACTTCTGAAGCCAAGTGATTAATTGAAAGTCAGGTTATTAGCCAATTAGTTATTCCAAACAGATGGATAGGCGACAACACTTTAGGAGACAGCTGTATCTTTATTAACTGTATTGAAAATGATATCACCAACCACAGAGGTAACATACGGTTTGTGATATTCCCTATGATTATAAAGCCACACATACCCAGACAAGAGGCAAGAGGAAGGCATCTATTAATCTGGTGTCTGGGTAGCATTTGGGGGCTTAGGGGCTTTGCTCAAGGGCACTTTATCTGTTGCTCCTGTATGTATGTATGTATGTACCAGGGCTTGACACTAACTTTTTTCTTTTGCTTGCCTGCCATGTGGCTAGTGGTTTTCCTTAGTCACTAGCCATCCAGCTATTCTACTAGCCACAAATGTGAAATTATTATTTTTTCTTAATCATGACGCTGTTCATCTGACCTCAGAAGCTGAGATGTTAAAGCAATCAGATGAGTGCAAATCAAACAAATAGAAACTGTAACTGAGCCTTTTCTTGAACTTAAATAGAAACAATTAATGCACAAGGTGTAAAATGCAGAATATAGCTATTCTGATATGTCATACCATTGAATAAGCTGCCTGCCAAATTGGCTAGTGTCACTGTAATTGTTACTAGCCACAGCCAAGCCACAGCATTTGGCCGGTTTGCAGGTGCCAGTGTCAAGCCCTGGTATGTACGTATGTATGTATGTTTGTGGAGGGAGCTGTTCACACCCACCACGCACTCACAGAGTTTAAGCACTAACTCTAAGCCGAACTCTATCCAACCCCTCACTGGTAAGTAGCCCTATTCCCCTAGTTATAACCACTAATCGCCTAATTCAGGATTTAGCATTTGATTGGTAGTATCCTAATCATATTAATATTCATGTATTACAATACATCCTCCTTAATGTTCCTATAAATCAGTGGTTCTCAAACTTTCCCCATCAATCCCCCCTTCGGAGGTATGTATGTAATGTATGTAATGGCTCATTCTTTTGAAACTCGGCTGTCGGTAGACCCGAGGTTGTTCTCCCGACAACCGTTGTAAATGCGTTCTATTGCAACAGCTGGGGACAATACAAACGTCTGAAAACACTAATGTTAAACGAACTCGGAGTACACCGAAGTGCTCCGAGTTTGTGTTTCGGAACCCCGATTTGAGTACCCATTCTATTGCACTTTTCCGAGGTGGAAGCCGGAGTTTCCGATAATTGAGTTTCAAAAGAATGCACCATAAGTAGGCCTACGGTAATGTACACATGTCATTGCTGCCCACCACAGATGGTGATCTCCTTGGTGTGGCAGGTGGACACGTGGTTGATGTTTGGCAGGAGGCGCAGCAGTCTCCAGGTCTCCCCGAGCAGCTGCAGCACGTAGCGCGAGTGGAGCTGCTATACTAGGAGAAGGACACAGGACAGAGGACGGGCCATGAGGCACATCACATACAGGCACTACACTTAGTGGTGTGGATCGGCACTGCCCTCACGATCCAATTCGATCACGATTCGGGAGGTAGCGATTCGATTCGATTCTATGCGATCCGATCCGATCCGATTCAATTCTACAATGCATTGCAATACATACCATTTCTACTGAAAGCAAAGCAAATGTTTAATCAGTCATGATGAGGCAGTACAAGTAGTCAGATACTGAGCAACAATTTATTGGCTGTTTTCTGTATCAGTCTGTATCAGTCTTGCAATGTTTTGAAGTGCTTTTATTTAATTTAACATTCATTTGCTCCCGAAATATCCATGGAAGTAATTGAAACTTAAAAAAATTGCTGGATCGATTCAGGAACTTGCCGGATCGATTCTGGATCGTCCATGCCCCGCATTGGATTGCATCGCCGAATCGATCATTGTTGACACCACTACTACACATACTGTACAGTCAGGGCTCTAATTTAGCTGTTTTCATCACCGTCCAAAATGGCTAGTAGATGTTAATCTTACAAGCCAAACACACACTCACTAATCAAAGTGGCTAGTAAGTTGGTATTTTCTACCAACCAAACTGAAATTTCACCAGCCGGTTGGCTGGTGTTGGCTGGCCCTGTAAACAGTATACTCGTAAATGTCATCCAGTATGCATTACCGTATATAACCAAAAGTATTCGCTAGTCTGCCTTGACTTACATATTAACTTAACTGCCATCCCACTCCTAACCCTCATGGTTCTATATGACACTGGTCCACTTTTTTTGCAGCTGTTACAGCTTCAACTCTGTACTCTGAAGACTGTCCACAAGGAATTTAATACGAATTTTTGACTATTCTTCCAAATGTGCATTGGTGAGGTCACCCACTGATGTTGGTCGAGAAGGCCTGGCTCTCAGTCTCCACTCTTATTCATCCCAGAGGTGTTCTGTTGTGTTCAGGCCAGTAAAGTTCATCTATGCCGTACCTCTGTCATTTATGTCTCTATAGACCTTGATTGTGCACTGGGGCAAGTATTTTAGCATAAGGGCCGCATTGGGTTTAGAAAGTTGACCAAAGGGCCGGATATCGTAGGCAACTTGGCCATGTCAATAATAAGAAATGGTGTACGCCAACATAATTACACCATTGTCAGTTATGCAATTCCTGCTAATTGTATCTAGATGTAGACTTCAGTAATCTAAGGTTTCCAAGACCCTTGTTTTAGGTAGACAATTTAAAAATGAGTGACCATTATGAATCTGCATTTTTTTTCTTGGAAAGGCTCTGAGGGCCGCATGAAATGGCAGAGCGGGCAGCAAGTGGCCCCTGGGCCAGAGTTTGCCCACGTCTGGTGCACAGTCATGCCAAACTGTCCATGCATGTTCGACAGCGATGGAACCATGGAACTGTCCAAAATGTTTAGGTATCCTGACGCTCCTCAACACATACAGCAAATGCCATTCAAATCAGAGCGTGAAGCTGCTGCTACTAGGAGGGGGTCAGGAGACAGAGGATGGGCCGTGAGATCAGGTGTAACCAAGCAGTCTAGCCTGATTATCATCGACTTTCAAATCTCTTCGAGACTTGGTCTGACCAAGAGCATAACAATTAACATTTCCCAAACAGCATTTCCCAAATGGCCTCCCTTGGTTTGCTAATGATTGTTTGCTTCCCGACAAAGTGGGAGGAGTTCCCGTATTTGCGGGAACTCAGAAAGTTACTAGCATTGACTCTTGACCTGACTGGTAGCAACGCTGAAGCTGTTGCGTCAGCGGCACTGCCTGGCTGACCAAGGTCATCCTGCACAGCCCACCATTCGGAGTCGGGGCTCAAACTCACAACCTCTGTTGACGATCCGGCATTGGGGGCACAGGTGCAAAAAACACTGAACTAAAGGTCTAGGCCGATGGCTCAGCTGATATCACATTTGCATAGTACACAGACTTGCTTTCTATTTCATTATACAGCACACGTGCGCTTCATATTACGTCTTTTACAGTGCATATTCGTGGCAATAACATGTGCCAGGTTTGTGTGGCTGGCTTTTTGGTGTATAGTAGAAAGGGATTGGTACTGAGTTTACATACAGTAAGAGCTAAGTATGCGGTAAATCTCCTAAGAGAGGTGCCCTTTAGATTCATTCTATTATCAAATCAAAGGCGTGGGCCTGTCTTAGAAGGAGGTTTACCCCTTCCTTGCTCGGTGCTAACCTTCTCAGTTAATTAACTAAGCTCTCTTTATACAGTAACCCCCAGATTAGGACCCAGTGTTAAATGTCAGTCACAGCAATGATCAAGTTTAGGTTTTGTTTGCCTTGAAATGCCTGATGCTTTTCCTATTCCCATAGTGAAAAGATAAAACTTACAAAATCATTAAAATATGTACTATACAATACACAGACTAGGCTACTATAAAAGAGGCCTTCTCTTTATTTTCCTCATATAAGTAAGGGGTACATGCACATTCCATGTATGATGTAGTGTAGGGGAAAAAACTGTAAAAGTGACTTGTGTCTTGTCTTTTTTGCCATAAAATTTGTATAGCCATCTAAGTTTTTAACATATCAATAATATAGGGTGTGTATTTTCTCCCCGTGGAATTGTATCTCAGCTGCATTGGACAGTAAGGCTGCCGTATGTCCTCCATTAAGAGAACGAATGGGTCTCAATCACAGTTGTATAGAAGTAGAAGTAGAAGTACTCTTACAGATGTAATGACAACACTAGTGGTACATTACATGGTTCCAACTTTGTAATAGCATACTACTAGTGTTGTAATTACATTTGTAAGAGTACTTCCACTTTATACAACTCAATCAACCAAGCTTCAGGTTTGTGGCAGACTCACTTGTTTGTTTCTGAAAGCCTCCACCAGCTCGGTGACGTTGGAGACGGTGAGAGGGAAAGTCAGGTGAGGTCCACAGTAATCCTCTGGCACCTCGATGTTCTTGTAGTTGAAGTAGCGTTCCCACTCGATGTCCTTCAGCATGTCATTCTCCCTGAAGATGTGCGAGATGAGGTTTCCTATACCCACAGGGGAAAGCAAAAAGGTTGGCGTCTGTGCTTTTACTTTGAGCCGTGTATTGCTCGGTGTGACTGCTCACCAAAAGTACCAATACTAAAAATGAGAAAAAAAAAATAGCCAAACACAAGGCTTGTGTTGAGAAATATATCGCCTCATTTTTTTTTTGTTGTTGCCATTTTTAGCATCTATATCCCCAGGGAAAATATTTATACAGTATGAAGCTTGCAAACTGATATATTCACAGTGGACTATACAATTATTGTATGGCATGTACAATGAAAGTGGCTCATTTCTCTTTTTCCTCATATTCAAGTAGGGGCATACACATAAACATTCTATGCAGATACTGCAATGTACTACCCAGGCTGTGCCCTCCTAGTGGTGCAACACTTTCAGCGTTACTTCTAGTCAGGCCAAGAGCAATACAAATATAGTTTCTGAGCTCCCCAAAAAACAGGAACACCTCCCACTTTGTCGGGAAGCCATGCCGTTTGGTAAACGTTAATTGTTATGCTCGAAGTCTCGAAGAGATTTGAAAGTAGATGATAATCAGGCTAGCAATGTACAAACAATGTACATGGCAGTGACGTGCAGTGAAGGGTATGGTAGGGTAGGCAGTAAATATAGATTATATATATATATATTTTTTTTTAACGGTGGGTTCGGTCCTCCCCCAGAAAAAAATGTATTTCTTAGATGCAATTTCCTGCATTTTATCAAATCTGGAGAGTCACTATCAGCTAAAAACTTTTACAAAAGACTAAAAACTTTGAACAAATAGTTCCCTTTCATGCAGATCTGAAATGTAACGCGTGTGTGTGTGTGTGTGTGTGTGTGTGTGTGTGTGTGTGTGTGTGTGTGTGTGTGTGTGTGTGTGTGTGTGTGTGTGTGTGTGTGTGTGTGTGTGTGTGTGTGAGAGAGAGAGAGAGGGGCCTTATGCCACAAGGTATGGCTTGAATAGGCAAATAGGCCTATTCACATAAACATGCTGATATGGTCTTTAATGTGCAACAAATTAGTATGTTTCTCTAAATACTGTAAATATAAAGTAGGCCATAAGATGCCACCAGTGCTTAACCACCACAGCTCTAATAACTAAATAAGTAAATAGGCTACACTATTTAGACATTTGGACATTGTCAGTAGACCTAAATCTGAAACAATAAGTGAAAACATAATTTCAATTTCTTGAAAAGGCCAGCTACACTTAGGCCTATGTGTTTTGCCAAATTGCCAAATTAGCTCCAGGACCCATACTTTGTACACCTTTAAGGACCTGTAGGCCTACATTTTACAATAATAATTTAGAAAGCTACAACATCACAACATTTTGGGGGGAAAACTTTAACTTTTGGCTTTAGCAGTTGACTTTGCTGCTCTTTTGCTGCGTTTATTCTGTTGCAAATGCCAGGGTGTTTCACATGGATGGGTGGCACAGTGTAGCCTACTTTTGAAGATAAAATGTCTAGTCAACTGTGAATCACACCATAGCATGTGAGGGGGAAACGATTTACATTTAGCAATAAACCAACCTAGGTAACAGCTCCTGCTTCACTGCCGCGTTTTCTGCTGCTAATCAAACACTCACAGACAAGAAGGAAAGTAGGCAAGGGGGCGGGTTGCTTGCAAACATGACCCCTGCATTCAGACAGTAGCCTATCGAGTAAACCAACGAAACCACTTCTGAGACTCATTCTTGTGCGTGATAGTATTCTCAAACACTTCAGCTACGGTTGTGCAATGTGTTTCAAACACTCCGAGAAACCATCCCCAGTCAATCGTCCTGTTCCACGTTGATCTCGCGTACCGCGCACTTCAAAAGAACGCAGCTGCACTTGCTAACAGGCTCCACACAACTCACGCATCGCGTAGTCATCATCATAATAAATTAGGGAAATGGAGTCATGTCGTAGCTCAAAAAACAATCTCGCGTCCATAATAACACACACACACGGTCTATTCATGTCCACCACCGCACAACCAATCTTCAATGTCAACACCCTGACAAACAAGTGACAACAAAAGGCACCACGACAAACTTGAGCATGTTCATGTTAAAAGACTACCCACAGCATAATAATTAGATGAATCTTACCTTAAAGCAGAATCACAAGTAGGCTGTGTTTTTCATGCAAGCTAGTTCCATTAAAAGCCCGGGGTGGATGATGAAGACATTTTGTCCCAGTGTATTCAAACTACTTGAAGCTGCTACCCATCTGATGTTGAATATTTCCACAATGCAGCGATTGCAAACGGCTCAGCTGTCTGTCACTTGAACCGTCTTTCTGCTACTTCTCGGCATTTTTTAAAATAATAAAGACAAAAAGCCAAAGACTGCCATGTTTTCTTTCCGATACGGCTAGAGATTTGAACAAGCCTTGCCTTGCTAGTTGTTGCTATCATAGCTGCCTGTAGGGCAGAAATTGGCTACTACCTGAATTGTAACAATTTTTCATTTTGGGCGCTGTGATTGGCTCACATACTCCCGCCAGAGACCAAAGGCTCTGCTTTTAGTCCCATTGACAAGCTATGTGACAACTTAATACGCATGCGCAAACTTTTACATTGACAGCATAGAGCTCTTCAGCGTTGACGTCAACTTGTATGCTGCGTTTGGACTACCGGTTCCCTGGCGATTTTTTACATTGCAAAACGCCATAGAGATTCAGGTTTGGCAAAAATATAAGTTGCACGGCAACAACGAACATTAGCGTGTCCCCGCATCCCTTTCTCATTAGTGGAACGGATCGTATCATCATGTTGGTGTATTCACATGTTAAATCATGACGATTATAATTCAATATTGCTAACCCCTTTCTGATCATTAAAACTTCCGAACTACATACTTTCCTTTGGTTGCCATGGGTACAACCTTCCGCACGTACATGCCGTTAGATACTGGCGCCGTTTCTGTAGTCGCCAAAAGCTTCCGGGTTTAGCATATGGACGCAACATCGTATTTATGTCGAAGTTTGACACAAAATGATCAACCATGTCATACCTACAGCCTATTTTTAACACCCTCGACAGTTTGCGGGGGTTCGCTAAGCGCGTGCTTGCACTCGGAGCTTATTTGAAATTTACCCCTATTCATTCCCAATGGAGGCCGGAAGCTGATAGGAACCAGGACGTCCTTAAATGCTAACATGAAAGACTACAATCTACTACATGCTTCCGCTTCCGCTGAAGAACTCTATTGAAGGCAGGCTAGGCAGAGGAAAAGCGAGCCTTACCGGGCTGCCTGGCTGGCATTTGAAAGCTCTGCTTTCACTACCAGCAGCCTGTCTCTGCTACCAGCCGGGACTGCGCGTTGCCACGGCAACCTGCCCAAGCCTGAGCGCTTTGCTTCGTGCGATTACTTAGGTTTTTGATCGTTGTCCTGCGTAAACTGTACTTTAAACAGCTCATAATTTATGCTGAATCAATGTTATTGTTGTGTATGTGAACTCTGAAGAATTTTTTTTAAAACACGTGTTTTTATTTTTAAGACATTTATCCCAGGGTAGGCACTGCCTACCCTGCCTACCCTGACCGCACGTCTCTGGTACATGGCATGTGTATGACTGCGTACTACTTACACGGCATATAGTGTAATATAAAAGTGATCCATTTCATAAGATTTGTACAGCCATGAGAGTTTTTTATATCTGTTTTTCTTATTGAAGATGAGGTAAGAGAGTGGAGCACTTTGAGTGTTTTTGCACAATGTCTAGCAAGGTTAATGAAGCATCTGCAGACCAGGGCTTAACACTAACACACGCCAGGTAGCCAAATGCGGGTGAAAGTCGGCGTTGGCTAGTAGATACCGAAGGTTCACTAGCCATTCTGGCGGGTCCGTCACTATTCTAAATGATGAGGCACCGCATTTTGTAGTTTTTTCCCTCGGACCGTCTTTGCTACAAACGCAATGCAATGCGATTTCGCGAGCCTACAATACCCATGAAGCACCTGTGTCACGTGTCACCTGTGTCTCACGCAGGAGAGGAATCTGCAGATAGAGCTAGTCTTGCGAATATGAGTGGCAGCAGCGAGCTACCGGCACATCAGCGCGCGTTTGGAAATGCCACTGAAAACCTTCACGTGAAAATAAAGTAGCGAAGTTCATCTCAACTGACCTGTTTTGGAATCTGTCATTAGTACAATGCATAGTAGTAGTGGACATTAAATGACCAAGGCGAGAGGAGAACACCTCAGTCTTGAGAAAGTCTTGAGACTAATTAGCGCAGTGATAAGACAAGGACACATGCGGCATTAATAATGTTCGGTTTAAATCATTTTCTGATTTGCCTGTATGTCTTCATACCTTAATATTCCTCCATGTTTCTTGTGCCGTTGTTCCCGACTGTCAAACGGGGCTTAAACAACGCGCAGTAGTAGCCTTCCAGACAGTACAAAATCATGTCCCATGTCCCTTCGCATCTTGCTTTGCGTCCGTTTATATTTTTTAAACAACTCAATATTAAACGGAATGAAAGGAAGTCGTAGCTCCTTCTGTAGTTACCGGCCGCATATGTGTGTGCCTTCTAGTAGGCCTAGATAGCCTACTTTTATGAGAAAATATTCCAGAAGAGGTATTATTCTACATCCATGACCGAGGACATGCGAAGCTTGGCAATGACTTTGAACCATCTACTTTGCGCATCGAAAGTGCCCTTCAGATCAAAGACGGAAATATTTTGCTCTCATTCTCATTCATTTTTGCACACATTCTCATTCATTTTTGCACACATTTGTGCCCTTCCACAACACTGTGCTTGGTGTTTCTGCACGGCTATGCAATTCCTCAGATGAGTTAATCTGTTCTTATAGCATGCATGCATGGACCAATTAACAACAATTCTAGTTATTAGACCCTATATTATATTATAATATAATATAATATAATATAATATAATATAATATAATATATTATATTATATTATATTATGTTATATTATGTTATATTATCCTACATTACATTATTACAGCCTATTATATAATTCATTAAAGCTGCTATGATGGTTAAGAAAATTATGGCTAGTGAAAAGGCCCAATGGCTAGTGAGTCACGAAAACCACTAGCCAAAATGGCTGGTAAGCGAAAAAGTTAGTGTAAAGCACTGCTGCAGACCCACTCTTTTACTGGACTGCATTCAAACAGCACTTTTCAGCCAAATGCTAAAAGCACTTAACTGCTTCCACAGCCTCATATTCAGTCTATAAAGCGGCCACAAACTGCATGAAAAAACATTTCATGGATTAGATGTTTTAGATGACTTTGAATGTCATCGGTGCTCTTCTCGACAAGTATATATAGGTCTGTTCAATTACAATTTCATTTGAGCCACATTTTCAAAAACAAGAACTGAAATTGGGCCGCACATTTTCAGCTATTAATAGTAATTACTAAAATGTGATAATGACACTTTTCAAACAAGTACAAACACTTTTTAAACATGTTCTTCTAACCATAAATGTAGCAACATAGAATGCTCAATGTACAAAACAAGCAAGAGATTCACAAGGAAAGCATGTGTTGTACTGCAATGTACAATGCTACAGCTGGGCCACATGTGGCCCATGTCTGGGCCGCATGTGGGCCATGTGTGTCTGGGCGTGTCAGGACGCCAATTAAATAGGCCTGGGATATTGACTCACTTTCACTGCTGGCAGGCGTGAAGTGCTCCATGAGGTAGGTGAAGAAATTGTACAGCTGTATTATTTAAAAACAAACAAACAAACAAACAAACAAACAAACAAACAAAAGACCAGTTGAAAACAGTGATTATCACTTCTAAGATCGAAAAATCCATGCATTGTATGTCATAATCATATTTCTATTGTTAACGACTCAGATATCCATGCAACAGACCTAGATAATCTATGTGTTGTTCATGTATCTATTCAAGTAGGCCTATGCATTTTTATCATCATGGAACAGGTGTCTGTGCAGTTGCCTGCCTGCCTGCCGACATTATGAAAGTGCCGAGAACAGAAGGGACTACATTACAATGTTTACATGGGCATAACGCACCACAATGGAAAAAATGGCCTTGTGTAAAATAATAATTTAAGGACTGTACGCACAGGCTGTGAATAGGCCTACGTGTATCGCGTTTAAATCGCTTTTAGGCCTACTGTATGAAGTTTTACATTAACAGCAGGACATGAAGCAAGCAGCCGAGTATCTGTGCTGGGACAGTTATGATGGCGGCAAAAAAAACCGCACCTTGATTTGGTCTTGCTCTCCCTGGTACTCGATGGACTGGAAGATGTTCCAAGTGCAGCGGCGTCTCATCTCCAGGCGGGCCTGGTACTGTCGGTACCAGCGCTGGATCAACAGGGCGGCCCGCATGGCTACGGTGGGAAGGAGAGAGAGAAAGAGAGAAATATGTTTTTTTGTGAAGGGAAAAATGAGTGTGTGTGGCTGGGCTGGTGTGTGTGGGGATGTGTACACATGTGCGCGCGCGGGCATAACGTGCTCAATGCAGACACATAGCATCATTGCCACTGTATGTGAGCGCGCGTGCACAATAGCTGCAGGTAGGTCTAATCTTTCTTTCCATGTGTGTTGATGAAAGTACCAATACTGTGGATCTACTAGTCTATATCCAAAGATGGATCTACAGTCCCAGGAAAAAGTTTGTACACCCTTTGAAATTTCTTACATTTCTGTCAAAATTGATCATAAAACATCCCGGAAATCTCAAGAAGGAACAATCAGGGTCTGCTTTAATGAATTCCACCCAAACATTTACATGTTATCATATTTTTATTGGTCATAAGGCAATAACATGTACAGGAGAGCAGGGCATAAGTAAGTACACCCTTGCATTAAGTAGGGTTTAACCCTCAGTTAGTTGCAATATCATCAACCAGACTTGTCCTGTAGTTGCAGATCAGATTAACAAAACAATCTGTTTGTATCTCGTCTCCCTCTTCTTTAGAGAACTGCCTCTCGTCAGCAAGGTTTGTGGGATGTCTGGAGTGCATAGCTTTCTTGACTTCATGCCATATAATCTCAATTGTTTTTTTGTCAGGGCTTTGACTGGGCTATTTCAGAATGTGTATTTCATTATTATGAAGCCATTCCAAAGTCGATTTGCTTCTAAAGTATGGGTTGTGACAGACTTACTCACATTTTCTTCTGTAAAATATCACAATAAACTTGAGTTCATTGTTCCACTGATAATAGCAAACTATCAAGGGCCTGAGGCAGCAAGGTAGCCGCATATAATGATGCTCCCGACACCATACTCAGAAGAGGAGATGTAACCAAGAATAGCTAAAAATGGGATTCATTCTGACAATCTAAAATGAATGGGGTTTCTGTCCAAAAAAATATTGCTGCACCTTTGAGGTTTGCGAAAAAGCATTTATATGCTTCATAGAATTACTGCAAAATATTCTGTAGACCAACGTTGAAACCAAAGTTAAAATTGTTCAGGGGAACACACAATGTCATGTTTGGAGGAGAACTGGAGAACCACACCTTCACCAAAACATCATCTCCACCTTTGAGTATGGTGGCGGGAGCATCATTATATACGGCTACCTTGCTGCCTCAGGCCCTTGACAGTTTGCTATTATCAGTGGAACAATGAACTCAGAAGTTTAGCGATATTTTACAGAAAAAAGGGAGGTAGTCTGTCACACAGTTGAAGCACACAAGAGGATGGGTGCTGAAATGTGACAACAACCCATACTTAAGAAGCAAATCGACTTTAGAATAGCTTCATAACAATGAAATACACATTCTGGAATAGCCCTGACAAAAACAATTGAGATGACATGGCATGAACTCAAGAAAGCTATTCACTCCAGACATCCCACAAACCTTGCTGACGAGAGGCGGTTTTCTAAAGAAGAGGGAGACAAGATACAAACAGATTGTTTTGTTAATCTGATCTGCAACTACAGGAAACATCTGGTTGAGGTTATTGCGACTAACTTGGGGTTAAAACCTATTGAATGCAAGGGTGTACTTACTTATGCCTTGCTGTCCTGTGAATGTTTACATCTTATGGCCAATGAAAATATGAAAACTTGTAAATCTTTGGGTTGAATTAGTTAAAGCAGACTCTGGTTGTTCCTTCTTGTGATTTCCGGGAAGATCAGACCATGTTTTATTACCAATTTAGAGGTAAGAAATTTCCAAGGGTGTACAAACTTTTTCCTGGGACTGTATATGGGTCTAGTCCGTCTACATTTACCAGTATCACAAGTTGGACCTTTGGAGAACTAGGCTACGAACAGGCTACCTACTTGGGGTGGCTGGCTGCTCTAAACCTAGTAGGCTAAATCTAGTAGGCCTAATATGAACCCTATGCAAATCTCAGCACTCACCCGTTGCAGCTTCACAACAGGTTGCATGAAGTACAGACATAATAAGTTACAGTACAATTTAATAATAATATAACAACAACAACAACAACAACAATACTAATGCTGCTAATGATAATATCAACAACAACGATGATGATGATGATGATGATGATGATGACGATAAATAGGCCTAATTAAAATAATAATTGAAGCATCTAATAGGGCAGGCTATATGCTTACCTGGAACTGCAATTTGTGCTGTATGTTTCAGACCAGGAGATGAAAAGAAAGTAGAAGTTAGAGGAATTGAGAATTGAAAAATAGGATGTGGCCACAATGTTACGGAATGTTTGAAATGTTATGTTGTGTATCTCTATAAATAGACTCATTTGTAGAAATGTTACCTTTGTCGCATTTTTGCAGTTGAAGCGAGTTTGTTTTGGACTTGCCACATCCCATCGCCCTTTGCACTGTTATAGAAAGCAAAAAAACAATAGGCCTGAAGTAAATGTGTTAAAATAACTCGCACAACTATTTTAACATTCTCTTATTTGGCAGGACATACTGTATGTCTTTTAGTTAACCCCTTTGCGCAGAGCCTTAGTTACCTTAAAATTGTATGGCTATGTCTTAATCATGTCATATCAATGTTGTTATAGTTGAGTATTTTCAGCAAATAGTGAAT
Organism: Engraulis encrasicolus; assembly: GCF_034702125.1. Taxonomy (NCBI): domain Eukaryota; kingdom Metazoa; phylum Chordata; class Actinopteri; order Clupeiformes; family Engraulidae; genus Engraulis; species Engraulis encrasicolus. The sequence goes on from NC_085867.1 coordinate 42,889,517, forward strand.
AGGCCTGCCGGCGACCCCATCTGCACTAAGAGGCTACTATGGCTGGGTGTCCCCCAACACTTTATTGTCATGGCACCTTGACAACAAACACATACCACCTTGATTAGGTTCCCTGAAAAGAGAAAGATTGCGTTTTGTATAGTTTATACTGTTGTAAACCGTATAGCCTACTTGTCAGGGTTTTCACATCACACTTATGAAACTGAAAAGCATAGTCTTCCCAATATTAATAGTGATGTCTCTCTGATATTGACTAATCTCCCAGTGTATGATCACATTTAATTGCATTGTGGTGCTCTGAATAGCCTAAAACAGAAGTCTCTTGTTGGTACACTAAGTGAATTAAACATACTGAATTTCTGGTGACAGGGCCATTTATGATCACGCACCATATAGTGTCCGTATAATGTAACAGGCCTTAAATAATGGATGTAGAATTAACTAGAAAAAAATGTCCAAACTATTTTTTAAAACATACTCAAAAATATCATACCAAAGGTTAGTGCTGTGTTGTAAGGTTAAGGCCTTTGGAATGATGTAAACAAATCCTTGCCCCCATTAGCTGGCCAGAATCTCAGAAAGGGCAAAAAAAAGAGATTTGTCTTCGGGTACTGACAAGTCAAGGGTAGTATGAGCAAGTCAGCTGCGTGTTGAAATTGGCCAGATTTCTCCTCTAACACACCAAAATAAACAGAGGGCAGGAGAGGACAGGAGAAGGCCATGACAAATTTTAGGCAGTGATAAGAGAGCGTGTCCACTCCCACCGCTTTTTGCAGCTGTCAGTCCCACATTCCCACGATCTGCTTATTACTGGGCAACAGGGGTGGCGCTATAGGGGGAGTAAGCAGGGCATTTGCCCCTGAGCCTAGCACCCTCACGCTTTTGAAGTGGGGGCCCTATTATGACCTTGGCAGGCTGTATTGGGGGCCCTATGAGTGCTCGTGCCCTGAGGCTTTGTGTAACATTGCTCCGCTAGTGCTGTGCATGTTAAAAAAAGAGTTAATTCAAGCATCCCTGTTTACCCATTGTGGAGAATGAGGATATTTGTGAGGGCAGTCAAACGCACACACACCCACGCACGCGCGCACACACACACACACACACACACACACACTCACACACACACACACACACACACACCCGGGCCAAGACATCTTGTGCTTCTTCTACAAGAACACTAATTGTAATTTCCAAGGCATCTGGAGTATACAAAAAGTCTTGTGATGCATTCACCAAAAAACCCCAATAATATTCATTTGAAGAAAAGCTGAATAATGTGAGGTTCAACAACATGCACCTTAATCATTTGTCTAGAGTAAGCTTAATATTAATGGTTTGCTTACTGTGTGGATGTTGTTATAAAGGCATTATTACTTAATACTAAAGTACGTACAGGACCAAATTAGTCCAATGCTTTTGAACCTAAATTCTTCTATTGCACTAATCATATGCCCTCACACTATATTTAAAGTAATTCTGTGTAACTCATAGTGGTGTGGATCGGCACTGCCCTCACGATCAGATTCGATCACGATTCGGGAGGTAGCGATTCGATTCGATTCGATTCTATGCGATTCGATCCGATCCGACTCAATTCTACAATGCATTGCAATGCATTACATTTCTACTGAAAGCAAAGCAAATGTTTAATCAGTCATGATGAGGCAGTACAAGTAGTCAGATACTGAGCAACAATTAATTGGCTGTTTTCTGTATCAATCTGTCTCAGTCTGTATCAGTCTTGCAATGTTTTGAAGTGCTTTTATTTAACATTCATTTGCTACCGAAATATCCATGGAAGTGATTGAAACTTTTCAAAATTGCCGGATCGATTCTGGAACTTGCCGGATCGATTCTGGATCGTCCATGCCCCGCATCGATTTGGATGGCCGAATCGATCATTGTTGACACCCCTAGTAACTCAGAAGAGATGGCAAAACGTAGATTCTGATGCCTTAGCGGCCATTTTGAAAGTTAATGAGTTAATTTGCCTTCACTGACACACAAGATATCGTCAAAATCTGCCCACCCGTTCAAAAAGTTAATTGCACACCCACAAAAAAGGGACACACACATAGATGGAAGACCACAGAAAGGTACAGTAGGCCTACAGTGCTGTAGCCTATATCTCCACCACATTTGGCAGGCATAGGCATACAGAAGTAAGCTAGTTACAGACTGGTTCTGGCACAGTGGTGTAGTCTACTTTTTATGGTTTGCTGTATATTTGAGCATTTTTTGAAGTGGGTATATGTATACATTTGTGCTATCCTAAATAATGGATCAATCAATTTTAAGTGGGTAGGCCTATACTGAAATCCCTGAAATTTAGAAGTGGGTATACTCCGTATACCCGCGTTCTACGTAGACTACACCACTGGTTCTGGCATGCTCAACAGTTAACAGTTAATGCAGATAACAGCTACAACAATTGTAAATATGGGAAAGAAAGTGTTTAAACTCACCTCTGCCTTGCCTCGCTTTTTTATTTAGATCCCTCCTTATTTAGACCGCATCTGTCATTGTGTCACACAGATTCAGGAGCCTTGTAGAGAGAAAGAAGCTCCAATGGATTGCTTTGCTGGATTTCATCCCGGATGCACTTTGTACGCTAATCCCTAAAATGCTGTTTTACCAGGCCTCGTGAGAAGCACTAACGGCATAACTTCTTGTCAGGCGTTGTCAACCCTGAGGCCAGACCATAGACTCACACCGCTATGGCTCACTGTTTTCAAACGTAACCGCTGACTGGGAGCATAGTTTGTCTCGTTGGTTGACAGCCTTCTTCTGGTCAGCTAATCAAAACAAGTTGCAAGTGGATTAGGATTAGACTAAATCTCACGTGGGCGTGTGCAGCAGCATCTGCGAATAGATGGATAAAGATATCAGTAAAAGGGCACCAAATGGCGTCTTCTGTTTGGCATATGGATTGGAAATATGGATGGCTTGTGTTGTGTAACACCTGCCATGGAGTTGTTGACAGTGTGTTGGTTTGGTCAACAGACCCTCTCAAATGAATAATACCTTTCCTAGTTTGTTCATTAGTGAGACAATGTATCGGTATGTTGGCTGCTCTGGCCAAATAGTTAGGGAGTAAGTCTTAGTCAGAGGGTTTGCAGGTTTGAATCCTATAGCCATCCATGGCTGAAGTACCCTTGGGCACAGAAGGCACCTAGAGACTGCAACCAATAACCTGCACCTAACCTGCTGTACATTGTCTATCTGCTTTTTTAACCTGTGTGTGTGTGTGTGTGTGTGTGTGTGTGTGTGTGTGTGTGTGTGTGTGTGTGCGTGTGTGTGTGTGTGTGTGTGTGTGTGTGTGTGTGTGTGTGTTTGCGTGTGTGTGTGTGTGTGTGTGTGTGTGTGTGTGTGTGTGTGTGTGTGTGTGCGTGCGTGCGTGCGTGCGTGCGTGAGTGTGTGTGTGTGTGTTTCCCAAGACCGCCCTTGTGTCCATGTGTTCACCTTTTAGTTCACTTTAGCCGCCACTCAGTGTGTGCGCGCACGATTACATTATGTGTTTTTTTCCCTGTAAAGCTGCTTTGAGTACCAAGAAAAGCGCTATATAAAACTGATCTACTATTATTATTATTTCTATTTTTTTTAAAAAAAAATTTATTATTATTATTATTAAATAATTGAAAGTGGCTTAAAGCCGTATAGCTTCCTGTGACACAGGGGATGTCACTAATTAGCTGGTCTATCTTCTGTAGGATCAGCTTGTTCGTAGCCCCTTAATGCACGGCGTACCTCCAGTGGCACGCTGTAATAGTCATTGAAACATTAACTACCATAGCACTACTTGTGACATAACAGAGGGCCTTTAGTAATGCACTACGACTTGGTCATTGCCATTCAGGTAGCAGCCAATTTATAACGCTGTGTCTTAACAGGATATAGTGATATGATCATATGACACTTTTTGATGCTTTGCTCGGCTCTAAGCCTCTTTACTTGTTTGCTTTAGTTTAGCCTGCTTTTTAGACCGGAAGAGCTATTTCTCTTTCAAACTACTCAATACACCTCCTGAGTTACTTGTTATGGTTACTTACAGCCATTGGTGCTGTATAGGGGGTTCAGAAGTGCCTTTGAATATGTTACAGGGTGATAGTATCATGCCCAGTTTTCCTCAGTTACAGTGGAGAATGGAGGAGCGCACCCTTTGCTCAACTGTCTGTGTTTGGACTTGAACTTGTTGTGACCCTTTGCCAGCAGGTCCAACTCCTTAACCCCTCTTAAATGTGCACTGTGTAATATTTTTAGCAGTTGCTTTCCTGAGTTCATGCTGCTCATTCACAAATGTTGCCTTTTTCACGAATACTTACCACCACCATCAAATTCAAAGTATTCATTATGACTGGGAAAATTGCATTTTTCATATATGAAAAGGTGGATCTTCTCCATTGTCTGCCATTTTGAATTTCCAGAAATAGACATTTTTAGCTGCAAAACTTACTGTACTTTGGTCCTAGTTGTAAATATTAATTTATTATTTAGATAGTAATCTTAAGGCAGCATAGTTGATAGTTGCAATACCTACTCTGGCCACAATCCTACACAGTACACCTTTAAGACATGAAAAAATATAGCACTAAGAAGTTACGGCTAGGCATTGTAGGCTGATAAACTTTCAGTAAATCATATATATTACATTACATTGCATTTAGCAGACACTTTTGATCAAAGTCAACTTTCAAGGAGGACATTCAAGCAAGTACAGAGTCAGGGGTCAGTACAGAGTAGTCCTACATCAGACATGTAATGTAGAACAGACAGAGAGCAGAAAATTAGTGGAGGACCTATGAAATGTAGTGTAGGTTTGTACCCATGATCAGAGGTGAGTAGTAATGTTATGCAGGAAAGCTCTCTTGGAAGAGATGAGTCTTCTCTAGCTTCTTGAAGCTGCTCTTGTAGCAACTGGTAGATTATCCCACCATTGAGGGACAATGATAGAAAATCATAGTAAACGATCATGGAGTGGCCTGAGATGCATCTGAGGCAGGGGTCCCCAACCTTTATGGGTCTGAGGGCTTGGGACTTGGGGCTACCGGAGGGCTACTTGGGGTTACCCGAGGGCTACTTTATTCAAAATCCTCTACCAATATCTTGATATCTTTCTCAAGTCACATTATGATTGAATGATAGTTTGCTTATTAGGTTATAAAAAAATCTTTATAGGTTATAAATAAATAATATCATATTTAGATGAAGAAAAGTATTAACTATTAACTTAAATCTTGTTGTGCAATATCTATTAACATCCTTGGTGGGCACCTCAGAAGCTCATGGAGGGCTACTTGGCGCTGGTGTTGCCTGGCGTTGGTGACGCCTGATCTGAGTTATGCTGAAGGCCTGAGAGCCACTCATGTCGGACAACACAGATGAAACACACTGCAAGGGAATGTTTAACCAGACAGACATTTATAAAATTTAGTCTTGTCTTGATTAGCTGGAGTTGCCAAATTGAGGTTGAACAAGATACATAGGATAGCTACGTGCGTTGGCCCCGAAGCTGAGAAAAGTAGCCTGAGAGAAGTCTGGGCCCTAGGGAGTGATATGGTCTTGTTTGACTGACCATTCTCTCTCAGCCATGGATACGGCGGACCAACTCAAAAAGTTCTGTATTGTGACGTTTATTATTTGTTTTATTTGTTTATTTGTCTTTAGGGTTGGCTTAGCACATCGAGAGCTGACAAACACAGCAGTGATTTGAATCTGCCCATAGTGTTGAGAAGCAGTTTGAACAACGACCGCGGGTTGCACCCACAGGCCTCAGCTCTAGGTAATGGACTTATGAACTGTCTACAGCAGTCGTTCCCAAACTTTGTTCTGCTGAGACCCCCTTTTGATTCTGCAAATATTTTTTTGTGACCCCCCTCCCACATCATATTCCAAACACAAAGCATTTTTTGTCCACTAATGTTGCTAAAAGTTGCCATCATAGACATGTAGTATGTAATTGTGTAGGATTTATGAATATTATCTTCTCTCCACAACCCCACTGTAGGATTTCCACAACCCCCCTCCGTAGGGGTCCCGACCGACCGCCTGCCAGTTTGGGAGCCACAGGCCTCCAGTATACCTCTCATATCATGTCACAGTCTGGCTTGTCAGGTTTTTGGCCTCATGCATTAGCAAGTCTGTCAGCGCCCTTGAGATGAATTGGGGGGGGGGGAGTCTTCAAGCAGCTGCCCCCTCAAACACCCTTCCTATGAGGGGGTTGGAGACTTCAAATGGTTTTGTTATCCAACACCTGATATGATAGCATGCAGTGCAGGTGGTGAATGCATATGGACGACAATATTCCCTGAATGGAGTGTCAGAAAGTCAATGCCATGGGCTATTTACAGACTCCGAGACTGTGTTTTGTATCACAGAGGAGGTGCCTTTCTGACGAAAGTGTCTATTTTTAACATGAAGATCATTTTAGAGGGGGGAAAAGAATGCCATGTGGATGGATGGTTTTCTCTCAGAAGGCAAAATGAGGACCCTGCCCTGGCCTAGGGCACTGGGTTGCGGCGCTGGCGACCAAGGTTCGATTCTGGCCCGGGTTATTTGCCGATCCTTCCCCGGCTCTCTCTCCCCACTCATTTCCTGTCTCGCCTCCACTGTCCTGTCAGGAAAAAAGGCTGAAAAAAAGAGCCCTAAAAATACTTTTAAAAGAAGGCAAAATAAGGATGAAGAGTCTATATGCACTATTTTTATAATTGAAAATATTTTTTAGAATTAATCAAGCAGTGATTTGTCAGGACCTTTTTTGTACAATTTACGTTTTGTTTTAATTAGAGATGCACCGGATCCTGATTTTTAGGATCCTGCCGGATACCGGATCCACTGCTTAAGATCCTGCCGGATCCGGAACCGGATACCGGATCCTACGAAAGGGTTGAAACACATAGCCAACTCGCACACGTGGGCCCTTTTATTTACGTTGGCGCAAACTATTTTTAAAGACTCATTGGCTTACTGCCACACTGCCTTCAACGGCCGCTTCCGAAGGGCTTTCACTCCATGCAGCGATTGAGGTTGTGAGTAGTGAGGTTACGTAAAAAGTAGAGATGCCCCAGATCCTGATTTTTAGGTAACTGCCGGATACCGGATCCACTGCTTAAGATCCTGCCGGATCCGGATAGTCTGAAAAACCCTATTATCCTGCCGGATCCGGAACCGGATCTTGGATCCTGTACATCTCTAGTTTTAATCTAGAATTATTTATTTGCACAAACATTTATCTTAACTTAAATAGTACAATGTGATGAAAGTGAAAGAAAAATGATTTGATTTGGTGGTGATTCTTTTTATGGTAGGTGGTAGTTTTTCCTTCAAGCCTCTCCCTGGAGTTGGAGTATGTCTTAAGTATTTGTGTCATGGAAAACATATTATACATCGCACAACTTACTGCAGATGGGCCCGTCGACGAGCATATTCACTCTTTGCTGAAAACACTCAAATACATAATGACAACAATGCTATGGCAATGCAAGAAGTCCTAGATAACCAATTAAGACTTTGGTCATTACTATTTTGGTGTCAGTAAGGTTAAAACAGAGGCTCTGTGTTAAGGGTTTAAGCCTACCTTAGGGCAGTCATGGGTAAGCGGTTAGGGCGTCAGACTTGTATACCAAAGGTTGCTGGTTCAACTCCCGACCCTCCAGGTTGGTGGGGGAAGTAATTAACCAGTGCTCTCCCCCATCCTTCTCCATGACTGAGGTACCCTGAGCATGGTACTGTCCCCCCGCACTGCTCCCTTGGGGCGCCATTGGGGGGTGCCCCCTGGCACGGGTGAGGCATAAATGCAATTTTGTTGTGTGCAGTGTGCAGTGTGCAGTGAACACTTGTGTGCTGTGGAGTGCTGTGTCACAATGACAATGGGAGTTTGAGTTTCCCAGTTGGGCTTTCACTTCACTTCACATACCTAATGGAACTTTTCTTGTTGAACCAAACCAAGTCAGGGCAAATGCTGTTTTCAAACAAAGCTTATCAAAAATAATAGTTCAAATTCTTCCAGATCCGAACAGACACTCTTTGACTGTTCATAGTTAATATTAAGTATTACTTTAACATTGAGCATTGAGATACAGTGATAGGCAGTTTTATATGATGCAATAAGTAGTACTTGAAAGAGTAATCATTTAAAAAAGAAATCCATCCTCATTTGGAGCTTCTCTGGAATCTTTGTCCTTGAGGATGCAGGTGCAATGCACAAATATTATTTTGTGTCCTATCAGTGGGAGATTTTGAGACTTTCAAGTGAGGCCAGAGCAGCGGGGAGTCAATGGAAGTGGCCAGGCAGCTCTCACCCCCCTCATCTCCCTGTCTCCCCTTACAAAAGCTGCTTCATAGACACTTGGGCACAAGTCAAGGAGCTTTCATTGACTGACCTTGTCCTAGTGCAAGACCTCCAGTGTGTAGCATAATACTTGTGTGTGTATCTGTATATCTGTGTCATTGATAGTTATGATAAAAAAAACTCCTAAACGTGATTTATTATTACTAACTGATGGAACGACAGTCCAAAGGGTTCCATTATTATCCAGACATGCTGTCCTAGTCCGCTGTCTGAAAATACAACTGATCTGTCCACTGTTTTCAGACAAAGCTCATCAAAAATAATAGTTCAAATTCTTCCAGATCCGAACTGGCACCCTTTGACTGTTAGGTGTCTGATGCACCTGAATTTAATACATAGTTAATATTGCATTAACATTGAGATACAGTGATAGACTGTTGCAGATTTTCCTTATTGCCTACTATTATTTTATACATTTTACGTAGCTGATGCTTTCATTTATTCAAAGCGATTTTTTCAGGGTATTGGTTACAGTACCTGGAGCAATGTGGGGTTAGGTGCCTTGTTCAAGGGCACTTCAGCCATGGATGGAGATGTAGGGAGAGGTCAAGGGGGATTTGAACCGGCAACCCCTAGACTGAAAGACCAACTCTCTAACCACTAGGCCACGGCTGCCCTACTAGGCCACAGCTGCCCTTTTATACATTTGTATGCCTCTGTCCATTGAAGGTACTGCACTGGAGCCATACTGTTCTCAGGTTGTCTGGCCATGCATGAGCACATGTGTCCGTCACAGATTTTCTTGTTTGCCTGTTAACTTTTGAAAGGATAGGCAGATTTGCATCCAATCTCGTGTACTAACACTCTATGGAAGGCACATGAATTTATTCGATTTTGCAGGCCAATGCTTTCGCGATTACTGACTTTTTTGTTTGCATTATAACTTTTGAATGAGTGGAGGGACTTGCACCAAATCTTGTGTGCTTACAGTCCATAATAGCCTAGATACATGAATTCATTACATTTTGAAAGCCAAGGCTTTCAAGATGGCTGACATTGCAGGCAATTTTGTGTGATAACTTGCCAATATGAATTGTAACACATCTATGGGTAAAGTTAGGTTTAGGGAGTATGAAAGGGCACAGTTGTATGAAAATATTGCAGGTAGAGGCATGAGAACCAATGCTCTGGAGCTTTCATAATGTTTCTAAATCAAGTGCAGAGTGTTCCAGTCCAGACATGATAGATGTATTCTCTTGTTTATTTTTTTTTAGCGCTCACAGTAAATCTCTGCTGGATATCTGACAACTTTTTGGCTGCAGTACCATTCCGATTTTTGCAGTTCTGGACAAGCATGTTACCCTTTATGCCTCTGCCATGAATGTCAACAGGGCCTGTTGTCTCTTGCCAGGGAGCTTTGGGACCTTTGTTGCCAAGCATCGGATATTGCAACTTCATTCATTTCCAGTTGTGTAGGTGCAGCAGCAACAGTGTATATAGCAACAGTGGTACAGTAATATAGATTCATTGTTACTAATTAATAAATTAATCCTTGCTATTAAAAAAATATAGGCTATAGGGCCTACCTTTCTTGAATATTTTTGTCATCATTTGCTGCTATGTTGTAGTTTAATATGTGGGAGTTCTGACAGAATTATCACAGCTGAAATCATGTGATTTTTTTTTTTTTATTCATTTGGTTCAGTTTTAGAAAGTGCGTAACCTTGCTTGTAGGAAACAGGATGTCGATACATCTGTGTGTCTTCATTATGAAAAAAAGTGCATGTCTTTTCCCCTCCATGAGTATCCAATGGAACACCTGCCTGCATAGTAGTGTGGCCTTATCATCTCGGGAGGTTACAGCCCTGCATGATATGTTGCGAATGTCCCCAAAGTACTTTCTGCCTGTCTTTCGCCTCTTTGTCTAGTTACACCCTCCCGTGTTCCATCTCACAGTTGTGAGACATGAAAACAATGTAGAGTATTTCAAGGACGACCTGGTGAATGCTCAGATAAAACGATTCCCAGGCTTTAACCCGCAACATTCCCCCATCTGCCTCTCATTTTGCCCAGTTCATCAGGCCTCGCTTGCAGCATCTCCTGACGAAAGCGCAAGTCTGCTGTAAGTCACAGAGTTAACGGTTGCAAACCAAACTGACGCACGTCCATCACGTTCAGAGGCACCTTTTTTGTGTAGTAGAGGCGACAGGTTGAAACAACAACATTGTAACTGGAGTTTAACCGGACGAGGCAACAGCATAATTTTGAGACATGTCTGTGGCGTTAACCTTGCTGGTCGTGCTCCTGGCCTCCTGCCCCCTGGGCAGAACGTTCCTGCTGCATCTGTCGGAGAAGGAGGCTGCAGATCCGGGTGCGCCATCCTCGCCTACCCAACAACCCAACAGGTGAGTCACTGTGAAAACATGTCGGAATTATTCAAACTTGTGACTATTGCTCTGTTGGTATTTCATATCACCAAGCCTTGAGTGTATTGGGTTAGTTATCGGAGCTCTCTGGTTGGGCATAAAGTATGTTGATCAATTAGACTCTTCTTGTTACTTAAAAGATGAATTCTCTTGTTCAGTTTAAAACTTTCCATGATAATAATCATGCAACATCCTTCTGTATTTCAGAGGGATATTCAGTTTTGAACATCCTTCCTTAACAGGACTCAGTATTTTTTTGTATGTTATGACATTATTCATAACATGAAACATGACTTTAAACTTTCAAACTTTCAACAATTTTTTTTAAGCGGAACAAAATTCGGTTGTTGATTTTAACTAGGAGAGAACTGAGTTGGGAAGTATGAAGTTAGGAGGGGAAGAGTTCCATTTTAGGTCGGCCTAGTCTTACGCAACCTCCCCTAATTTATGCTACATGGAAGATAAGGAGGGAACTTGGCTGCGCTCTAAGAAAGCAATTTATAAAACTCATATTTCACACCATGACAGGTGTGTGTGTGTGTGTGTTGGTGCATACATTTTGAGGCGTGTGTGCGTTCCTACATGCTGTCTTTTTTTATTACTGTCTAGAAACAGAAAATTATGTATCACATTTTGTAAAATGTTTTGTAACATTTTTAACTTTGTTTTTAAATTTCATTGTCCTTTCATAACAGGGGAATTATTTCACGTCTAATGCACAAACATTGGTTTGTAGGCCTATTACAAACAGTAAAGGCTTGGAAGCTTGCCATTTTCAAAGGGATTATATCTGCATGTCCTCTGATAGTACTCTGTCCTGACTGAGGACCCATATAAGTCTGCACCGCTATGATGTACTCTGTGACCTGTGCTGTAGGTGCCAAGGGGACATGCAGCAGGCCATCCGCAACAGCCTCCTGCGGGGCCTGAACCTCCAGCACGAGCCCCTGCACCAGAGCACCAAGATGGCCGAGCTCAGGGACAAGTGGAAGGCGGCGCTGAGGGCCAGCGGCTACACCGGCCAAGCTGTCCATTCCCCCGCGTCCACCACAGGTAGGCCTGCATCAGTGATTCTCAAAGTGTGGTCCGGGGACCACTAGTGGTCCGCGACAGAGCTCAGGTGGTCCGCAAGGGGATTTCTACTTTTCCAAGACAAGCTAGGAGTAGGCTATATTTGTGACATTATTTCAAAGGCATGTATAGCTGTCATATTTTCGCCACAACAAGACAGGCATGTAATGTGAATTAATGTGAATTACCGGTAAGTAATCTGCATCGAAATCAGCAGTGTCAAATTAGCACCCGTTAACTGTCAATTCAGTTGACAGGTGGTCCCTGAACATTTTTGGATTGTTAAAATTCACTTCTATTATGTTTATTGTTCAGCAGTTTGCACCGTAATCAAAACCAAACCCCTATCACATGTAACCCGATACAAACTGTGACTTAATTATATTCCTGTTTCCATCCAATAATGAGGGTGTGTGCCATCTCAATCTCAATGGTGATAATGAATGTTGGCTGGATGACAGTTTAAAAGAACATTGGGGTCAATGTCTGTAGTGCTGCTGTGATTGTTTCGCGCCCACTTTGTGGAACACTTGTTTTCAAGCTCTAAGAAGTTCAGCTTACTGTACATGAATCTCCAAAGATGCTCACCAATGTTAAATGTTCACACTGCAGGTAACGAGCAAGATCCTGAGGCTGCTGCTATGGGACAACCCTGTTGCCAGATGTCCTCACAGGTTTTCATCACAGGTGGGGCATGCACTGACACTTAAAGGGATACTCGACCATTTCTGGACATAAGCTCATTTTACGTCTTCCCTTGAGTTACTGTAAATGATTTTACACCACAGTATCCCTTTAATGGCTGTTTGCTTATTTGATTGACAGCTTGATTAATCAGTTGATTCAGCTGACAGACAACTGACTGAATTCTGCTCGTCAGTGGCTTATCCACTTGTCAGTTGAAGACAATGACCGAACATGTTTACCACCTGCACGCATGTGCGCGCGCGCACACACACACACACACGCACACACATTTATTTATCCTCTGACTGAGTACAAAAAAACACAAAGATTGTAGGCCTACTCTCTTATAATACACTATAATGACATGTAATAAAAGAAATCTTAAATCTTTATAATAATTATATTACTACAACTACCACTTCTACTGCTACTACTACTACTACTCATAATAATAATAATAATAATAATAATAATAATTGGGTTTCATGACACTGAAAGATGCTTAATTATCTCCTGTTGTTCTTAGACTTGTGCTGGGAGAACTGGGTCATCTATCCAGAGAGCTTCACCTTTACCCAGTGTAGTGCATGCAGCCCACAGCCAAAGCCAGCTGACGTCCCCAGCCCTGAAGACTCCGGAACAGGGATCTCCCCACAGGTGCTGCACTATACACCTCTTCTCCAACACAGTATTTTAGCACCAAATGCAGTCTAGATGTTAAACTACCTCTCCAAGTGTTGAATTAACACTGCAAAATGCATTGTTTATAAGTTAAGTGAGCACAAAAGTGTTTATTGAAATTTAAGGAAATTCGAAAATGCTGAAATGTAATCTTTGGTAGCAAAAATCACCTCCCAAGTGTTGAACCAAAGGATTTTAGGATCTGTTTTTGCATAGATTGATTAAGTTGTGAATCCTCCTCACATAGGCAGAGGGAAAATATGGTAGGTGTGTCCCTGCTGGAATTGCCCATGTGTATTTCCAAATGTAGGAACAAGAGATTGTGAACGGTGTGAAAAGTTTGGTTCAGAGAAGTCATTGCTTTGTCTATTGAGTCTCGTCTCTCTGTGATCCCTGCCTTCAAGGTCTACTGTGTGAAAAAGACACTTTACTTAACATTGTAGGTCATGAATTAAATAATGATTAATTCACGAGTAAATAGTGCTACTACGTTCAGCTTAATAGCCAGTTCAGTTCTCCTTGACACTGGACTGCTGCCACAGGCACTCTTTGACATTGTCAGAGCATGGAGTTAAAACAAACTGAACTGAACTTTATCACTTGATTGCCTAATACTTAGGTTCATGTTACTTAAGGGTATTTGCATGTGCAGTGGTGATACAAGTTTTTGGGAGGTTTCCTTGATTATTCTTGCACTTATATGACCTCGCTGCAGGTGCAGTCATTTCCTTCGTGGTAAGGAGACATCTGAAAGACCAGAAGAGAATGTTGAATTCACAATTGCATGTAAATAATAACAGAAAATTATAAAATGATGACCATGAACTAATGTACGTATTTATAGTTCTAACAATGTGCTGGTTCAAAATATTTCACTTTTTTTAAAACTTTGGCCATACATTGTTAAAGTCAAAGCTAATTCAGAAGGTTGATTCATTCAAGGTGACGGTTGAAACAAACTACGTTTTAACCTCCCCTTGGTGTTTATGTAATTTAGTATGTTTTTTTTTTACCTATTCCTTGGCGTTCATGTAATATTAATGTGTTTTAACCACCCCTTGTCGTTCATGTCATTTAACTTGTTTTAACCACGCTTGGGTGTTGTTGATGCATTTGATTGATAGATGTTTTTCATCTATTCCTTGCCCAGGTGTCCTGCTGCCAGGTCGTTGATGCATTTGATTGATAGATGTATTTTCATCTATTCCTTGCCCAGGTGTCCTGCTGCCAGCCGGTTGCCTATGACCTGGTTCCTTTCTTCTACCTGGATGGCAGTGGCTCCCTGGTGATCTCGTCCGTGCCAATGGCCCACCAGTGTGGCTGCGTGGGCCAACCGCTGCTCAGCGTCCATGAATCAGCTTCACGTTTCAGTAACACGCCACCACCCCTCCACCACAAATAGCTCAGTGTGATCTGTTTGGGAGAGGTATACCCTCATCCATCCCTAATGCACAGAAGTTTTTTTTTTTTAGATTGGTTCAAGTTGTGACTTTCAAGACATAGCCTGGAAGAAGATAGCATTTGATACAGGTTATGGACACATATATTTCACTGGAGTCAAAACAGTTATTGTGTATCTGTGTAGCTATATGAGGTTGTGAAGTTTATTTGTTTAAATTGCTGCTGGCTGCTGTGTTGCTTCTGAGACCTCAGAATCGTTTTTAGTTTGGACTTCCCCCCGGTTCTGAGAACAAGTCTTTCGGGGGAAATCAGCTCTCATATTTCATCCCTCCCTGGCATGATTTTGGCGCAGTACGAGAGAGGATAGCTACTTGGTGTTCCCTGCAAAAATGTGAGCACTCATAAAGAGTGTTCTTGCCAGACATTCCCACAGTTAACCCTGTAACGTCAGCAGTGGACCCTTTTCACGTGGATACTCTCAGTTGTGGCCTTGAAACTGGGTTGTGAACTACTTTCATGAGTTGTTTTTATTGTGTGTGTGTTTTTTTTTTTTTTTTTGATTGGCCACCCTTGTTCAGTGTCGTTTGCTTGAACTCATTGTGTCAACAACAAAAGTAGCAGTCCACTGGGGAAAAAAAATCAATATACCCTTTCTTTGAATAGCACTTGGAATCCCTTAAACTTTCCACGATTGTTCGATATATTCTAGGCATTAGAGTGTTGAATAGCACTCCCAACTATTTTTCAACACTGCTCACTTTGGGAACAAGTGGTTCTTCCCACAGGCAGTCGAAAACACATTTTATTTAGAACATATCGGCTACTTTGTAATCCACTCCTGACTTTTCTGCAACATGACTGCATGTATACGTGTAAGGTTCTCATGGGTTGAGGTGGCTTGTGTGTGTGACTGGCTTGTTTTAGTCATGCCTATCCAAGCTATATTATGTCTGCAAGTTCTGTACTGGAACATTCCAGGTCACGTCACCTGAACATTCTACCTTATGAAAAAAACATCTTGTTTACTTTTTGAGAACATGGCTCTCTTGTTTCTTCACTTGTCAAACATCACAGTATTTTTTTCACTCATGTGTTTATGGTGTGTATTACTCTTTTTATATATAAAAACTTGCTTTTGTGTATTTTATGTAGCCTTTATTTGAATCAACCCTGTAGATAAGACTTGATTCCTTACCAACACTAACAGTTTGTCATTAGATAATATAGCTCCTACAATTAAACACACAACAAATATGTTCACTTTGTACCAAAAGTATTTATGTTACTTGCATGCATTTTAATGAATAAAAATGGTATATAAAAAACAAAACAACCCTTGTTCGTTTTTCTTCATTGCTAACTAAGATTTATTTAGAAGACCTCAGTTGTGAAAAAGACTGGAATGCATGAAACAAAAAAATCCACTGTGTGAATTATGTATAGCAGAGATAAGGAGTGAGTTATCTGTTGATCGTGCCTTTGTGGGCTTTACTTTGGACCGCTGGAGTGATCTCTGGCATAGTTCCCTGGCATTTCTCATGCCTTGCTGCGCACTTGTGAACGAGGCTTCGACACTCCAGAGCTGCACTGCTCTTGCCTCCCGTAAGGGTTTCCTTGTATTTTCCTTTATCCCCTCTCTTGGAAAAAAGGGGAAAATATGTGCAGAGAAAAAGAATTGGGAGCCTTTAAGGTGTTTTATATGACATTATTCTAGGAGGGAAAAAAATATCAAGCCAGTCAAGGGAAGGAAAGAAGAAGAAGAGATTCTGTGGCGCAGTTCCCCTCCTAACTCTGTGTCACTTGTACTCTTGTGGATAACCTGACGCCACATGGCGGTCCAATTTTCTCTCCGGAGACACAGGGGCAGGCTGTCCACCCTCTTCTTGGCGATGGTGCTGGCCGGGGTTGGGGCTTGGGCAGCACCTGTGGATGGGACTATAGCACCTGTGGATGGGGCTATAGTCTGTGAGGATACTGCCAGTGTGCTGAAGGAGAGGGACGGGAGTGACAAGCTGCCTCCGGACTTCATGGTAAAATGCACAGCGTGGACCTTTTTCAGAATGAAGATGATGGGCGACGTGCGGACAGTGCGCTTCAAACCATCCTACAAAGGTGAGAGGGTGAACACAGTGGTTTTCATAGGACTCAGGAAGAGGTCAAACAAAACCAATGAAACAGGTCTTAGGCAAGGAGGGACTATGTTTAACAACTGTGAATAACAACCTGGTTTGGGTCTTTTATGAGAAAGCCTTTTTTTACTGCAGTGCTGCAATACTGTCCTGAATATTGCATTACATGCATTGTAGTTAATTGCAATATTTTTGTAGTTTGCACAGTAAATAAATCACATTTATTCCCATTATACTGTATAATACTGAAGTAGAGGCATATCAAAGAAAGTGGATCTAACAAGAAGCGTAATTTTGTTTCCTTTCCGGTATCCACTTTATGTCGGGTGAACGCCCCTTTAGGAGACCTTCGGAGTCCTTAGGTTGAGAATCAATGAAGTCCCCCTTAGCACTGTAGACGGCGGTAGCGCACGTCTTGCGCAAACACCTCAAAAAGAGAAGAAGTGGGGGACAACGCCCCCTTAGGAGACCCAACTTGAGCACACGCTTTTGCGTTGAGTGGGCGTGTTTTGCAATATCTTGGTCTTATTCAGTATTTTTGGGCATATTATAACCAATGCTATTTAATTGAGGGGCCCTGATTCCATTGAGGGGGGGGAGGGGGGTTATGGCTATGACATATAAAACAATGCTGTTTCATAGTGGGTCCCCTTTCACATACCACAACTGGTATATAATTTATTGATAATTAAGTGCAGAATTCCAATTTAGTGCCTTTGATGATCTATCTACATGTCCATCCGTCCATTCATCCACCCAGTGCACTTAAACCAACAACACCAAAAAGGTCAAAGTTGAACATGTGACGAGAACAGAAGTCATTTTGCATTAACTCCGTAATGTGACTGTAGATTTTGCTTCAATAATGCACAATTAGACTTAACTGCAGCATGTAAGCCCAAACAAATCCGCTCTACTCCTCCAGATATATCCACAATGGGAATGCAAGTGCAATTAATTAATTAATTAATTAATTAATTAAAGGTGGGGTTGCAGGTTAACCATTTTAAGAAAATGTACTATTATGACATTACGTTGGGGGTTCCGCAGGCTCTATAGGAGTCTATGTAGAACCTTAGAATCCTGGGGGAGTTCCCCCAACGTGATGTCATACCTGCAACCCCACCTTTAATTATATTTATTTGCGTACTTACCTACTGTGCATACAGTACTTGCATAACAACTAAATGTGATTTCTCCATAACTTCACCATTGTTCACCATTGTTCACCAGCGAGGCCCTCAGCCTCATTTGCGCTACATAATGTGGCCCTTGAGGAAAGCTAAGTGGAGAGGACTGGCTTACAGCAGTGTTTCCCAACCGTTTTTGTCTTGTGTAACCCCAAGCCTTTTCGTTGTGCCATGAGTATCCCCTATCCCCTCAAGTTCTATATCACGTTCTCTATCCCAATGTAACTAAGCTCCATATATTTGTTAAAATTGCATTTTTCCAAGTACCCCCTGCAGTGTGCTCGCGTACCCCTAGTGGTACACGTACCCCTGGTTGGGAAACACTGGCTTACAGTATAGCTTGTCTTTGTTTTCTGGCAGGAGAGATGGGCGAATACTGCTGGTCAAGGCACATCAGCTGCAGCACAGGAGAGAGCCTGACGCACGTCTACGTCGTCATGCCAACACACGCATCAGTTCTGAGCGGCACAGAAGGGCCCACACTCAGCGTTGTCTCAGCCTCACACAGAGACATACTGAAGCCGAGCCGAGGAGAGGCGCTGCTCCCAGACAAATGCGGCCTACGCTATGATGTCCTGGAATATTTCAACAAAGGCGGGCAGGAGGCCACGCTCTGCCTCAAGATGGATGCCCCAGCAGACATCCTGGAGGAAGACCTAAGATGCCCACCTTTCCTCGTGTCCATCTGGCTCCCTGCGGTCAGCCTCAGCGACGGGGATTCTGGGTCTTAAAAGCCATTTAGTCAACACTTATACGGTGTATATGTTAGCTAAATCTTGTCTATAAGGACATCATCTTCAGGTCAAAGTGGCTTGCTGTCATTCTTTGTGTAGCCTAAGACAGGGGTTCTCAAACTATTTTGGGCTGGGGACCCCTAATGGAGGAGAGCATTTGGCAAGGTCCCCCTCATAATCACACCACAATTTATACTTACACATTTTTTTTCTAATTTTAATTTCAATGCAAATTGTTTGAAATAATCATTAAAGCAAATTAAAGCAAAAGTGCCTATGCAGGAACAGGTTAATTTTGTTTAAATGTAATGTGGGCAACTGTGTTTCCCTTACAGTAGTACTACATGGTGCTTTCACATTTTCGTGTATTGCAATGGAACAAAGTTTTTTCACGCACTCCTTGACAATGTATCACAGACCCCTAGGGGTTCTTGGACCCCTACTTTGAGAACCACTGGCCTAAGAAAGAATTTGGAGATCTACTGCATGGCTGCAGAATACACCTGATAAACAGCTTTTATAATCAGAACTAATATGTAAATAGAATATACAGCATTTTTCTTTACAAGGACCTGTCAAGACCACGGACTGTCATGAGAAGACTTTTTTTTTTTTAAGTGCAAGTGGTTCTCAGATACAGGTCTGAAAGGTTTTGGCAGAAACTGTTTTTACTACATGGACTGCACACCTAGACGAATCCAAATTATTATATGGAGCAGTATATGGAGCGCGCATTTCTGCCTTGTAGCTTATTCGATGAAAACGAGGAAGGGGCCACTGTTATTGCATGCAGGGGCGTAGCTAAACCTATTTTACTGGGTCACGTGCCTGGGTATTGATTTGCTGTGTCCCGGTATGAGTTTCAAAAAACAACCTAGCTACCTTGGAATTTCGCTCAAATACAAAATAGTGCACATGCACTTCTTGCCATTATATAATTAATTTACAAGCTTTTAAGATAAATAACTGCAAAAATGTTTTGCTTGCGCGCTCACATTATCTCTTGGTGCCCTACTGTGCCCTTGTATAGCATTGGGGCAGCTGACGACCCTGACTGCATGTGCCATATAAGAATAGCATAGCCCACATATGAACCATTTTGAAAGACTTATGTAGCAGTGTATCTTTTACGTATTGATAATACGGTTAGAAAAGTCATCAGTGAGGCTGCTAGGAACTTATTTCGCTGATGAATCAACATGACATGCTTGTAAAAGCAACACAAACTTTTAAACACGTTTCCAAAATATTTTCAGTGGTTTATCATTTCAGGATAAATGATAATATATATCTACATGGACTATATATATAGGCCTATATATTGTATGTAGCCACACAAGAGTGAATGGGAGTAGTAGGCCTTCTCTTTGTATTTTGAATGACAATTACATTTATAACAAGTAGAGCAAAGACAAAGAAAGGGAATAAAATGTTGTTTCACATATTTGTAAAAGAAAATGTAAAATTCTCGCACAGGACTGTGTATGTTTAAAAAATTAAATAAAGATATGTTTGAAAAGAAGATATTTGTAAGCGAGGTTGGAAATGAGGACATATTTCACGCCTAATAAATAAACCAAAACGATTAAGTTGGTGGAGTGCCTGTTATTTTGATGTTTGTGTATTGTTTCGTATCCGCCTTTTGAAATGTTTGCATTGGGGGTGCAGTACCGTAATATGCATATACCATAGGCTGCTGTTGCCTAGGGCAGTGTTTCTCAACCTTTTTTTAGGCGAGGCACCCTTTCAATTACTGAACATTTTCAAGGCGCCCCTAAGCAACAAGCTGTAACATGGCATCGCATCGGATACCACAAAAGCTTAGAAAAGTAACATTTGAAGACTCCACTGAGCACTTACTAAGCAATAGGCCTACTTTATAAATATGTGCTAAATTGCATGATTTAGCCAGCACCCTGGTTGAGAAACACTGGCCTATAGGGATCTCTCTCTCTCTCTCTCTCTCTCTCTCTCTCTCTCTCTCTCTCTCTCTCTCTCTCTCCCACACTCCTTTCCTCATGCTACCACTCTCTGCATCAACCTTGTCAGTTTTGACTTCATTCACTTGACTCTGCTGCCCTCTGCTGTTCATATACAGCACAGCACCTCACATTGCCATATGAAACTCTACCACAGGGTGGTGCTCTGCTGTTGTGGATGTCAGAGCCGGTAATAAAGATTTATACACGGCTCTGGTGTATGTGTACACAAGGATTTTCAATATCGTAGAGGAGAATTGTAGCATGCACCATCAGTGCAATGAGGTGTGGGATCAACTCTTACACTAAATGGGTATGACTTCCCAATCGAACTCTGTATCATGGTCTCATCAGAGACAAACAATCTAAGGATATGGATTGTGGGAACCATGTCCTGTAGACACCAAGATAAACAAATTCGTTTTAGATGTTGTCAAGCATGTGTGATGGTAACCAAGTAGGGGGTACAAATAAAAGTGTCCCATGCTTATAGTCAAACAGGGTGGGACTGGCCTGGGTTAAGGTTGGTTGAATGCCGTCAACATTGGAAAGCTGAATTTCACCCAAAGAAACACGTGAGCATGTACCTTGATGATGGGTGTAGGCCTACTCATTTAGATTAAGCAAAATATGACATCTAAATGATACTATTCATCTGGCTTTTCTTTTGTAAACTCAACAGATGCTGCATATTAAAGTTACTGTATGCATGCACATTTTGGAAATTATATGTGCTTATTGAAATATTGTTCAAAACGTTACATTTCAAAGTGGGTGTCGATTATCGATGTGCACTGTGTGTGTGTGTGTATGCGTGTGTGTGTGCGTGTGCGTGTGCGTGTGCGTGTGTGTGTACCTAGCATATGTGTGTCTAGTGCATTTAATATAACAGTGGACAATCTTTAAGGTCTAGAATCCATGCGGACTACTGCAAGGCACTTTTTCAGAACACTTTCAAACTTGTTGGTTTGCTTGGGTACTTAATTGTGTATTTGTATATGCAGCTGGACATCTTAATTTCCTCTAAAGGATCAATAAAGTTACTCTACTCTGTAATTTACTGTATATAGCCTGGCTGTTGCAACTACAAAGATCTCTTGGCTTGCTGTATTCCATTCCATTTCCATTGAAATGCTAAAATACACTTTGGCTTCCATGAATGGATATACTGTATCCTATGGATGACCTCAATGACCTTCAATTTGCCTCCAATGTCAATCAGAAAATGAATATCTTAAATTATATAGGTTATTATTCTGGGAGTTGCAAACCCTCAAAAATGCCATGCTTTTATCTTGTGCACAATTGGCATGCATAGAGGGAGTTAAAGGACCAGTTCAGTCAATTTCAACATGCAGTTGTAATGCTCACACTACCCTGGACTCAGTGGTGTAGTCTACTTTTTTATGGTGGGTATACTGTATATTTGAGTGTGGTGGAAAGTGCGCACATCCAGCAAAAAAGCTTTCCTGGTGAACCAGAAGCTATGTGTTGACGCCCAGGGGGCTGGGCTACACAAACCAGGCTACTGGTTCACCAGGAAACAAAAAAGCATCAGCAGGTGCCAAATCAAAAAACTGTCACATGTAGGAGCGGGAAAGGATCTGCACACTGCTTGCAAAAGACTTAATTTATTAGAGGCAACGTTTCGATCATACTGTAGATCTTCTTCAGGCATCTTGATGTAGTCTTGGTGTAGTCTACATAGTCTACATAGAACGCGGGTATACGGAGTACCCACTTAAAATTGATTGATCCATTGTTTTGAATAGTGCAAATATATCCAGTATACCCACTTCAAAAAATGCTCAAATATACAGTATATCTTGATGCCTGAAGAAGATCTATGATCGAAACGTTGCCTCTAATAAATTAAGTCTTTTGCAAGCAGTGTTCAGATCCTTTCCCGCTCCTACATATACTGTATATTTGAGCATTTTTTGAAGTGGGTATACTGGATATATTTGCACTATTCAAAACAATGGATCAATCCATTTTAAGTGGGTACTCCGTATACCCGCGTTCTATGTAGACTACACCACTGCCTGGACTTGTCAGTACCTGAGTTTTTTTCCCCTTCTTCAGCCTTTTCCAAGATCTTGGTCATTGTAATGGGGGCAGCGCTTTGTTTACATTTCAAAAAAACATTTTTATTTATTCCAACATCCGAAAGGTTATACAACATCAACAGACAACTAGCAAACAGTGGTACCTTTTGGGAAAATATTTGGAGTAGGCCTATGTTATTTTTTTTAAAAACGCAAACAAACGCTGCCCCCATTAGAATAGCTCATATCTCGGAAAGGGCTTAATCGAAAAATGTGGCATCACCGGTTACTGACAAGTCAAGGGTAGCGTGAGCAATACAACAGCATATTGAAATTGACTGAACTGGTTCTTTAACAGCTTCGCTATTTAACCTCAATTTTCTCTTTATTTATTTCCATCTGGTGATGTTGATTTAATTGGCTGTTTTAACTACTTGACCAATGACTAGAAAACATAGATAGTACTGTACACTGTCTGTGTGTATCCATTAGGGCTGCACGATTATGGAAAAAATCATAATCACGATTATTTTGGTCAAAATCGTAATCACAATTAATAATCACGATTATTGTTTTTTTGCAGATTTTTTTGAAAATTATAACAAGATGAAATATAGCCAAAAAAGAATTATATTCAGGATGAGCAAAATAGTATGAATTGTAATAACTATGTAAAGGCAATAGCATGAAACTTAGGTGGACAGATTTCTGGCCAGAAACACCAGCCTGTCAGTATGTTCTGTCTTCAAGGACGCTCTCAAAGGTAGGTCACTATTGCCACGATTAAATCACGATTAATATCACGACTTCAATTTCACAAATTTATCACGATTTTCGATTATTTTCGATTAATTGTGCAGCCCTAGTATCCATTAGAATTGAATCATAAACTAGAGATTCATTTTAGCTTCTATGCATGGGAATGTCTTTTCATTACCTCAGTGGCATCCAGTTGACCTAGAAAGTCAAACTGAGAAAACCTTTACATTGTAGATGATAGACTAGGCTATTTGGAACGAAGCCACATTCCATCACACTTGGATCCTAACATAGGCCTACACTCTTTTTGGTTTCTTTGCATGAATGTATAGCCTCATTGGGGACTCGACTGTTATTTATTGTCGAGGTCACTGGAGGGAAATAGGGGAGAGTCATGCTATGTTTTTCTTTGTTGAGGGGAGGGTACAAACAAAAGAAGAAATAAAATCATATTGTCATTATTGTTCAAAAAAGGTCACATGCTCCCATACAGGCCTATTAGTGCCAGCTACACTTTGCTTTAATATAGAATACTAATGCCATCAATGTCACTCAAGACAATATGGACAGACAATGTGTGATTAAAAGAAATGAGAGTACTGACTGACACACAAACACACAAACGCACAGGCACACGCACGCGCGACTGCACACACACTCTCACACACGCGCTCACCCACACACACACGTGCACACTCACGCGTGCACACACACACACACACACACACACACACACACACACACACACACACACACGTGCGCGACTGTGCGCGCAACTGCACACACACACACACACACACACACACACACACACACACACACACACACACACACACACACACACACACACACACACACACACACACCAGTCTTAAAATAATGAGAAACAGACAGCACAGAGACATTTAAAAAAAACTGTTCGGCTCTGTGACTCATGGGCGTGGACTCATCGGGCAATCTCCCATGTGTGACCATTGCAACAGAGAAACAGTGATCCTTAATTCATCTCTCTCTCTCTCTCTCTCTCTCTCTCTCTCTCTCTCTCTCTCTCTCTCGGTCTCTGTCTCTCTCCCTCTCTCTCTCTCTCTCTCTGTCTGTCTGTCTGTCTCTTTCTCTCCCTCTCTCTCTCTGTCTCTCTCTCCCACTCTCTCTCTCTCTGTCTGTCTCTCTCTCTCTGTCTGTCTCTCTCTCTCTCTGTCCCTCTCTCTCTCTCTCTCTCTCTCCCCCTCTGTCTGTCTGTCTGTCTGTCTGTCTGTCTGTCTCTCTCTCTCTCTCTCTCTCTCTCTCTCTCTCTCTCTCTCTCTCTTTCTCTTTCTCTCTCCCTCTCTCTCTCTCTCCCCCTCTCTCCCTCTCTCTCTCTCTCCCCCCCCCCTCTCTCTCCCTCTCCTTCCATGTTTCATGCAGCAGGGCTTGGTGGTGGGGGTGGGGGTTGCAGAGTTGGCAGTGCAGGCGGTGCGCAGGCTTCCCTGCTTTACTGAGCTAGAATTACAGCCTGAGCGCTGAGCTCTGACAGCACTAAAACCAAATAGTTTCTGGCACGCAGCAGTAGTAGACTCAGAAACAGCAGAGCAGACTATAAGGAAATGTAGGGAAAGCGTAAGGTAGTCTATTGTTACTGATATTATGTGCTATATGGTATTCATTCTGTATACTGCATACAATATACATTCTATGGTAGGCTACTATACATACAGTATATGGTGTGTTGTAGCCTACAGTAGCAATCATGTTGCATACATACACACAAAAAGTCAAGATAAACGTGTTCAGTACACATAAAAGAGCCATAGTAGTTCTAATTATTGTGCATTGTAGAAGTCCCTCAGTTCAACAAGAAAGAAAAAAAAAGACAAAAAGAATGGGACAGGAAGCACGTGGGAGAGAGAGACGGGGGAGGATCGATTCGGGAAATGACCTCAGGTCAGGAATCGAACCCGAGTCGCCCACGTAGCAGTCCGGTGCCCAGCAGAATAAGCCACGACTGGGCCTCCTCTTGTTACTCTTATTCTAATGTGTCCTTTACGGTAGGGACACATAGGAGGCAAAGCGAGCGAAGCGTAGACAGGCGAAATCCACCCGTCATCAGGAATGGAACAGTTATGTTGTTGATTTGATTGGGCCGCGGCAGGCGAATTCGCTCCTCATTTGCATAACATTAAACTTTCTTTAATAATTTCGCTCCTGTTCGCTTGCTTTCGCCTGCCTTCGCTTCTCTCATAGGAATGAATGTCAAAGTTCGCGTGTATGTGTCCCTACCGTTACTGTCCCATGCTTGCATTTAGCAACCATGCCTTGGCTCTTATAGAGCTCTGCCTTGTCTGCAGTAATGTAGTATGTGGGTCAGTGACGTTTCAGCAGTCGCACAGTCAGGGAGACGCAATGACAGTCAGCGGCAGCCACTGCCAGCCACTATTATATGTCTCTTTTTTGTTTGTTTGTTTTTAGTGGACTATCTAAGAACCATATTCATTCCAGCATATCAACCACCAATTAATAATTAATTAATTTATGGGCATTGGATGCCGTTGTGCCAGACACATTTACAACACCCATTTGCCAATCCCACTTGTAACAAATGCCACTAGACTGACGGTGCCCATCCACTAGTCAGTTTGACGCAAGCCGTACCAACGCATTCAATTCATTTTCAATGAAATGCGGCATATCGTCGTTACCGGACTCGCAATGCATTTTGGGATTCCGGCGCGGCGAGCGTGGCTCCGGTGGCACGTCAAAAAGTTGAGCTCTCCTGAAAGTTATGCAAATTAGCAGCGGCTGACGGACTGCGTTACCCAATGACTGTTGATTACATGAAGATGTCCCATGATACCTGTGGTCATCACGAAGGTGCATTTCCCTCGGTAAAAGTAGATTTTTGGCATCTATCGAACTTTTGGATGTACAAAATATAGACTACAAGCATGTATGTTGCATGTGCTTATGATGCCTGGGTTCAAATGATTATGTTCGATTTCGACCATAAGCATAACAACACGAGGCCAAGCTGTGTGTGAAAAAAACACATGTGCCGAGTTCGGTAAGAGCATGTTGAACTGTAATTTAGGGGCAGTTGGTTTGCTATATCGATAAAAACGGCTAGAAATGTAGATTGATATACTTCCTGTATATAACTCCCGGGCCACGCGAGCTGTAGTAGCAGTGCGTCGACACTGGGACATCCAGTACGTCGAGCTGCGATAACGTAACGCTATAATGGATTTCTAGACTAACAGGCCATGTTCTATTAAAGGGGTATGCCACTATTTTGGGGCTTAATACAGTTAAAATCGTTGGCTGGGGTTTATAAAGGTGGTAAAGTGTCTTATTTTTGGTGTTAAGCGTTGTCTTGCTTTAAGACAAGTTAAAAGAAGGAATATGTCGCTAAGCTAGTGAAAGTCAATGGATCCATGTAGCATTGTAGCATGCTACATGGATCCATTGAATTTCACTAGCTTAGCGACATGCTCCCTCTTTTAACTTGTCTTAAAGCAAGACAACGGCTTACATGAAAAATAAGACAGTATTTCCAGGTGGGTCCTGCACCCTCGTGGGCACTTAACATTTCTGAAAATAAGGGCCCACAAGGGTGCAGGGCCCACCGATGAGTCGCTTATGCACCACTAATTATGAGGGGCCTTCGTAAGCCAAAAGTGCCCTGGCCCTCGTAAGCCAAACGTGCCCTGGCCGTATTTCTCCCCCAGTCCCGCCCTGCATCCCACCATATTGTATTTCACCTCCTCAGTACTCACAGGGTGGATTCCAATATGTGGACTTCCGTCCTCCCTTGCTCACTTGCCTGTTTGTGACCTCATGATGACTTATTGCAGAAAATGAATTGCAAATATCTTGCAAAAGCACAATTCTAATGGCATTTCCTCATTTGCAATCAGGATGGTTGATTGATTGATGTGGCTACGCTGACAGCGGGGGAAACTTCATTGTTTTCTCCACGCAGTCGGGGCATCAGCAAAACGCAAGGTGACAAGCACAAGTGGAGGACAGGAGTCCGCATATTGGAATGCACACACAGACACAAAGCAGCCCTCCATAGCCCTCAGTCAGTCTCGCTCGCCCCCTCATAACCCACACACCTCTTTCCTCTCCGGGGCTTGGCAGAGTGCCCACGGATCTGCAGCGACAGTGTCCAGTGTCTGACCTTTCTCCTTTACTGAGTCACTGGGCGTATTTACCGGCTGCACGTGGCTGTAACCATGCATGTGCTTCCACAGAAGACAGAGACAGAGAGACACACAGAGACACACTCATGCACGCACACACACACGCACAAACACACACACATGCACGAACACACACACATGCACACACAACACACACAACTTACACGCACACACAAACACACACTCTCTCACGCACACACACAACAGACACACACACACACACATTTTCTCTCTGTCTCTCGATCTCTCAGTAAGACATGCGCACGCACGCACGCACGCACGCACACACGCACACACACACACACACACTTTCAGAGCAGCAGCAGCCAGACATAAGCTCACAGGCATCCACCAATCTGGAGGGCGACCCGCTGACATGCAGAGGGAAGACACGCGTCTGATTGGCCCTGTCAAGCACCTGCTTTGATCCTGTTGCTGACAGGAAATACAGGGCTTCCAAACCACACACACACACACACACACACACACACACACACACACACACACACACACACACACACACACACACACACACACACACACACACACACACACACAGCATGCAGAGGGTGCAAACACACACATACAGCACATACAGTACACAATAGAGTTGGCATGAATTCCAAAAAACACACACACACACTTTCTCTGTCTCCCTATCTCTCCGTCCGTAAGACACACACACACACACACACACACACACACACACACACACACACACACACACACACACACACACACACACGCACACACGGGCACACACACACACACACACACACACACACACACACACACACACACACACACACACACACACACAGAGAGCATGCAGAGGGTGCAAACACACACATACTACAGCACATAGGCACATCCATACAGTACACAATAGAGTTGGCATGAATTCCAAAACACACACACATTCAACAAACACACACACACACGGGCACACACACACACACACACACACACACACACACACACACACACACACACACACACACACACACACACACACACACACACAGCCAGACACATGGGCACATGTTTGGACCTAGCACCTACACTGTTCACCTGTAGTCAATCCAGCAGAGCAGTTACTAGAAAGACCTGTGTGAAGTTGGCACCCCATATGTTGCAAATATGAATAAAAGTATATTGATTCGTTTGTGCACGATTGTGCAGGCAAAATGAGCGTTTGTGCACAAACCGTCTTTAAGATATAACTTTTAAGATTTAAATAACGTAAATAAAATAGCAAAACCAAACAAAATAACATACAAATGGTTTGTGCACAAACCTTAATCTTCGCCACACACGCATGCATAAACGAAGTACAAACAATTCCAAGCATTTTTGAGTAATTTGGATGTTAGCGGGGTCTGCGTCACCTACTTCCAAATAATTAAAAGTGAAATTATATAAAAACGGTCTGTGCACAAACGTTAATTTTGCCTGCACAATCGTGCACAAACAAAGCACAAATAATTCCAATCATTTGGAGTCATTTGGATGTTAATGGGGTGCTGAGTAACCTAATGTCAATTAAGGTCATAGAGTTAAATATCTTAAAGACGGTTTGTGCACAAACGCTCATTTTGCCTGCACAATCGTGCACAAACGATGCACAAACAAATCAAAATGTTTTTAATCCATATTTTAAACTTATGGGGTGCCAACTTCACACAGGTACTAGAAAGACATGTTTCTCCTTATGTAAGGGCATGACGCCAGGTCCTATAAGCTGCAGTGCTGACCACAGGAGACCATACCAGAGTGAGTAGATAACAGAGAGGTTCCATTGGCCCATTGTTTCCGGGTTCTATTATTGCAAGGGGGTGGGGGGGGGGGGGGTTAAATCCCCCTTTAGGCAGACCTAGGCAGACCTAAGGACTGTTCTATTCAATGCTAGCAGTATTATGACACGCGCCTTCAGACCGGAACCTGGTCATGTTAGGTGCCCATAGGAACCTATTACATTAGCATATCTCTATATACTTAAAGAATCTCTGATCATACTGCCATTCGAATACCAGAACAAATACAAAGCCTTGCACGGACTACACTTAGAGCTTTTTTACGCTGTGAAAGCGTGCTCATGCTGCAGGTTCACTGTACCAAGATAAAACGGCTTCATAAAAAGTGTACTAACAGTAGGCCTATATATTGCACACTGCTGCATCCAACCTGTACCAAATTAAAGGGGCATTCCACCGGTGGAGACATGATTATGTATTGAAAGTGGGTCATATATGTAGTAGAATAGTAGGATACATTTCTAATTTGGTGCCTTCTTGGCAGAGAAAAGGCAGAAAATGACTTTTTAGTGCTTTTGTGACAACAATCCCCATAATGCATTGCAATGCTCAAGTTCCACAGGCCACACCCAGGCAGCTCTGGCAGTGACTTACTGGAGCCTCAATGCCAGTGATTTCAAAAGCACTGTTTTGAAGCGCGGTCTGCGCGATGTCATTCCACGCTCAAACTGCCTTCAATACGAAGAGTAACCTAGACGTGTCGGTTGTTTTTTTAGCTTCACAGACTCGACGACAATGAAAATTAAATATTAAATCTTTATGTCACATGCATTTTTGATCGCACTGGCAGCCACCGCGGTAGTTTGGAACAAAGAAGTGGCTCATTTGTCGAGGATAGGTTGCACGAAGCGGAATGTTTCCTCGACCTCGGAAACACTGTTCAACTGTCCAAATAACTTCAGCGTAACTTGCAAGCGCACGTGTAGTCTTTGGTTATCGTAAATAAATGAAACGAAAAAAGCACGGGCAACTCATTTAATGAAGAGCTCACACAGTCCGTAGCCCGACGAAGGTTAGAACAAGGAAGTAGCTTGTTCTCGACTCGGGGACAGAGCAGGCTGGTCGAGAGGACCAATCAGAAACCTATTTTCTCTACTTCCCGCCCTTCAATCCGTGCCGTCTGCATCATTCCCTGCGTCGAGACACAATTTTGGGGAGGTGCCCCAGAGTACCTGCGTGATGGGGGGGGGCTTCACTCCGTTAACTGCATCACCACGCAGGGATGCTAGTCTCGAGGCATAAACCACCCTTTACACTTCCTCCTACAATGATACAAAATGACGATTTTTACATCATTGTAGGAGGCAGTGTTAAGGGGTGAATACAGATTTCTCCTGTCTCAGGGGGAATTTAGAGAGTGTTGCACGACCATTCGAAAGTATAACTGGGTGTCTAGCAATGGAAAGAATAATGCAAATGGGTGGAGTGTCCCTTTAAATGTAAACGGTACAAACATTAAAATCAATTGACAGGGGACTGCTACATGGATAATATCTATTTTGGTTGAACTTTGCGGTATACATGTACAATGTATACTAGTTTTTACAAAATACATACCATATGGAATTTTGTTTAAAAGGCAAAACAGCTCAAAAACGGCAGTGATGAGGCCAGTATAACAGTCACAACGTGTCAGGTAGGTATGGGAAAGAACAAACACTCACTCACACACAAACAGTCACTACTCCAATATTCAGGCGCCAACTTTTTTGGGGGCAGTTGGAAAAAAGGACTATTAGGAAGTCACAATATACTTTCCATTTTTATTCTAAATGTGCAAAATGTGAAGTGTATATACAGTATATATATATATATATATATATATATATATATATATATATATATATATATATATATATATATATATATATATATAGGCCTATATATATATATATATATATATATATATATATATATATATATATATATATATATATATAATTATTTTTTTTTAAATCAACTGTAGAACTTTTTACTTTCAGAGGCTGAATGTTTTCCAACAGTCTCTTCCACTTCCTGTTGCTTCCTGTTCAGGAGGCTACTGCATCCCTCTGGTCCACCACATTTAGTTAGGGTCCGCTCTGCTCTCTTGGAAGACCTAAATTCAATTCTGTGCCCCCTTACCAGTGTCTGGTTTCATCTGGCACAGTAGTAGTAACAGCCTGGGAGCAGTCCAGGGCCTCCCTACCCCAGCAGGTTCCATTTAACCCGTTAATGTGGTGCCCACGCGGTGGCCTCCCTCAGTCAGGGCTAGTTATTTCTTTCCCTCAGGCCAGTATGACAACATGTGGTCAATGTCCATGCTCACTCATTCACTCACTGACACACTGACTGCAAAAGTAAAGTACTGGTAAATAGACTTGAAGAACTTTGAATTATTCGTCCAATTAATAGCGGAGTTGTATTCCACTATTAGAGTACTCCCTCTAGAATGGAATAGAAATAGTTGTTCTTACATGTCCAGAGATCATGAGCATGTTTTCGATGAAATAAGCACTGACCTACAAACTCACTCACACCATTAGTGAGCCACAAAATGAGCCTGCCTGCCTGCTATGCAGGGTGCAGTTTGTTGAAGAACCAGAAGGGGGGATACGTATGTTTCAGATTTTAAGCATCATCAATGGAGTTACATACAGCCACTATAAAAATCAAGAAAAAGTGAAGATATTAAGACCAGAAGGGGGGACAATCCCCCCCCCTCCCTACAAATCGCACCCTGCCTGCTAAGCTTCCACCCCAGGACTGGCCAAGTCGACAGGCCGTCGCTAAGAGGCATTGCCAGGGCTGGACTGGGACCAAACAATAGCCTGGGCACCCACTCTATATATGAAAGGGACACTGTGCAGGAAATGGTCAAAAAGGGTACTGCAACTGTGCTGATCATTTATTGCAGGGGTGTCAAACTTAGGCCCGCGGGCCAAATCTGGCCCGCGGAGTCTTTTTATTCGGCCCGCGAGATCATTTCAAATGTGTATTACAGTTGGCCCTCATACATCATTAATGTACAGTGTACCAAGACTTGAACATGAAATTTGGTGTTTCTCAGAAGTATGAGCGGGCCCAGGCCAATGACACAGCTCACACTCCTATGCAACACAATATGTGCCAGTGTGTGTGAAATTAAACTATGAGCATTAAGTGCGTGCCTGCAAGATTTTAGTCCATTTATTAACAAATAATCTTGAGTTCGGCCCTCGACTTCGTTCCATATCTTGATTTTGGCTCTCAGTCAATTTGAGTTTGACACCCCTATTGGAACTGGGCTGCCTATTGCCAAATTTGATCTTTACATGAAAGTTTACTAAGTAATAACCAAATATTTTCTAATATGGTCCAAATACAGTCATTTTTGCAGCTAAAAATGGCTATTTTTTGAAATTCAAAATGGCGGACCATGGAGAAGATCCCCCTTTTCATGTATGAAAAGTGCAATTTTTCCAGTCATAATGAATACTTGGGATTTGATGGTGGTGGTAAGTATTCATGAAAAAGGTAACATTAGTGAATGGGCAGCATGAATTCTGGAAATAAACAACTAAAAATCTCTTAAGGATGCACTAAGGGCATGCCCCATCTAAATTGTGGAGCGGCCACTTTGGGGGGAAAAGGACAAGCAAAAATAAAACATCGGCCGCCGAGGACTGTCTGGCCACTGGGAAAATGCTCTGTATGCCAGATGACCAGGCCACACGGTAGCCAAGAGGCCTTGCACTGTGTAAAAAGGATAGCCACAGGGAGTGGGGTTGTGTTAAAGCTAAAAGTCTCTCTGTTGATTTCTAATGCACACACACACACACACACACACTAGGGATGGTACAAACCGCACTGAAAACCGAAATCGTACAATTCACACACCATACCGAAACGTGAAATGCAGTCCGTGGCAAACCGCAATTCATGTACTGCCCAGAAAAATACGCAAAACAGAGATTCTAGGAGTACCTTATCCAGTCTCTCTGATTAACACATTAGTATATAAGACCAATCAGAGGATGAAGCAATTAAAATCACACCATTTCCACATTATAAGCCTATACAAACCACATGTAGGACATTTAAGTCTGATTCTATTAGCCACTTGAAAGAGGGCATTTGGGACACTCAGACAGCGCACATCAGCTGACGACAGCTGATTCAACTTGCGTGTCATCACTTTATAATTTCAGTTATATAAATATGGTTTAATATTCCCAGTGCACCATTTTTCATGAACTAAAAAAAAAGAACCGTAGACAACCGAAAACCGTGACCTTGAAACCGTGATATGAACCGAAACGTGAATTTTGTGAACCGTTCCATCCCTAACACACACACACAAACACATTTACACAGTGCAGCACACATACGTTTACACACACACACACACACACACACACACACACACACACACACACACACACACACACACACACACACACACACACACACACACACACACACACACACACACACACACTGTTTGGCATCAGTTTTCGCACGCTTCTAAATGTTTGAGAGCCACTCTACAAGCTTACTTTTTTTGTTTGATGGCTCTCTCTCCCAAGAGGTTAAATCATAATCTTTGTGGCACTGGCACTTAAATTGGTAATGTCACAGCTTTAAGACTTTAAGGATTTTGAATATTTGTGTCGCGCTGTATTACATAACTGTTTGTTTATGTGTTTTACAGGCCATAACTTCGCGGAGCAGTAAAGACCCTTGGAACAGAAAAGGCACAGAGATTAAGTAGCCTACCTTACTTCCTCGTATTTACCAGGACAGAGATTAGGAATAAAGCCTTAGATCTAAATTTGATATGTGACACACCGAAACTGACCAGCCGGCCTCAGTTAAAAACATAATAAAACTTGCACATATTACAAAAAACAAGAAATTAATATCAGCACTCGTTATATGCGGGCACAATGTGTGCAGCAATATATACAGTCGTAGGCCAGGCTTATATTTAATGCGCTATATCTGCTTTCAGTGAGCTGGTCAGTTAGAGCTCTAAGACTTCAACCTCAAAGACTCCTCTGCGCTCTGCACACAAGATGCCTATTCACTTTATAAGGATATGGGTTCACTGGGATCTTCTGTGAACTTGCACTCACTTCGAAAATACCTGATATTTAAAACCCCTTATCACTCCCGCCTGCCCCTGTTCCATCCATCCTCTGGTTGGCATGGAGAGAGAGAGGGAAAGAGAGAGGGAAAGAGAGAGAGAGAGAGAGAGAGAGAGAGAGAGAGAGAGAGAGAGAGAGAGAGAGAGAGAGAGAGAGAGAGAGAGAGAGCATGAAAGCTGTGTGTCTGTGCGCTCATGCGTGTGTGTTTGTGTGTGTGTATGTGTGTGTGTATGTGTGTGTGTGTGTGCGCGCGCGTGCGTGCGTGCGTGTGTGTGTGTGTGTGTGTGGCATACAAGTAGAGAATGGGGCACCTGGCACAGACCTTTCCAGCAGTCAGGGATTTGAGGCTGTGTTTGGCAGGAGGTGAGGAGAGATGGGGCTTAAAAGGGCTGGCTGCTCAGGGAGCCAGGGAGCATAGCACTCGTACATCCCCAACAACAGGCCTGCCTGTCTGCCTGCCCGACTCTCTCTCTGTCTGCCTGCCTGTCTTTCTGCTTTCCTGTTTCTGCATGCCTGGCTGCTTGTCTCCCTGTCTGCCTGCCTGTCTCTATATCTCTCTGTCTGCCTGCTTGCCTGCCTGTCGCTTGCCTGTCTCTCTCCCTGTCTGTTTGCCTGTCTCTCCCTGCCTGTCTGCCCCTCTGTCTGCCTCTCTATGTCTCCCTCTATCTGCCTGTCTGCTTGCTTCCCTGTCTGTCTCCCTGCCTTTCTGCCTGTCTCCCTGTCTGCTTGCCTCCCTACCTGTCTGTCTTGCCTGTCTCTCCCTCTCTCTCTGCCTGCCTGTCTCTCTCTGACTACATTCCTGTCTCTGCCTGCCTGTATCTCTCTCTCTGCCTGCCTGAATGTCTGCCTGTCTCTCTCTATCTACCTGTCTGCCTGCCTGTCTCTCTTTCTCTGCCTGGCTGCATGTCTCTCTCCCTGGCTGTCTTCCTGCCTGTCTCTCTTTCTTTGTCTGCCTGCATGTCTCTCTCCCTGGCTGTCTGCCTGCCCGTCTCTCTCTCTGCCTACCTGCATGTCTCTCTCCCTGGCTGTCTGCCTGCCCGTCTCTCTTTCTCTGCCTGCCTGCATGTCTCCCTGCCTGCCTCTCTCCCTGGCCGTCTGCCTGCCTGTCTGTCTGAATGTCCGACTGCTACCTGCCTCTCTCCCTGCCTGCCTATCTGCTTGCATGCATGTCTGTTTGTCTTCCTGCCCACTGGCCAACCTTCCTGCTTGCCTGCCTGCCGGTCTATCTACCAGCCTGCCTGTCTCTCTGCCTGCCTGTCTGTCTCTCTCCCTGCCTGTATGTCTGTTTCTCTGACTGCCTGTCTGTCTGGCTCTCTCTGCCTGCCTGCCTGTTTCTCTGCATGTCTATCTCTCTCCCTGTCTGTCTGTTTCTCTGTCTGCCTGTCTGTCTCTCTGCCTCTGTACTGGATGGCGCGGCAAAGCACATTTTACAGGTAGCCTACACATCCTGGCTGTCACACATGAACCACCAGCTGAGGTCCTGATAACAGCCATTTCGAGAAAGCACAAAAAAAACCAACTAACAACAACAACAACAACAACAAACACACACACACACACACACACACACACACACACACACACACACACACACACACACACACACACACACACACACACACACACACACACACACACACACACAACAAAATAACATTTAGAGTCCAGATTCTTTTGTAATTCATTTTGTGGTCTTATTTATTTCCTTTATTGTGGATTGGGTGGTGATTGGGATTGTAAGCCCAAGAGATCATGTTAGTAGGATACTGTCTTTTTCCCTATACCTAATTGTTAAATACCTCAGGATTTAACCTTAATACTAATTAACTAATAATTGAATCACTCGGAGACCGAATCAAAATGTGTGTCAGTTTTATAACTCATGAAATGATTGACAGTTTCCGGTGTGTTCCAATAAACACATTCCGTAGTGCAACATATTAATCACTGTATATCCACTACATGACAACTGTCGTCATAGAAAGACATTACAACAAAACATTCATATATGAGTCTATGCCAGACGTCAATGCCCTCTAGAAGCTAGAGACAAAACGCAAAATCAAAACATACACCATTTGTGAATGATGCTTTCCAATGGGAATATCCCCACTGGATTATTACTGCTTTATATTGCTGTCAGTAATAAATTAAATTAGTTTGTTTGTTTGTTTGTTTGTTTCCTTAATCTCCTGAGAGCTGTCAGAAACATTTGATTGCCAGTTATAGATGCATTTTATGGAGCACCTTTAACTTTTGTTGTGTGTTTTGCATGACCCCTTACCAACTGTAAGATGTAGCCTCTTACTGCAGCAGGGGTCGCCGGCGACCCTATTCACTTGCTGAGCATGCTTAACTACATCATAACAACATTGCTGTGACATTACAGAGAGCCATAGTGCTGCGTGGCATGTTTGACAAAGTGTTTCATGTTAGTAGGGACTCTAAGCCGAGAAATCGTTACGCGCTGGATAGAAGCATATAATTCGGTACACGTGTTCCTTGACTGATTTGAAGACATCCTAGAAGGGGTGCCCCTTGAAAAAAAATTGTCTACCATGTCATATACAATATGTCATGTTGGTAATGCATTACATTGTTATTACATGACATTATACTTAGCTGACAATGTTAACCCCTTAAGACGCGGCTTTATACATTTGTTGTTACCAGTATGGTAATGACCAAGTCGGGGTGCATTACTAAAGGGCCTGTGTTGTGTCATAGTATTGTAGTGCTATGGTAGTTACATTTCAATAACTATTACAGCGTGCCACTGGAGGTACGGCGCGCATTAAGGGGCTACTATAGTCATCAGCAGAGAAGAAGCAAGGGTAGCCTGCTAGACCAGATTGATAAAACTACAAAATGTACATAGTGTGAAAGTATGGGTGAGTCTGTGCTTATGTGCTTGACAGCATGTAACATTGTGAACGATTTGAGAAGATTCTTGGTCTGAATTAAAATGAGCATTGCCCACACTAAAACTATGATGAGAATAGACTGCTGCTAATGCTCGATCTGAATGGGATAGTGTCAGTGCAAGATGCCCTAGGTCTATCCCTAGCCCATCCTCTAATTTCCATAACAGATATACGTATTTTATTTGTATGAGAGAGGGTAAAGGACAGGACCTTTCCATATGTATGAAGAACCCCATGAGATCACCTAATTCTATATTTGTACAAGGGACTGTGCATATTGTGAGAGCATTTCAGTCATCTTAGAATGGCATTACAGATTACTCAATATAGGCCTACATGTAGGCCACAGTATGGCTTCAGTTCAAATTAAATGGGAATGATTTCTTAGTAAATGTTGAGTAAGAAGACAGAGGTAAATAGTTTTTTTTATTTGCAGACAAGACCTCACCTATTACTTGTGTCAAAAGTTGTATTAGTTAGCTCAGTAATCATTGAGTACTTAAATTGCTATCAAAACTGATAGCTGATGGACAACATGTACCGTAGGTCTTTTGCCACCCTTACCCATAGGAGAAATATGTATATAGAACAACAATTCTCATATGGTATATATACAGTGAAGTACAGTACAGTAGCATACAGTACGGTGCAGTCTAGTACAGTACAGTACAGTACAGTACAGTAGCATACTGCGCGCAGTGATGGGCAGTAGCTTCGCTACAAGCTACAAGCTACTAGTTTAACTACATTCCCCAGTAGCTTGGTCGTAGCGTCACTACTTTATGTATCGAGTAACTTCCCTGTAGTTAAGCTATCTTTTGTCTCAAGTAGCGACGTAGCTTCCACAAAAGCTACATTTTGTTGCTTGAAGAAAAAAAATGACTCTCTTTCCCGAGATCTAGGCAGTCACACAGGGGTTCCAAGACCCACCTGCATGAAATGAAGTCAGAGGTGGTATATA
Source organism: Engraulis encrasicolus (assembly GCF_034702125.1). Taxonomy (NCBI): domain Eukaryota; kingdom Metazoa; phylum Chordata; class Actinopteri; order Clupeiformes; family Engraulidae; genus Engraulis; species Engraulis encrasicolus. The sequence goes on from NC_085867.1 coordinate 42,927,894, forward strand.
CTTGTAACTTTGTTCCATGCTACTTTTTAACACGTCGCCTTAGCAGAAAACCGGCAGTTTTTTCCTTGCTAGGCCTACGTTCTATATTATGTAAGTTAACCGCAAGTAGCGGCAGTTCTCAATTGCGATGCGATGCGCACATAGTAACGCAAGCTCATGTAAGGTAGGCCTATACGAAGGAAAAATGTTAGTGAATTGTGTGTGTGTGGGGGGGGGGACGCCAGGGACTGCCCCACACTGTCCCTCAAAAACATATCCATGTCCCCCCTTGGACTTGGGGTCACCCTATCCTGTGTCCTATAATGATATTTAAAACACACTGAATGTATAATAAATATCAATTAAGTATAATGAGATCAATAAAGTTTTGTTTAATGAAGGTAGGCCTATCTGTTATTTTAAATCAAGCTGACAATATGTCGGGAAAATGTAGCTTCTGGTGTAGTGAACTACATTTCCACATTTTTGAAGCTTAGCTCACTACATTTCTGATGGTGGTAGCTTTAGTGTAGTGAAGCTTATTTTATGGTTGAGTAGCTGATAGCTTAGCTCACTACATTTTACAAGTAGCTTGCCCAACACTGCGCGGTGCTGTAGAGTACAGTACGGTATGTCACATTACAGTACAGTACAGTACAGTACAGTACAGTACAGTACAGTACAGTACAGTATAGCCTAGTAGAGTACAGTACAGTGCAATACAGTAGAGTACAGTATAGTCTTATAGACTTTAGCCCTCCAAAGTCAATAGGATTTCCACATGCTGTTGTTTTAAGTTTTTGAAAGACTATTTTAGTAGCCTATGTGAGAGAGGGAAGGCAGGCAGACATGTTTTAAACAAAGGACCACACCCACAAATAAAAAATAACAAGCAAACAATAAATTAAGTGGTTAGGTAGCCAACATGTCATCTAGATTAAAGCCAAAAGTAGATGGAAAAACAGACATGTTACCACTTTGCTCTTTTAAAACAAAGTATCTGTCAATATACTGTATGTATGGTGTATTGCATATTGATTATTCATAATTTCCTAAGCATAAATGCCCTTATCACTCCATTGTACACTTAGGACTGCAATATACATATCTGAACATTAATCAGCATACCTTTTATATTGTAATGGCCTATAGTAAATCATCCAAGCTGTCACTGACACTTGATATACATGTATTATTGACTTGATTGATATGAATATTTCAGTTGGACTCCTAGGGTTAAATCATTGAGGGGGTCCTAAGGAAGTAGTAGTAGTTTGTGTGTGTGCGTGCATGTGTAAGTGGGATTAAAATTATTGTTTGCCATCTTTATCTGAAGAGCAGACTGAGTGTCTGAACCTGCTAATGCTAGCATGCTAACATTGGGACAGTTATGTGTGGCCCAGTTCAAGGGTTTATCTCTTCTCCCCTAAATTTTCTAACCACAATTTTCTTTTTGGATGTTATAGATATGACCCACTGCAAGTTTTTAAAACTCTTAATGAATGTTGGTTCAATAGCCCAGAAATTAGCTCTCGAGTGATCTCATTCTGACCATGGTTTTTATGATTTTCCTGTTTTTGAATCTAAATAAGACATATATAACATTGTTTTTATGGTAAGTTTTGCACATATTTTCAAAGTTCAGTTTGTATACATCACACACAAATAGGTGGATTGGCCCATAACACCATTATGTCCAGGCAGTACAGCATTTTACTACTATTGGCTGGTTTTGGGCAGCCATCTTGGATTTACCCCATAAAAATTACCTTAATCATGACATTGAAATTTGGGGCACCCCTTCTGAAATGATGGAGAACACCCTAAGGTAGGTCTACACCGATTTTGGTGCTTCTATCCAGCGCGTCACGAATCGGCCCTTTTTGGACGGTAAGATCCCCAGCTATGTAGAGTAGTTATGGTACTGTTTAGACTCAGTGAGTGTGTGCAGGGATAGGTAGCAGGAAGGCCTAACTGTCCTCTATCAGTGGACTTTACCTTGTGAAAGGAGTGCCACTCTTATCTTTTTCCTCTGAATTACTGGGTCTAATATGCATCTGTGCCTGAAGACTAGACTACAGCATGCTACAAAGTTATACGCAAACTGCAATATGCACCAAAATAGAAGATATTGGCTTTGGTCACCTGCACCTGCATTACTCACTAAAATAAAGCTGAAATTAGGTGTCCATGCACACATTCAATAATGCTATGCCATAACTAATGCATTGACAGAGGTACTACGTGATTCAGAACTGTAAAATGCACTCAGCATTTAGGAACACTCAGCACATTGTACTCGGCCAATAAAAAAATCTAAATGTTATTTTTTTCTTACTCACAGCCTGTGTGACAATAATGCAATAGAAAAGTGGGCTATGCTGTTGCATGACTGTAATCATGGTAGTTAGTTGGACAATAGCCTTTATCACTGCATATTTTCACTCTGAATGCTACAGTATGGCAATCATACTGGTTGAAGTTGAAGGCCCTACTGCAGGGCTATTCAAATGGCGGCCCTGGGCCAGATGCGGCCCTTGGACAGCAAGGATCTGGCCCCCCACAAGCCCCTTCAAATACAGAATCGTTTTTCGGAATTTAGAGATAAAAGTATGGGCTCCGTTATCATGCTGAAATGGGACACTGGACGTTAAAATGCAGGAAATTACATCTAAGAGATGCTAATTTTTTTGGGGGGAGGACCCCCAGACCCTCCACTTCAATGAAGTCTCCCATATTTTTTTTCATTGACAGTCGGCAACCATAATACATACTAGTTCTGCCCCTTTACTGGGAAGAATTTGAAAAAATGGCCCTTGTTGAAATATAATTGAATACCCCTGCCCTACTGCATGATGTGACCTCTTGGGTTGACCTTTTGGCCTGCATTTGATAGAGACTGTGTCACCTGTTTCTGTTTTGGGAACGCATAATAACGCATAACATGCAGCCTAATGCACACAAGGCCAGCATAGGGTGACTACATTTCTGGCAGCATAGAAACTTAGATCAGCGAAGGTTCTCAGTGGTCTTGTTGTGATGACATGTAAAATGACATGTTCATCTGTTTTGAGAAGACTTGTAATTCCCTGACAGGGTTTAAGTGACTTGACAGGTCACAAATAAAACATGACATGACAATCTTCACCAGATATGCTAGATGTATTAAACGTTTTTATTTCATATTTTACTGTAGCAAGGGCACTTCACGAAGATGTTTTTTCTTCTCTTGACTAGGTGGTGGCGAATAGTTTGCCAAGCTTGGTCAAAATAACATGTCCATAATAGGAAAGGCACGGCCGTACCATTTCTCCGGAAGGGGTGCTCCTGTAAAAACTTACTTGCTGTAGAACTAGTTTACCAATTGACATTGATGTTAGAAATATATTCTCCGGACAGGTAGCCCTCCAAACAAACGGACACGTTTTGGAATTCATTGCACTGTTGTGTGTTCTGATTTTGCGCTGGGTAAGTGTGCAGTATTTGAGAAGCGAGTGTCATCAGCCTACTAGAATCCACTAGATCCCCGGATGGCTAGTGGAATAGAACGACCCACGGTGTTGAGGGATCAAGAGCCTAGCCATCCTGCTACATTAAGTTAAGAACTATGAAAGAACAGTCGTAGAAAAACAATTTGCATTAAATGCTCGATGATTTTCAACAGCTCAACCATGTGAGATAGGACGGACGTTCTGCCACGGACCACCGACAACCCATGGAAAGCAACTTGAAATTTGGCTCGTAAAGCGCACTATGGCTGCTTGGCCAAGGTAAGTAGCTAGCTGCAGTTAAAATCATTTACATTGCCAACAGGCTAGCTTATTGACATCTGTGCCTATGAAGTTTGGATTGTGCCGTCAAGCTTGTTTGATAAGCGTGATTTCGTTACATGTTGCCCCTTATGTCCGTGTTCGAAAGCGAGCGTATGTCCTTTATATCTGAGCCCATGATAAAACCCAACACTGATGAAATCTAGAGATGGAATCACCTGGAATTATCTCTCTTGTTTTACTCCCAGCTGTGTTGATGTAACCTAAACTCTGCCAAACCAGTAAGCACGAGCCAGCTCGTGTTTGTTGGCTAGCGGCGACGGTTGGCAAGGTTAACATTATCGACCAAATGTAATGATAACCTGATTTTTTTTTCTCGTGTCTTGTTTAACTTGAGTATGACACTTTAAACTGTACATTTTGTGCACTTTGTTTCATGTAAAGAGTGGTGAAAAAATTGTTTCTCAACATCCTAATTTTCAAGATAACACCATGAAGCCATACATACCTGGAGATCCATGTCATCAGCTGAAAGATTCATTTCTTTAATTGGCTGACATATCTGCAGACAGCAAGTGATGACTGATAGGTTGAGGTGTCTCTTGAATGACCTTATTGTCTTCTGCAACAAGCTGTGCTTGTGAACACAGATATTAAGTATTACTACACTACTCCAAAAATTGAAAGTGCTTGCCTGCATTTTTGGATACTCCCAGGTGTAATCGTGGGACACATTGTGCAGTTGGCTCACCCAACTAGTTAAACTGAGTTAAACTCTCAGTTCACATTCGTAAACAGAAATGGCTCAGCCAACAGCAGGTTATCAATAACTAATTTGCAAATGTCCTACTAGGAAATACTGTAGCCTACTTATTCATCTATTATTGTTGTACATTATTATTATATATAATAGTTTGATTGTATAGGTCTAGGAAATAATTAAGCCAAGACACACAATTGGCAGTTATCACAGTAAGTTTCCGTCTAGGTTTGTGGAGTCCATGAACATGTTCTGTTCCATACAGTACCTTGCTCGCTGTGTGACCTCATGGCAGGAACTGTGTGGGCTCACAGGTAAATGACCACAAGACATTGATTTCTTTTTCCTGTAAAGGCTTAGGTCAGGTCTGCAGGTTAAGAAAGTGGGCCAAACCATACCTTTATCTGTTTTTGGAGACGTTTTTAAAGAGACCAAAGCGCCTTTCTATATCTGAACCGAAGAATGGGTGGTATTGACCCTTAAACCTGGTGTGCATTTTGCACTGTATGGAAGCCAAATATAATATTCAAAGCTAGAGGGAGGCTAGTGATTTGCAATGCATTTGCACCCCCACTCCCTTTTTTTTTACACAGGACTCAAAGTGTAATATATTGGTTCTCTTTTAAAATGCTTACTGAGTATTTAAATGGCTAGTTTCCACGAATGTACCAAACACTGATTTGGGACAAGACAAGGGACCTTGAAATGTTGATCCTTAGATTCCCATCCTACACAGTATTCAGTATTGGCACCTGATGATGTTAGATCAACGGTGTGTAATTGCCAATTTCTTTGTACTTTGTGTCAAAAACACATGCTAGATTATTCGGCCAGTTTGTTTTTTTCTGAGGACAAGGCCATTGAAGACTCATTCTGGTGAAACATGTATTTGTAACAGTCTGTTTTTAAAAAAAAACAAAACAATCTATTAAGTTTGTTTGTTTAAAACATCTGTTTTGCTGGCTCTACTGTGAATGAGACAATAAGTACCTCTCAGCCAATGTGTGCATATCTTCTCAACAAACAATGCCAAAGGCTTCTTTCTTGTCTTAAACAGTGGCCTGGAGAGAAGCTGGTCACAGGTTAACTTAAGACGAGATGAGGATGTTCCATTGCGCAACATCTTTATATTTTTAATCTTCCTCTCATCATGTTACTGTTTTGTCATAGGCACATGTGACATGACAGTGAAACGGTGGAAAATGCATCATATTGTGTGACAGACATTGTCTCAACAACTCTGTGTACAGTAGCATCACATGGATTTCCAGGCAACCCTGCGTTGAGATACTGCATTTGACTAATAAAACCATGGTCCGAGACAGGGAGAAGAGGTGTTTGAAGATGAGCCATGTTAATGATTTGGACACTCTGTGTGTGAGCAGTGACTTTGTGCTGCATAACATACTGCCTTATTTTGTGGAAAGGAGCTCTGTGAAGGTGTTTTACTGCAGCTAATGCTTCATTTCCTCTTCGTCTCATCAGGAAATTTGAGGGTCTATCAGGTGGAGATGAGGAAGAAAGGCCAGGGCACGCAGATAAAGGGAGATGTTGTTTCCGCAAAAGAATAAGGAAAACGTGTGCCCACACATTACATTTTGCAGAGTAAATTCAACACTGAGATAGTCGAATACTTGTAAAACACGTTGTAGTTGGTCCCACTCTTTAAGTGTTGAATTAACACTGCGACTTTTATGGCTCACAATTATTCGAAAAAAGGGAAATTTGTGGTTTTAAATTACCATATTGAAGCAGGCTCTGAGTCTGTAGCCAAATGGGTTATGTAGGAATAATGAGAGTATGTGAGGACCAGTGTTTGTGTAAACCGCTTTCACTCCAAAGTAGGGATGGTACAAACCGCACCGAAAACCGAAACCGTACAATTCACACACATACCGAACCGAACCGTGCAATCTGTGCCAAACCGCAATTCATGTACTGCCCAGAAAAATATGTAAAACAGAGATTCTAGGAGTATCTTATCCAGTCTCTCTGATTAAAACATTAGCGTATGAGACCAATCAGAGGATGACACAATTAAAATCACACCATTTTCACATTATAAGCCTATACAAACCATATGTAGGAGATTTAGTGATAAGTCCAATTCTATTAGCCAATAGAAAGAGGGCATTTGGACGACACCTGACGACAGTTTAAGTCTCAGACACATGCAAAAGGTCAAATTCAACTTGCGCATCATCCCTTTATAACTGCAGTTATATAAATATTGTTTAATATTCCCAGTGCACCATTTATCATGAACTAAAAAAAGAACCGTAGAGAACCGAAAACCGTGACCTTGACACCGTGATATGAACCGAACCGTGAATTTTGTGAACCGTACCACCCCTACTCCAAAGTGGTAACTTTTTGTGTAAATGGGACGGACTAAAAACAGCTTTTCCTCCCTGGCAGCCATTTTGTAGCAGCAAGATGTTTGAGGAGAATTTGAGCGGAAATTAGTGAATTTCATGTGTTTTTTGTCTAGCTAGCCCAAGTGGAACTGTGAATCTGCGTTCAGTGAACAATGGTCTTAATTTTAAAATTCACCATGATCCACAATGCGAAACAGCATCCACACTGGTTTTGGTATTTTTTGTGGAGTCTAAAATAAGAGCGAATGATTGCTGGTCTCCACAGGGCACAGGTACATTACGGTCTCCTTAATCTAGGCCACCTCCTGGCTTTGCACTGACCTCTTCTCTTCATTTGTGTTTATGGTGTCTTTCTTTCTTTCTTTCTTTCTTTCTTTCTTTCTTTCTTTCTTTCTTTCTTTCTTTCTTTCTCTCTCTCTCTCTCTCTCTCTCTCTCTCTCTCTCTCTCTCTCTCTCTCTCTCTCTCTCTCTCTCTCTCTCTCTCTCTCTCTCTCTCTCTCTCTCTCTCTCTCTGTCACTCACAAGGAGATCTTGTACCTGTGCTGAGTTCATTGTCAGTTCAGCTCATCTGCTGTGTGGAGCGACTGACTCACTTACTTGCAGTACTCCTTCAGAAGAATGTTTGCTGAGATTACTTAAGGGAGTAGTTGTGCCGCCACCACACCACATGATGGCTTAAGATTTGTTTTTATTTCCTGCTTTTCTCCTGTGGGAACCTGAGGTATTTCGTGTGTTGAAAATGCCATCATCGTCATCATCTTCCAAAGAAGCTTGGCAATGGCTGTTTCACCTACACCTGGGGCACATCCCCAGCTTTGCAGTGTGTGTTCCACCAAACGTAGAGACCTAACAGAGAAATGCACCGTACTGAGGAGGATAGCCCTGGGGGAAAGGAACCTGGGTGTGATTCTGTCACTCACATCAATTGTTACAACACCCCACGAGTGTGTTCAATCTGAAAGAAGTCATGTCCCTTTTAAAAATGATCTTTCCCAAGGTGAATGGGGCTGTCAAGTACTAGGCTACTTGCATTACCTTGTTAGTTGCTGTCATTTAGGGAAAACCTAGCCGTTTCTTAACAGCTGTCATCAGAGACATTGGAGGGAATTTCCATATCAGTGTAGTTTGAAGAGTTGCAGCAAAGATGTTGGGATGTCGTACTACTGTACCTCTTTGCTGATACCTGCTTCAGGCACCAGCCTTGCGTGACTGTTAATGGTTTTGTGTCTCTCTGCACGTCAGTGGTGTTAAGAGTAAAACTTCTAGAACATGGCTTTCTTGTGATGAACGGGAGAGTCATAGGAGCTATAACATTTTTTGCACATGTGAAAATGGTGAATCATATTCTCCCGTGATGTGGGTGATGCACCTTGTGCCAGGGGTGATATTCCTGATATCTTGTAATCCTAGTTGGTGTCACTTAAAACTTCAAACTGTTGTCTGTGCCTGTACATGGAATTGAAATATTATGATCCTGGCTGCTTGTGTTATTTAAAAGAGCACTGATGTATAGATTTTGTTTGCGTCTGGTATACTTAGATATGTTGACGTAGAATTGTGAAGCATGCACCTGCCAACACTCGCTTTTTTTCACAGGTGTTGTTGCCTATATTTCAAGGTCATACTCCTGGACTCTGTTTTTGTTTTGTTTTGGACATTTTGTAATGCAATTATTGTGCTACATTAATGTGCTTATATGTTTGATTGTGGTCTTTGTGACCAAAGCTGATTGTCGACAATATATAAGCTACAAGAATCACTATGGCTCTGTGAAAGATTGTGAGTCTTTTGTTTTGTCAGTCTTGTACCGTCAACATCTGGACTGGGAACTGCCTCCCTTTCCTCCTTGTCACGATGACCGAATCTAACCACTGCCACAGAACTGAGAACTGATTTCTAAGAAGTTCTTCTGTTAATAGCATCAATTTCAGGGGAATCAATTAAACATTCCCAAAGGTGATCACCACGACATGAATTGACATGAATTGACATTCATTTGGTAACAATCACAGTTTTAGAGCGATTAATCTGGATTAATAATAATCCCGTCTGGCGAAGGTTAGGCTAGTCAGTGCACTAACCATCAGGGGCTCAGTCTGGCCAGACTTCATCTCAGCCCAACCTGGCAGCCTGTGAGCTGACTCAAGGGTAATTTTTGAAGCCTAAATGTTGGCAGGCATGGAGGCACACACGTGTGTGTGTGTGTGTGTGTGTGTGTGTGTGTGTGTGTGTGTGTGTGTGTGTGTGTGTGTGTGTGTGTGTGTGTGTGTGTGTGTGTGTGTGTGTGTGTGTGTGTGTGTGTGTGTGTGTGTGTGTGTGTGTGTGTGTGTGTGTGTGTGTGTGTGTGTGTGTGTGTGTTGGTGGTGTTTTTGTGTGTGTATATGTATGGAGTCTCCTGAGTGCTGATATTGTGTGTGTGTGGGTGTGGAGGCTCCTGAGTGATGATATTGTTTGAAGGACAGGGGTGGCCTCTGACCCCGAGCCAAAGGGGCACATCCCCCCCACCGCTGCACCCCTCCCACAACCCCCCCCCTGTGTCACTAAAGTGGTGGACGCTGCTGGACTGCTGCCTCAGCACACTATAACACACAACTCTGTTCGGGGGTGGTGTCGCTCACTGTGTGTGTGTGTGTGTGTGTGTGTGTGTGTGTGTGTGTGTGTGTGTATGGGAGGGGGCGGCTTTTAAACTCTGCATTCCCAGCTGAACAGGGGGATGTGCTACGAAAAAGGAGGAGCATGCTTTGCTTTTTGTTTTTTGTTTTCTTTATATGTAACCCTAAAATTACTCTTTAGTCAGTATCAGTAGCTAATGTTGGAATTTGCTGTTGAGTTTGTTTACAAGTAGAGTAGAGTAGAGTAGAGTAAGTTCTTACTTTTTTTAATCCAGAGGGAATGTATCCATTCTGACAGTTTTAGTCTGCTCTATGCTGTTTTTTGTTTGTTTGTTTGTGGCGTTTTTCATGACGTGTCACCAGGACAACGGCAAAATGGTGGAAGCAGGTGCAATTTTGTTTCTCTATGATTATTTTTTTGGTCTGTAAAACACACGCACACGCTCATGGCGGTTAAAAGAAAAGCCAGCTTGGCTTTGTGCAAATGCACCTGTATCCTGGCTGCTCTGTGCGCAGTGGCAGCGTGTGGTGTTGGTGTTGGTGTGAGTGTAGTCATGCAGAGTGAAGTACGGTGCTGTGTATGTCTGTAGAGCTGCAGTACTGTACAGTAAAGCACATTGGCTGCCTGAGTAGAGCTGAACTGCTTTTGTGGATGGGTGGGGGGGGGGGGGGGGGTGTTTCTTGTAGAGGGAGAGCAAGTGTGTGTGTGTGTGCGGGTGGGGGTAGGAACTTTGTGAAGACAAGAAGTGGGTAGGGGTAGGAGCTTTGTGAAGAGGTGGGTGGGGGTAGGAGCTTTGTGAAAAGGTGTGTGTGTGTGTGTGTACACGATGGGAGACTTGTAAGGGTGTGTGTGTGTGTGTGTGTGTGTGGGAAGTCGTCGTTTTGTGAAGGTGTGTGTGTTTGTGTGTGGGGTGGGGGAGAAGTGGAGTGCGATTCTGCAGAGCAGATTGACCCTCTCTGGTGATGCTCTGGCAGTGACTAATGGCAGTCTGGGACAGTGCAGTTTGTCAGCACATTCTGCATATCGTGGGGCTGGCAGAGCAGAGCCAAGACCCACGCACCACTACTGCTGCTGCTGCTGCTGCTACTGCTGCTACTACGGCTAGTGCTGCTACATCATTCTCCATATCGTAGAGCTGGCAGAGCAAAGACATAAACATCACTGCTGCTGCGACTGCTGCTCCGTGTTTTCCATAGGCCAAGTAGGATTGTGAGGGCCTACGGGCATGATACATTGGGCCAGTATTAGTACAGTAGGCCTATTGCTATTAGCATAGGGTCATTTCACGTGAAATCAGACACTTTGGGACCCGACCGACCCGGATTTTAATCATACTTGGTGTGCCTTTTTAGTAGCAAGGTAGCACCCCAGAACTGCATTGGTTTGAATCTGACACTAATATTAAGGGAGAAACAGACTAGGAAAGGTTCACATGTGAGGGTAGGACACTATACATTCAGCCTTGAATATATCAGTCAGTGTTAGTCACAAAAAAGATGCCTGTGGTGTTATTTGAAAGCTCTTTTCTGGCTCTACATATTACACAATCAGCTTGGAATACAACAACTCTCAGAATATGAATTATGATAAATTGAAAAATTAAAAATTGAATATCTAAAAAAACTATATTTTAAAATGGCCAGTTCCTTGTCCAAACGTAGCCGGCAATGTCATTAGCAACACCTCAAATGCTGGTGTTCGGTTTTTTATTCATTTCAGAGAGATTTTTACTCACAAATATGGCATCATACAGACCACTTACTAATAATATGGTAATACCATAGTAGCACCACATGACAAAACAAAAACAAAACAAAAATGGTCAGTTTCCATGGTCCCAGGTTTCAGAAACTAAGGCAGATGTCCATTTATACACACCAAATGATGATATGTGAATGTTTGAACATTCCTTCTCTGTGTACTGTGTCATCTTCCCTTTACCGTACTTTAAAGAGATAATCAATGGCTACACTCTCATTTTGTACTCTACCAGTGCATTCGAAGCAGCAGCTGTGTCTTTTGTAGATAATGTATAAGTACGTCCCGTTGCAGTTACAGGTTCCACTACCAGAAGCACATCCTGATGATCCATGACAAGTCTATCTGGTCTGAAGGGAAAAGTGAAGGATGGAGATGGCCCATGAGGATGCAGGAAGTTCAGTTTCACCTCTCCAGTGCTCGGAATACATTCCTCAGCACATGCTAGCCACCAGTTGCCATCATATACAGCTACAACATACCCTTTGATGCTTGAAAATGTAACACATTCCTTTACTGAGCTCACTCTTTCAACTCTGCCATCTCTGAATGCTGAAAATGGCCTAACTTCCACTGTGTCCATTGACAATGGGCAGAAGCTGTGTAGTTTTTGAGTACCTGGAATAGTTCTTGCAGATTCCAACCTTTTCAACAGGTTCTCAGCTTCATGATGGTACATCTCTGTTGTGGCAAACTGGCAATGGATGTTCTTGAGAGAGATGCACCATCATGAAGCTGACTCTGAGAACCTGTTGAAGAGGTTTGAATCTGCAAGAACTATTCCAGGTAAGTTACTCAGAAATAGGGATGGCACAAACCGCACCGAAAACCGAAACCGTACAATTCACACACATACCGAACCGAACCGTGCAATCTGTCGCAAACCGCAATTCATTTACTGCCCAGAAAAATATGTAAAACAGACATTCTAGGAGTATCTTATCCAGTCTCTCTGATTAAAACATTAGCGTATAAGACCAATCAGAGGATGACACAATTAAAATCACACCATTTTCACATTATGAGTCTATACAATAAGCCTATTATAAGCCTATACATCACTTTTTAACTGCAGTTATATAAATATTGTTTAATATTCCCAGTGCATCATTTATCATGAACTAAAAAAAAGAACCGTAGAGAACCGAAAACCGTGACCTTGACACCGTGATATGAACCGAACCGTGAATTTTGTGAACTGTACCACCCCTACTCAGAAACACAATGGGCAGAAGCTGTGTAGTTTTTGAGTACCTGGAATAGTTCTTGCAGATTCCAACCTTTTCAACAGGTTCTCAGCTTCATGATGGTACATCTCTGTTGTGGCAAACTGGCAATGGATGTTCTTGAGAGAGATGCACCATCATGAAGCTGACTCTGAGAACCCGTTGAAGAGGTTTGAATCTGCAAGAACTATTCCAGGTACTCAAAAACTACACAGCTTCTGCCCATTGTCAATGGACACAGTGGAAGTTAGGCCATTTTCAGCATTCAGAGATGGCAGAGTTGAAAGAGTGAGCTCAGTAAAGGAATGTGTTACATTTTCAAGCATCAAAGGGTATGTTGTAGCTGTATATGATGGCAACTGGTGGCTAGCATGTGTTGAGGAATGTATGCCGAGCACTGGAGAGGTGAAACTGAACTTCCTGCATCCTCATGGACCATCTCCATCCTTCACTTTTCCCTTCAGACCGGATAGACTTGTCATGGATCATCAGGATGTGCTTCTGGTAGTGGAACCTGTAACTGCAACGGGACGTACTTATACATTATCTACAAAAGACACAGCTGCTGCCTCGAATGCACTGGTAGAGTACAAAATGAGAGTGTAGCCATTGATTATCTCTTTAAAGTACGGTAAAGGGAAGATGACACAGGTACACAGAGAAGGAATGTTCAAACATTCACATATCATCATTTGGTGTGTATAAATGGACATCTGCCTTAGTTTCTGAAACCTGGGACCATGGAAACTGACCATTTTTGTTTTGTTTTTGTTTTGTCATGTGGTGCTACTATGGTATTACCATATTATTAGTAAGTGGTCTGTATGATGCCATATTTGTGAGTCAAATTCTCTCTGAAATGAATAAAAAACCGAACACCAGCATTTGAGGTGTTGCTAATGACATTGCCGGCTACGTTTGGACAAGGAACTGGCCATTTTAAAATATAGTTTTTTTAGATATTCAATTTTTAATTTTTCAATTTATCATAATTCATATTCTGAGAGTTGTTGTATTCCAAGCTGATTGTGTAATATGTAGAGCCAGAAAAGAGCTTTCAAATAACACCACAGGCATCTTTTTGTGACTAACACTGACTGATATATTCAAGGCTGAATGTATAGTGTCCTACCCTCACATGTGAACCTTTCCTAGTCTGTTTCTCCCTTAATATTAGTGCCAGATTCAAACCAATGCAGTTCTGGGGTGCTACCTTGCTACTAAAAAGGCACACCAAGTATGATTGAAATCCGGATCGGTCGGGTCCCAAAGCGTCTGATTTCACGTGAAATGACCCCATAGTATTATGCGTGTTACTCACATTGAGTGTGGCTGTTGATCACTTTGTTGTCCTTGGTTACGTCCAACCAAGGAGGTTATGTTTTTGGTCGCGTTGGTCTGTCTCTCTGTCTGTCTGTTAGTCAGCAGGATAACTCGGGTACCCGTTAATGGATTTGGCTGAAACTTTGTGGAGTTCTTGAAAATGACCAAAGGAACAAGTGATTAAAATTTGGTGGTGATCCGGGTCACGAAACGGATCCAGAACTTTTTTTAATAGATTCTTCACCTTTGCTAGCGTACGAATAGAATTGAATTGCGGGACAGGGCGAATTTTGACATTCCAGTTTCTAACTCCACAAAAAGAATGCAGAAAGACTTCAAATAATAATCCGGGGTAACAGTCAAATGTTCTAACAAACAGCTTCCTTAAGTTGGCGGAGGTCTGCAGTCTCTGAGTGCATTTCTAGGTTTTTTTTTAATTCTGCTCCACAGAATGGTCTACACTAGCAGTCAATACTCTAGTCTGCTGCTGCTGCTGCCAGCTGTGACTTGCTGCTTCTTTTACTGGTCCTTGGCTCCAGGCACATGTGTGACTGTGTTATGGCCTGCATTTGATTTGGCTCAAAATCCACTCTGGATGGTTTTGAAAGTCCAGCTACATTCTGCACACCATGGACTGGGGTCAAACACGTCTTTGTCATTCAGTGTTACGGACACCTTCTGCCGCCTGTAACTGCAAAAAAACATGATTTTTAAAATGTTTCAAGTGAATGGATGACAGCCGAGGCTTCCATGAATTCCCTGTAACAATAAATAAATAAAAAGAGTCATGTTTTTTACAGTTACAGTCAGCAGAAGGCATCCGTTACACTGAATGACACTGCCATTTTTCACGTCTTTGACCCACTGGCAAAGCCAAGACGCAAACATCACTGCTATGTGCTTTTACTGCTGCTGCTTAGAGTTTCTTTGACTGGTCCTCAGTTCTCGGCTCTTGTGCGACTGTGTGTAATGGCCTGCATTTCATTTGGCCCAAGTCCAACCTGGATTGTGGCTTTCACAATTGACTCTGCCCTGATGAAGGCCACTTCTTGGCCGAAACATGTTGGCGTTTTTAACCTTTCAGTAATGATTTAGCCGTTTATTAAAGGTTATTTTAACCTTAGGAAGAGTGCCTTGGATAATTCAACTCAAGTTTCACTCTGGATTGCTTTGGAAGTCCAGCTCCATTTGTGTATATCTGGAGGTTTTCTGGTCAACAGACTATGTCAAAAGTTGCCATTTTGAGCTTTTGTTTAGAGAAGGGTTGTGAGGTTCTGCTCTGCTGTCTGGTTTTCATATCTTGCGAGGAGCATGTATACCATTATGACGCATGCCAGCCACTTAGGGAAAACTTGCGCAAGCATCCACAGAGGTTTTATAGAGCATTTCAAGCATGTAAATAAAGCTTTTGGAATACTTTTTTAAAAACGAATAAAGCCTTCTTTGTTAACAGAAAACATCCGAAGAAAAATCTCCATTGGAATTTGTAGAAGGAGCATGACATGGTTGAGATTCGAAAGTATACAATAAGTAGGTTTTCCTACAGATATACTAAAAACAGGCAACTTCTTGCATCAATTAAATGCAAATATGGAATTGGAATGAAGGGGAGCAATTTAAGCATTATGCTTCAGTCAAGTTAACCATAGGTTGGAGATATAAGCTCACATGACTGTAAACAGCCTGATTTGCTCCCTGTGTATTCAGTGTCAAATGTGTTTTGGAAGTTGGCCAAAAAGGTATGTTCCACTGCTTAATTTTTAAACTATTAGTGATTTGGACAGTATTTGAAATTTCCGCAAAAGTGAGTCTGTCCCAGAGATTGTACAATACAATGGTCTGTCCAGATATTTCAGAACCTGAACTTTATAACTCGAGATGTTGCTGAAATTGGGGTGTCAAGGCCTGAGCCAGTCAGGAGTGAAAACTGCAACTTTTTCCAGTCGTGAAATCGCCGACAAGCTTGCACAGTCGTGAAACCACACTCTTTATTGTCCCATCACACTTGGGGACAGGAAGAGAGGGCAAGCCGGAACTGTTGAGAAAGTTCCCACTATGTTAGGGGCCAGGCAGTCTCTCGCATGCTCTCTCTCTGTTTCTCTCTCTCTCTCTCTCTCTCTCTCTCTCTCTCTCTCTCTCTGTCTCTCTGTCTCTCTGTCTCTCTGTCTCTCTCTCTATGTGTGAGTAATGGCAGCACATTGTCTGCAATCTAGGCCATCTCACTTGTTGCTATGGAAGCGTCAGGGGCAGGCGGGGTTTAGAGGGGTTTTGAGTTTGGGGAGGGGGTGGTGACTGAATGATTGAACTGTTTCCCGTTTCTTTTTTGTTTTTCCTCCCTCCACCTCAAACCATTTTAGTGCCTTTGATGTAGATGATGGTGACAATATTTTTTGTCAATTTTGACACTCTTTTTATTTTTATTTTCAAGGGTCCTATTATATCATTGTCACTGTACACAGGAGGAAAATCTGTTGCAGTTTCATATTCATTGGGTCACATAATAACACACACACAAGCTGTTGTCTATTTTGTCCTTCCAAGCTGAAAAAAGTGTTAATCAAAGTATTATAGGTCCAACATGCTGTATTTGGCTTGACGTTCTCACACAACCTTGGGCAACTTTGATTCAAAAGGAATAATTCTGCATCACGTGTAAACCACCTGGAACCAATATAGTGTAGGTCATTGACGTTTTTAGTAGAAGTTGGGTGGAGCAACCAAAGCTAACTATTATTTGGACTAAATTACTTTTATTATTATTGCTGAATTATATAAAACCAGTCATTCCATGTAAATGAAGCAAGTTGTACAAGGGTCAAAGACGTGCAAAATGGCATTGTCATTTAGTGTAACGGATGCCTTCTGCTGACTGTAACTGTAAAAAACATGACCCTTTTTATTTATTAATTGTTACAGGGAATTCATGAAAGCCTCTGCTGTCATCCATTCACTTGAAACTATTTAAAAATCATGTTTTTTTGCAGTTACAGTCGGCGGAAGGTGTCCGTAACACTGAATGACAAATACGTCTTTGACCCACAATTAATTAATGAATGTGCTCACAATGGTGATCTTGGTTGTGGTTGCGCCGGCCACCCTGACGTGTGCTACTTTTTTAAAACGCCACCGACTGTTCCTCCGTAACCGTAACCTCCACTACCCCTGGCTGTGATTCCATGAGAAGTAGTAGTTCAGGTACACCGCGTTCTTCCGTGTGGTGCGTCTCCAGTTGAATAACTTGGAAGGTGAAAAAGTGGATCGCACTCGGGTTCTTCTTTTCTTCTTTTTTATTTTTTATTATTTACATAGCAGCAGAAGTGTAGACAAACGTTTCGGCTGTTGCCTTCGTCAGTGTCCCCTGTGATTCCATGAGAGCCTACCTGTAGCTCTTGTCGCTCAAAAAGGACCGGTGACTTCCTGAGGTGGCAGTGCCGGGTGTCACTTTCCTCCACATCGCGGTCCCCAAGCAGACCTCTCCAGCTCTCTAGAGGGAGAGGCTTTTGTTCTACTACACCAGTGTTTCTCAAAGGGGGGCGGAAGCCCCCCTAGGGGGGCGTGGAGGTATTGGAGGGGGGTGGGGGGTGGGGGGGGGGGCGCGTAAAGTCAGAGGGTTTTTCTTTTTCAATACTTTTCTGCTTTGTCATTAAGTTAACACATTCACTTTACATTCACAATATATTCATTAATTTATTCACTAATGTTTAGAGAACATCATAGTTAGGCTATACGTGTATATTAGGCTTTAATAAACTTTACTACGGCCTATTTATTTGTATTTTCGTAAGCATTTTGCTTGAGGGGGGGCGCAGACAGATACCCTTCGTCTGAAGGGGGGAATGGCAGGAAAAGTTTGAGAAACACTGCACTACACCATGCTGGGGTTCCCTGTGGGGGACAGCTTTTGGCTTTTGTAGTCTGCTGGTGCTTTGTGCTTGTCACGCAGAGACTGATACTGTGTGGCTGCTGCCGGTGCCAGTTGTTTGTATCTGTTGTTACTGTGTGACTGCAGGGTTTCCCCCAGCACTTTATTACTAAGGCGGCCACCTTGACAAGAAACACCTACCACCTTGACTAGGCCCCTGAAAAGATTAAGATTTCATGGTGTGAATGTAATTTCTAAAGGTGCTTAGGCAAAAAAATACACTTTTAGCCCCACAACCCCTGACTAGCAAAAATGCTGGGGGAAACACTGGACTGGCTTGGAGACTTTTCACCAATGATCCTACATACTCTACCTTTTAAGCATACTGTGCATTACCAATGCAACAAAGTGGGATTAATTCAGCAGCAGGTGCACTGTGTAATATTTTTAGTGGATTATTTCCAGAATGCATGCTGCCCATTTACAAATGTTACTTTTTCTTTTCTTACCACCACCATCAACTTCTAAGTATTCATGATGACTGGAAAAAATGTTCATACATGAAAAGGGGGATCTTCTCCATGGTCTGCCATTTTGAATTTACAGAAATAAGACATATTTAGCTGCAAAAGCACTAGTGTTTGGTCATACTTGTAAACATTGGTTTATTATTTAGTAAATATTCATGAAAATATTACATTTGGCAATAGGCAGCACACATTTAATGAGCTGCATAGTTGCAATACCTACTCTGGCTACCATCTCACACAGTGCACCTTTAAAGGGACACTGTGCAGGAAATGGTCAAAAGGGGCACTCAATTCAAAGAAGGCTTGGGTTGTGTTTAATAGGGGGAGGATATACTATGCAGGAAATGGTCAAAAAAGGTACTGCAACTATGCTGCTCATTGAAACTGGGTTGCCTATTGCCAAATTTGATCTTTTCGTGAAAGTTTACCAAGTAATAAACTAATATTTTCTAGTATGGCCCAAGTACAGTCATTTTTGCAGCTAAAAATGGCTATTTCTGGAAATTCAAAATGGCGGACCATGGAGAAGATCCCCCTTTTCATGTATGAAAAGTGCAATTTCCCAAGTCATAATGAATACTTAGAATTTGATGGTGGTGGCAAGTATTCATGAAAAAGGTAACATCAGTGAATGGGCAGCATGAATTCTGGAAATAAACAACTAAAAAATCTTATACAGTGCACCTTTAAGCATACTGTGCATTACCAATGCAACATGGTGGGATCAGTTCAGCAGCTTAGAATCCTATTGATTCCGGAAGAATCTCCTTATGAGCCGTCTCTTCCTTATCAATCATCTCCTGTTGGCACTAGCTAGGAGATCTGTGTCGGTTATTGTGCATTGGTAGACCTACTGTAGACAGACAGCAGCTATATCCATGTAGATTTCACTCACTCTTTTAACAAAAAGAAAAACAACACAAGCCATTTAAGTTACCACTTAACTTTCACTCTGTGGTAAACTACTGTAGATTGCTGCTAGCCACACACACTTGGGAATATACTTGTATATTATTTTCTTTTTTTTCAAATCAATGCAATGACCAGGTGCTGTTGCAGACACAACTAACACACAAAACATGTTGTCGACATTTTTAATTTGTTAACAGTCCTCAGGTGAAATTGTGGGCGCCACCAATTTTGAAGGAAGTTGTTGCAGTTGAGAGTACTGTAGGGATTGGAAGAAGTGGTGCGTGCGTGCGAGAGAGAGAGAGAGAGAGAGAGAGAGAGAGAGAGAGAGAGAGAGAAAGAGAGAGAGAAAGATATTGGGGTGTGTGTGTATGTGAGTTATATCGTGTGTGTGTGTGTGTGTGTGTGTGTGTGTGTGTGTGTGTGTGTGTGAGAAAGACATTGGGGTGTTTGTGAGAGAGAGAGAGAGAGAGAGAGAGAGAGAGAGAGAGAGAGAGAGAGAGAGACATTGTGGGGGGGGGGTGTGTGTGTGTATGTGAGTTATATCGTGTGTGTATGTGAGTTATATTGTGTGTGTGTGTGTGTGTGTGTGTGTGTGTCTGTGTGTGTGTCGGGGGGTGCAGATGTTACAGCTCCAGCAGGAGCCCCCGAGGGCAGTGTCAGTAATTACCTCTGTCATGATTGACACTCATTCCCCCCTGATAACAGAAACACACACACCTCGCTCTCACACTTACAGACAGACACACACACACACACACACACACACACACACACACACACACACACACGCACACACGCACAGGGGCGCTGACAGGAGGGGGGGGGGGGGGGGGGGGGGGGGGGGGGGGGGGGGCAAAGGGGTCATTTGTCCTAGGCCCAGGTGGAGAGGGGGCCCAGAATTGGATCCTCATTACATTGTATGCATTGGGTTTGGGGCCCTATCATAAGTCTTTGTCCCAGGCCCAGGCAAAGCTGTCAGCGGCCTTGCACGAACACACACACACACTCACTCACTCACTCACTCACTCACTCACTCACTCACTCACTCACTCACTCACTCACTCACTCACTCACTCACTCACTCACTCACTCACTCACTCACTCACTCACTCACTCACTCACTCACTCACTCACTCACTCACTCACACACCCCTCTGTTTCGTACAGTAAACACACACACGCACACCTCTTTCTCACTGTCTCACTCTCACTTGTACACACTCACACCCAGGCTGTCACACTCGGGCTGCCAAACACATCTGTAATGCCTGCAGGCGTCTCGGGGAAGTAATAAAGGTCACTATGGAGCCAGATAGATACTGATGAGCTGTACTCTACTCCACTGTGGCATTGGTAAAGCTGGTGTCCCCCACACCCAGTGGTGTAGTCTACTTTTTTATGGTGGGTATACTGTATATTTGAGCATTTTTGAGGTGGGTATACTGTACATATTTGTGCTATTCAAAACAATGGATCAATCAATTTTAAGTGGGTATACTGAAATCCCTGAAATTTAGTATTACTCCGTATTACTCTGTATACCCGCGTTCTACGTAGACTACACCACTGCCCACACCCCACCCACTGTACTGCTAACTAGGCACACACAAGTGCTTAATTATACTACAGTAATTAATAATACCAATAAGCCGTACACGTGTCATTGGTAAAGCTAGTGTCCCCCACACCCCCACCCACTGTTCTGCTAACTAGGCACGCACAAGTGGTGGCATCTTAATTATGCTACAGTAATTAATAATACCAATAAGCCGTACACAACTGTGGCATTGGTAAAGCTAGTGTCCCCCCACACCCCACCCACTGTACCGCTAACTAGGCACGCACAAGTGGTGGCATCTTAATTATACTACTACAGTAATTAATGATGCCAATAAGCCGTACACAACTGTGGCATTGGTAAAGCTAGTGTCCCACACCCACACCCACTGTACTGCTAACTGGGCACGCACAAGTGGTGGCATCTTAATTATATCACTAGTAATTTATTCCTAATCATACTAATAAGCCACAGTCCACTGTGTCAATGGCCTCGTTAACATGAGACATTAAATTCAGAATTAGGTGTTGTTTCCACGTAGCAGGATACTTTTATATGTGGATTTTTTTTCCTCCTGGTTGCATTGGTTTTGCATTGGTTTTGGCCTTGCGTTTCCACGTAGCAGATATTTAAAATCCAGGTATAAAAAGCAGGAGAAAAAAAATTGTTTAGGGGGCTGAAACGCTTTTGTTACAATGGAGGATTTATTTTTATCCACACGTTGCGTTTACACCTCAACAGGAGAAAAAAATACCCTGCTAAAAAATATCCTGCTACGTGGAAACGGCACCTTAATTAACTCAATTTTTATTCTGAATTAAGCTTAATTCCGCTTTGAATACGTCATGTGAACACTTCACATTCTGGAGTTAAATGAAAGTTCAATGTAAACTCGCCGGAACTATTTAATTCGGAATTAAAAAACGTCACTTTAAACGTGGCCATTGTTAAAGCTAGTGTAAAGCGCAAGTGGTGGGATCCATTCTGGGCTTAATGCTAGTCATAATTACCGCCTGATCCATCCCCTCACTGTAATCTGTGCCATGTGCTCTTGACAGCCCTGCAGTCCCCCCCGACAATCAGGGCAATGTTTGGCGTTTGCTGATAATTCATGAAATTCTTCACAATAACGTGCCGGGGATTATTGCGGCGTGAGTGAGTTGACCCCGGGAGTCGTTAGATTAGCAGCTAATTGCGTCAGTGTTGTTTTGGCTCAGCCTGTTAATTGGTTCCTTTTATCATCTGTCAATTATTGCGTTTTCACTTTCTCTGCTGCTCTTGTCATTGTTATTGTTTGCTGATGTGTTGGCTAGTTGTAGTGTTGCGCTTTTTACCTTGTAAAGCTTTGAGATAGAATCTGAGCCTTTAGGAATTTGAGTGTCCAACAAATCACAATGATTATTACACAGTATAAGGTGAAGTTATGGAAACCAGATACATCTTTATGTCTTTATTGTTCAGTTTGAAACCAGATGTATTGTTCATGCGTATCTGTCTTTGGAGTCAATCACAATCTCAAGTTTTTGTTGTGTTTATCTAACTAGCATATGATTTTCCTTGATGTAAGAAAATGTTGCAATTACTGACTTTGAATAAATGTCAATGACTGTCACTGGTCTGACTAATGTGACTGTCTACTTTAAATGAATGCTGCAAAATGGATGTGGATAGCTCTGTCCAATTGTTTAATGTCTCTTTGAGATTGTATACTGGGCCACAGTGTAAGTACATGAAGTTGTCAGTGAAATTCTTTATGCTTGTTGAGATCCGTGAAGATGTACTGCATTTTCTATTGTCTTACTTCTCTCCTTATCTCTCTCTCTCTCTCTCTCTCTCGTCCCCAGTCTGCACATGGAGGAGCGGAACGTGTTGCGGAGGCGCGAGTGGGAGCGCAGGAGTCTGGAGGCTCAGCAGCAGCAGCAGCAGGAGTACTGCCCAGACAACGCACCCCTCTTCGGGGAGCCCTACAAGGTGAGAGTGGGGGACCCTCCTCCTTGTACAGGTTTCCTGGCAGAGTCTATGTTTGTGTATCCCGCGTTTATTATTATTATTTTTTTACTCCAGGTGGAAGTGGGGTTGGCTTTACCCACTTACCCATGACTGCCCTTGCAAAGGCTATGTTGTGTAGTTTCAAATGAAATATGATCATATGAAGCCCCCAAAATATTTAACTTTTAGAGACCACAGAGTCATTAATCATTTGTTATCAACCACTAAGCCTGTATCGTACGCATTTTTTTCTGCCTGTAATTGCAGCTAGACTTGGTTAAAAAAAAGAATATCAATATTTATACACGTCATGTTTTGCTTAAACTGTGGTATGCAGTTTGCTAGCATAGTTTTCTCTGCCTTTGTTTCACCTGGATGTGAAGAATCTCATGCAGAGGAATAAGTGTGTGTAGTGTGCACATACTAGCATTGAGTGCAATGCACTTACACGCACACTCGAAGTGTAAGGTGGTTCATGATGTGAAGTCATTAGTTATCTAACCTGGTATAGAAAATAATATTCTGACGGAAATCATATGGAATATTAAACTTTGGAATTTTAAAATATCAATTTTAACACATTGATGAGCATATTCTTCTTTAATACACTGTTCAAAAACTCAGACCTTTCTAAAGGCTGCAGTCTGCCCTGTATAAGAAAATATATTACATGCGTATAGTGTTTTGGGCTGAAGTGGCACAGCGGCTACTGCCTCTCTCCCTATTGCACAGTCAAGCCAGGTACTACTGTTTCAAAACTAGGGCCTGCACTCGCCTCTGGGACTTGCAGTCAGAAATGCCACATTTCATCATATCTGCAGTAATGGCTTTCTATAAGCAACTGCTTCTGCGTAGACCCAGTCACCGCCACTTCTGAATTGTATCTTTTAGGTGTTTTTTTCCCCCTACTATGCCACTTCAGTATTGTGACTTTGAGTTTGCCCAAACTTCATCATTGTCCTATATGTGCGTGAACATTTTTTGTTCTATTTGATGAAAATGCAACCCTCTTAAACTTGAACAATATCTGCACAGCTCAGGGAAACCTGCAAACAATTGGGGGTAAAAAAAAACATTGCAGGATTGAGATGTTCAATAACACAAGGTTGCACAATCCTGGGGCTATGTAAGGTTGAGCTGCATTTTTTTGCACACTGGAAGAGTACATAAATACATGCAGAGCTAAAGGATGCTCTGCAGAAGCAGACAGCGATGGGTAGACATGGTGGGGCTGAGGGAGAGGTAAAGGGCTGGAGGGAGGGAGGGAGGAGGAAGAGAGGGGTAAAGAAAAAGAGTGTTTGGTTTGGCTGTGCCTTGCAGGGGGGTGCGGGCGCCCGTTTTCGTGAGCTGAGCTCTGAGTTGGGATTTAATGAGGCCTCCAGGAGCACACACACACTCACACACACACACACACACACACACACACACACACACACACACACACACACACCCTTCTCCACCACCACCACCTCGCTTCCCCTCGTCGTCCTCCTCCTCCTCTTCTCACAATGTCAGCTGTGGTGGGGAGCTGGCCAGGCTCCCGAGGGTCTATGAGGAGAGGAGAGGAGAGGAGAGGAGAGGAGCGGGGGCTCTAAAAAAGAGGAACGTGAGCAGCTTGAACTCAGTTCCTCCCATCAGGCCCCATCACAGGCAACATCCTGCCAGGCAGCCAGCCTGAACAGCTAATTAGGAGAGGGAGAAGGGAGGGAGGCAGGGAGGGAGAGAGGGACTGAGGGAGAGAGCGAGGGACTGAGGGAGAGAGAGAGAGAGAGAGAGAGGGAGGGAGGGAGGGAGGGAGGTAGAGAGGGGAGGGAGAGGGGTACTAAGGGAGAGGGAGATATGGAGTGTGGGGGAATGAGAGTGAGGGAAAATGAGAGAGGGAGACGGAGAGATTGAGATTGAGGGAGAAAGATGGGTACATAGAGGTAGAAAATAACACTAGAGAGGACCCCGCCCCCCTTTTTACGGCAATCTGTAGCGGCCATTATCTGTAGGTAGAAGTAACGCACAGTGTTCCGTACGGCGCCTCCTCGCAGAATGCTGTTTTCGCGATTAAAATAAACTTTTCAGTGTGATGACAACCATCACACCTATTGTATAGCTCATTTGAAAGAGGAGGTTGTCGTCTTCAAAATAAGACCAACTAGAATTGCGGTGGTTAATGTATGGGTTGATTGATTAAATCAAATAGGTAACAGTATTCCGAACACATCTGACCAAATAAGTAACAGTACTCCGTACAACTTCATTACATTAAAACGGTGCACTACCAATGGGTTTCATGACCGATCTAATGTGTATGTGTTTGTGAAGTGCTAAACTAATTGTTATTCGTTCCATGATAAGTTTAAGTGAATATAACGCGGTAAAAATAACATAGCAACCGCATATGGAAGTGCCGTTCTTGGCTGCAATGTAGCTTGTTGCAACAAGGTTGCAACAAGCTACTTCCGGCTAGCATGCATGTTGCTTTCAAAGTTATCTTTACCGTGTTGTAGTCATTCAAACTCTGTTTTGAAGGGATAGTTTGACAACAAACAAACACACCAACATTATAATTGCATGAAAACCATTGCTAATGCAGCTTTTTAAGGTAAATCAGATGTACGGAATACTGTTACTTATTTGTTCAGGCCGACGGAAGCTAGCGGCTCATGGCTAACTGGCACTTGGCACAAATAATCAATCCATACATTTACCACAATGCTCCACTGTAAGTCGATGTGGTCTTATTTTGAAGACGACAGCCTCCTCTTTCACATGAGCCATTCAATACGTGTGATGGTTGCCATCACACCGAATGGCATTGTTTTGATTGCGGAAACGCCATTCTGCGAGGTGGCGCTGTACGGAACACTGTGCGTTACTTCTAGATCAGAGAAATGGAAATTAATGGAGAACGAGGCTCACCTCTGTCAAAAATGACTTAATCATGTGAAAATGTCCATCAAAACACTATACAAGGACAATAGTTGAAGTGTGTTGCTAACTATGTTCATAAAATATATTATTTGATTTTTAAATGTATTTTATCGACTCATATGATTAAAGTAGATATTTAGCCTGACATTTCAAATCTGGTCTTTGATTAAAGTGTTACTTCATATTTACACAGTTTTAGTTAATTTCTTGACATTGGTGGGCGTGTTCTCCATTGGCTTGCATTGCCTGAAAGTGCCTACACTACCTACGGAAGTTGGGAAGCTCCAGCTGCCATTTCCCAGTGCTGTCGCAAATTGCTGTGTCCTCTCTAGTGTTATTTTCTACCTCTATGGATGGGTATAGACAGAGGAAGTACTGAGAGGGAGTGAGAGAGCGAAGGAGAATAAGAGTGTGAATAAAAGAGAGTGTTAGAGGTAGAGAGAGTGACTGAGACTGAGAGAGTGTTTGAGGGAAGGTGACATGAGAGAAGGAGGGGGCACAGAGACACACATGCCCCCACAGTAGGGCTGTAACGATACACTCAACTCACGATTCGGTTCGTATCACGATTTTTGACCTACGGTTCGATACACCCCACGATTTTTGAAATGTATCTCCACTGAAGTTTGGGAACATTATCACATCAAATCATAAGGTTGTTTTCTGGACTAATGGGTAATAAAACTTTGAAAGGGCGTATCACGATACTGCCTCCTTGAATCACGATACAGTATCGTGACTCTGTGTATCACGATTTCTCGGTTCGATACAATATCGTTACAGCCCTACCCCACAGAACTAGTAGCAGAGGCAGGCAAGTAAATTTTGGATTTATTGATATGCATGGAGATCATACAGTATGTGTGCATGCTTAGACATTCATGAAGGACATGGGGTAATGTAGATTGATTCTGTTCATAAAATCATAATGTGGCATGCTAAGGATGATGGGAAAGACGCCTGGCTGTCTCCCTTGGCCCTTCGCAGACAACTCTGAAAGAGTGCAAAGCTTGTTTTTGCTGCATTGACCAATTCAAAACGAAACAACACCGAAGACATAAGACAAAGTATCTTTTGAAGTTTAAAAAATGCGATACAAGGCAGGCACTCAGAACTGTTATTTTTTAGAATTTATTAGGCTACAACATATACCATGCCTCGTGTTATTCGTCAGAGCATATTGACTAACCAAAGCATGTCTTTCTTTTTATGTATAATTTCTGCTTAATTGTCTGCTTATCCTGCGGCTGGTGGCGTCCGGTGACTTAAAGCCTTTATAGTAATGCAGCCAGTGTTTATGATGTAAGTTAAGGGTTGGGAAGGCATGGTGGTCAGTCACTATTTCTGTTGCTGTGTGAGTGCTGAACGGTCACAGGAAGACCTGTGTCAAAGTTTAAGGAGCTCAGAGGGTGTAAAAGAGACCGGAGTTAACCTTTCACTCGCTCCTTTCACTGTCACAACCAGGCCATGGCCTCTCCTCCTTGTGGCCCTTCTCAAGAGGCCTAAGTAGTTTACACACTGAAATGAAACTTGCAGTGTAGTGTGTCTTGTGTTATTTTTACATTCAAAAAAAGGTTTCAGTGGAAGCATTTGCTACTGTTCAACCGTCTCAACAAGACTATGTTAAGGACAAGATGTGCTTGATGAGTACATTTTTTTATGTTTTTAACTCAACAATCAATTCCTGCCCAGGTAGTACAGATGAAAATTAGAATTATAGTTATAATCTGGCTCAGTTGTATGTTGTGCACTGTCCCTGTCAAAAAATATGCTTTCCTTTTGCTGTGTAATGTTTGGTGACATAAGCAAGTTTAGTGGGAGCGAGCAGCATTTGCAGGATGTCAACTGTCAAAAACAACAAAAGGAAAAAAGAAAGAAAGAAAAAAAAACCCCACAGACTTCAGGAAGTGGCCTGGTTCTATTTGTCACCGTTGCCACCGTGCCAGCCAGTTTGTTAACGTGTTTCCTCCTCCTCCTCCTCCTCCACCACCTCCTCATTCTCAGCTCTGCACCAACACAAGCCACTCCAAGGCCATTTGCGGACGGCTAAGAGTCAGCCAGCCCTTTGTGTGCAGCGTCGCCAGCCGTTTAAGTCGGCCGAAATCCTCCACTGCGTCAGCTGTGGCCAGTGCAGTGAGGAGGGCTAAACCGTTTTTTTTTCTCCTTCAGTGATTTGGGGGAGGGAGTGTTTGGGTGTGTGGTGGAGTGCATTCCAATATGCGACCTTGCCTCCTCCACTTGCACTTGTCTCCTCGTCCCGCCTCCTGGCCTCCCCTCCAGCCTAGCCAAAACAATTTTTGGGGGACTATTCTTCATTCACCATCCAGTATGCAAATGAGAAAATGACTTTACAGTTGAGCTTTTGCGAGATATTGAAATATTATGCTGCTGTCAGTGATGTCATCATGACATACTACTTCCTGGTACGAGGTCACAAGCACAAGTGGAGGACGCAAGGTCGCATATTGGAATGGACCCGTGGTGGTGTACTCTGTGAATGAGCTGTCGGTGACACAGCAGGGCTTTAGAGAGCGATCTCATGGAGGGGTCTCGGCTTTTGAGTGGCACTCATGTGTCATGTGGTCCGTTCTGGACGAGGAGCACTGCTGTTGGGGGTCTTAAAGTACTGATGATTAAATTGACAGCAGGTTTTAGCAGAATGGTCACTTGATTAGATTCTCTTTGTGTACTTGGCATGCAGAATCACTTGGCCTAAAGTCTTATTTGCAGAGGGATTATTGCTGTGTATTTTTGGTTTGCCCACAGCATTCTCCTTGAAGGCTGCTGAGCAAGGCTTTGTGTCGGAGAGTATAGCAGGAGATTCTTGAAGTATATAGAGATATGCCAATGTAATAGGTTGCTATGGGCACCTAACATGACCAGGTTCCGGTCTGCCTAAAGGGCAGTGTCATAATACTCCTAGCATTGAATAGAACAGTCCTTAGGTCTGCCTAGGTCTGCCTAAAGGGGGATTTCTCCCCACTCCCCCTCGCAATAATAGAACCCGGAAACAATGGGCCAATGGAACCCCTCTCTCTCTCTCTACTCTCTGGTATAGCAGGGGAATAGGAGCGCTATGAGCCGCATGCTAGGAGCAGTAGCAGTAGCAGCATGCATAGCATGCAGCCAACGAAGCAGTATTCGAAAAATGAACTTGTGCTGGGGTAATGGTTCTGCAAAGCAGAGGGTGTTTGAGGACTTCATTTGTAGGGCTCACTAGGGGATATAACATCCTTTTGTAGTGTGGTGAGTGCACAGCACTGCACTGCCCTCCCTCACACAAAATTAATTTGACAAAATCGCTAATTAGTTTTTTAAAGACTTTAAAATTGTAATTTCTGGTCTAGAGCTAATAAAAGCATCCATCATATTAATCCCCATGGTGAATGGACAATTACATATGATTGTTTTTCTTACCAAGTGTTTATTGAGATCATTATTACATGGGGAAGCTGTTAATTAAGAAGCTAAAGGTGATCTCCTGTAGACAGACAGCTGGACAGGGTGACTATCTGGTGGGCAGCCGTGGCCTAGTGGTTAGAGAGTTGGTCGTTCAATTTGGGTATTGCAGGTTCGAATCCCCCTCTGACCTCTCCCTACATCTCCATCCATGGCTGAAGTGTCCTAACCTACCCACCTAACCCCACATTGCTCCATGAACTGTAACCAATGCCCTGACAAACAATAGCTGTAAGTCGCTTTGAATATAATGAAAGCGTCAGCTAAGTGAAATGTAATGTAATGTAACTAACTAGTAAATATTCAAGCTTTGGCTGTGTCTGCCATTTCAAAATCAGAACGGTTCAGTGTTACCCACAGAATTTGCATTAGTCAAGGTGGTGGGGTTCAGCCAATATCAAACACGTGATAGTCACACATGTGACTATGTTGTGTAGTGTCTTATGGAATATGATATTGCAACTCCAAAAAATATACATTTTTGTTGACGTAACTGAAAGAATTACATTCGCTTCTTTTCAGGGGACCTAGTCGAGCTGGTAGGTGTTTGTTGTCGACGTGGTTGCCGTAGCAATAAAGTGCTGGGTGACAAACCCTGACAATTTCCTACTATTTTCACTTGATTAATGTTGACGCATGAGTCACTGGATTCACTTCTAATCTGGCATTGTTCCAGAGACCCTTAAAAATGATGGGGCTTGTGTGGACCACAGGCAGAATCACGACAACGTCTGTGTCGTTCCTATTTACAAACGATGACTAATGTGGACATGGCCTTACTCTTGCCTCCTGCGGCTGTTTCAGGCTTGTGAGCAAACAACATAGAAGAGCAGTAATGGCTGGCTGGTAGTGTGCCAGATACTCTGCCCTTGCCCTTCTGTTGAGCAGAGAGAGAGAGAAACGGAGAGAGAGAGAAAGAGAGGATGACTCTGAGGATAACTCTGCAAAGGTTGTGTGAGGTGGTGGACCCTCTCCATCTCAGAGTCTCTGTCTCTCTCTCTCTTCCTCTGTAGGACTATGTACTCAGAGATAAGTGTGGTCTGTGATGGTTAAACCCCCTCGGGGTAGAGTGGGGGTGGACTTGCTGTCTCCTCGTGCTTCCTTAATGCTGCTTCAGACCTTTTTAAAGGTCACCAGCGGGGCTCGTCACAAGCTGCATGCTACGGAACTCTGTTTTGGAATGTCCTCTTAAATCAAACGTGAAGGTATGCAGTGCTTCAGAGCAAAGAAATGTAGAGAAACTTAATGACAAGGCAGGAGTCCTTGAGGGCTACGGTTGCGATCAATGCCCAAAAGACCCAAAGTCATTATCACGCAGCTCATATTCAGTTTAATGATGTGTCAAATTTGTTTTCTTTTTTCTGTGGACCCATGGGTTCAGTCCAGATAAATGGGAGAGGAAAAGTCTGGCAGATTAGTGGAGCCCAATTGTCAACCCTCTTAATATTTCATATTCACTTAGATCTGTTTTTTGCCATTTGAAAAGCTGTAGAATGTAGGACAATAGTCAATACAGACGTTTTGAACGTCTTAAAAATTCAGCGTGCAAGGTTTCGGTTTACCTTCCTCAAAATGGCAATGATGTGACAACACTGATATCGTGAGAAAAAAATGAGAAATTCTGAACCATGTACTATGTCCCTGGTTAGGCAAAGTGGTTCAAAATCTTGCATGAATTCACAAGTTATAATGCAAAACCAATGGGAATACCTGAGACTTGAAGATGGAGGTAAATGCCAGTGAGAACATTTTTGAATGGGCAAAAATAAAAGTTACACACTGGCCCTTTAATGGAGGTGGGAGCCGGTGGAGAAGTTGAATGACATTTGGAGATGGTCAGACAGAGAGTGACTGGTGTGGTGTACCCTATTTAGACCTTTTCATCAGCTATGATGATGGGATCATACTAACATGTTAATTCCAGGTGTCAACACATGCTTAGTGGCTTTCTACATAGAGCATTAGCTAGCTTGGCAAACAAAACTTGGCAGAGGGGGTTTTTCAACTCAATTTCATACATTTTGATGCCACAGATTATTTTACAGTGTGCAATTTGCTATTCAGATCTGGTGAAAAAAAAAACTTCAGGTTATGTTTCATGAGCTCTGACCTTTTGAAAATCATGTGAAGTAATCGCTCGCATGGGGATTTACATAAAAATGGGATCACGGATGCCACTGTTTGTAATTGGCTTCACTATACAAGCATAATTAAGCGATTTTTTTGTCTGTTTTATTTGTTGTTTGCCCTTTAGACAAAGAAAGAGGATGAGCTCTCCAGCCGCATCCAGCGTATGCTGGGCAACTATGAAGACATGAAGGACCTGCACAAGAACTTTGGCAGCATGCCCAAAGACCCCTCCCCTGCTTCAGTTCCCTTCGGCAGGCCAGCCCGGAACAACAATAACAACAACAACAACAAGCCCCACTTGGACCCCTGCCAGTCCCGGCCCAAATTCCAGAACCCTACACCCCCCGGCTACAGAACTGGCGACCCCACTGCTCCCTCGGTCACCCTCACCGACTCCCAGACGTCTAGTAGGAAGTCCCCCGTTCTGGATCACGCCTCCTCGCTCCCTTACTCTTTCCCGCCACACACCTCTTCGTCCCGTCACGATAAAGACACCCTCGACTTGCTCCCGCCATTGCCCGACATACGGGACTGCACCACCAGCCTGCCCCCGGTGCTCTCCGCCCTCTCCCCGCCGTCCGAGCCCCTGTCCCCCATACATTCCAGCGACTCGGAGCAGCACGACATGTCGGACAGCCCCAGGCCTCCCCAGGCTTCTCAGCCACACCCCTGCTCCTCCTCCATCTCCATCTCCATCTCCTCCACCCCCGGCGGTGCGGTAGACTCGTCCCACGTGGAGCTTCCGCTAGAGGGGATCCCTCCCGTGGCGAGCGAGTCGGCCCCCCTGCCCCCCTCCTCCCAGCCCATCCCCCTGCCCCTGCCCTCCTCCAAGCCCCCGCTGGTCATGCCCCAGAAGCCCACGGCGTACGTGCGGCCCCTGGACGGACAGGACCAGGTGAGCAGCGACTCACCGGAGCTCAAGCCCTCGCCAAGCGATTTCGAGCGGCCAGTATACGAGAGCCCGCCCGACCTGAAGCTGCTGAGCGGCTCCAAGGCCGGAGGTGGCGGCAGCGGTGGCGGCCTCGCCCAGCTGAAGATACCCCCGCCCTCACTGGAGGTAAGACACTTTTTGGTCATTTTTTAAAATGTTTTTTATTATTTGTTGACTTTTATAAAATATGTATTTGGGCTTTTCAGCCTTTATTCAGACGGGACAGTTTGAGAGTGATCGGCAACAGGGTGGTAGACAGAATGGGGAATGGGTGATTGGCGATTGAAGTGACATCGGGACAGAATTGAACCTGGGTCCCCGGTGTAACCGTACAGTGCCTTAGCTGTTTGAGCAGCGACTGAGGCCATTTTTAGGCTTTCATGCCTTTTATATAGACGTTATGGTATGAGGGAGTGACAGAAAAGTGGTTGGAGAGGGAGATGGGGAAGGATTGGGAACTGATCTCAGTCTAGATTCGAACCCGGGTCCCGGGAATCATGGTATGGTACCAAAGTAGTGAGCAAGCATTTTGTTTTTTTCTGACGGTTCATTTTTCCCTTTTTGTTTTGATTGATTTTACCAGTGTGTTTTTGTTACTCCTACTGCTATTTGTCCTCTCCACATTGATGTTGTCAATCTACTAGGTCTCCTCTGTGCAATGGTTTGGCTTAGTGCAGTAGGTGTGAGGGTTGAGGGAGAATAGAGTGTTGGGTTTTGCTATCTCAGTTTGGATGTGAATCCTGTTTGCTGCAGAGCTGGACACGTTCTCAGAAGTCAGCCAGGGAGGCTTGCCTTGGACATAGCCTGCCTGCCGAATGAGTTTGAACTGCCATGAACTGGACTCTCTTTAAGCAGACTTTGAACTCCTGGACTGGAATTGCTGTGGAAACAGAAAAAAAAAAGGGGGGGGGGGAGTAGGCGGCGGCATGAGGCTGGGAGGGTGGATTATGTAACATGCACCAGCTGCAGCGCCAAACACAAGTTGCATGGAATTCACTTAGTTCTAGAATCCCTTTTATGATGCCTTCCAGGCTTCCAATGACCGATTTATGTACATGACACGTATGCTGTGATTCTTTCTTTCTGAAGACGAACGTGTGGCTTTTTCTCACACCTCAGCTGGCAGATGTATAGGAGATGGCCCACTCACTTTGACACTTTGAAAAAACTCCTGCACACTGACTATTTCTCTGTTTTCTGTAATATACAACGTTTCGGTCCTAGACCGTTTACCTAATGAAGGTGTAGGACTGAAACATTTTTTTACCAGGGTGTATGCAGGGTTTTAAAAAGTATTAAAAGGTGATAAATTAAAAAGTCAAAATTTAATGGCATTAAAAGTCTTAAATTTGCTCAAAAAGTGTTAATTTTTGAAAAACGAGGTATTATTTTTTTTAGTTGCACCATTTTGATTTTAAAAATCTTTGTTTATTCACTGTTTATCACAGTTTTTCAAAACACCAGTGATTCGTGCAACAGTAGCCACCTTACCTAGTTCATAGCAGACTTTTAAACAGCACTCTGGAATCGCACTGCTACCTTTCGGGCGTCTTTTTGCAAAACACGAAAGTGTAATGTAATATTTAGAAGGTAGAAATTACAAAAGATGTCTTGATAATACTGGAATCGGAATGTCGTGATGGTTGTAAAAAAAATCTAAAGGTAGTGAAAAAGGGTATTAAATGGTAGTAAATTTGACTTCAAGATTGCTGTATATACCCTGTTTAAGGAAAGCGGTGAAATGGCCAGTGTGCTGGAGTTTTTTTTTTTCAAATTGTCTTTCTGAAGACAAAACCATACACTGGCAATACATTTGTAGCTCTCATATGCTACATTTACTTGAGACATTAAATTTGGAATTAACTGATTTTAATTCTGAATAAAGCTTAATTCCGCTTTTGAAAATGTCATGTAAACACCTCCTTAATTCGGAATTTAAGATCAAAGTAAACAAAGTAAAAGATTTCGAAAGGTCCAATCAACTTTGAAAAATATTGTTTGACGTGGGTTCCAAGCAGCACTGTTGGCAGTGTAGGTTTTTTTCTACTGTTAACCACTCTTTACCACAGTAAAGGCTGATAAACACAATGAATTACTGTGTGCCATGGCAGGTGGCACAGGCATGGCTCCATCTCTACCATTTTCTTGCCCATTAATGGGGTATGCCACTATTTTGGGGCTTAATACAGTTCAAATCGTTGGCCAGGGTTTATAAAGGTGGTTAAGCGTCTTATTTTTCATGTTAAGCGTTGTCTTGCTTTAAGACAAGTTAAAAGAGGGAGTAACTAGCTAAGCTAGTGAAAGTCAATGGATCCGTGTAGCATGCTACAATGCTACACGGATCCATTGACTTTCACTAGCTTAGCGACATATTCCCTCTTTTAACTTGTCTTAAAGCAAGACAACGCTTAACATGAAAAATAAGACACTTAACCACCTTTATAAACCCCAGCCAACGATTTTAACTGTATTAAGCCCCAAAATAGTGGCATACCCCTTAACTTGACGTTTTGGCTTGTGGACACAGAGCAGCATGTAGTTCTGGCTCCTGTACTCACAAATGCAGAATCATTTATGACAGAGCAGCACTGTGTCCAGTGTAAATGTTCAGTCGGTATAGAATTTTCATCGGAATTCTGTTGCATCATTGTTGTGTTCGTTCATGTTTTTTCGTCTCTATCAGGCCAACCAGAACAGTGCTGGTGTCGGTTCCCGCACCAGTTACGCTCTGAACTAAAGTGCTTACCTGCAAACCACTCGCGTTCATACCAGGCTCTGAACTTTTTTTGCACAAGACTGTGTGTTACCCGGACGCACTGATATACATACCCGCTGTCGTCCACCTCGAAATGATTGACTAGCAATGCGATCCAGTATGAAGCAGAAATTTGCCATCTTTCGCAAGCATGTTACTGGTTCAGCGCACTTGACATCAAATTGTGGACCCTTAGTCTCCTTCCTGTGATACCGAGGGTAGTACAGGCTCTGTATAGAGACTGTCCTGCAAAGCCTCTGGGTCAAAGACGTGCAAAATGGCAGTCGCTAACCAGGCTGTCATACTTGCCCTCTCTTCCTCTCAAAGGCCTCCTCCATGCGTTCCTCCCATGCCCCAGTAAGCTGCGATGACTGTGATTACTGGTCGCACAAAGCAAATTTAGCCGTAAAAAGCCTTTCACCATGTTACAAGTTGTGGTAAATGATGTGCTGAGTGTTGCTCTGCTACCGCGTAAGAAGTAGACACTATTCATTCTATAATTATATGGACTATCTCAGAAGGCGTTGGGGGTTGGGATGGATGGAGGGGGTTGTCTGCTCATGGTTGTGGCGATGAGCCTGCTGACTGTTGCATGCTCTCCCCTTGAGCTTGGATTTCCAGCTGGATTCGAAAAACAAAATCTACTCACTTTTCAGGCTACCTCATAAGCAAGTAGAGACTCTTCATTAGGGGTGTGCAAAATAATCGTTATATCGATGCATCGCGATACTTACTCTCACGATACAATGCATCGATTCATGACAAGGTATCGTGATACTTATTTTCTCAATATACTGCATGGATTCATGACAATTGATTATTTGATAACAATAAAATTCAATTGCCACGGGTTATTTTGTTCAGTAGAGAATAGGTAATATTTCTGTTGTGATGTAAGCTCTCTCCCAGATGATAGAATGCTTAAATAGAATGAACTGACTTAAGAAAGCTACACAGCAACTGACAAATAAGCTGTATTTTACACATTTACTGAAGTAAATATCGCAATGCATCACAGTAGTACATGAATCGCAATGCATCGTGATAGAATCGCATCGTGGCATGTGTATCGTGATGCGCATCGAATCGTGAACCCTTTGCCAATACCCACCCCTACTCTTCATGCTATAATTACATAAACTAGCTCAGAAGGTGTTGTGAAGGGGGTTGTGGTAGAGGTTTGAGGAGAACCTGTTGGTGGTGGTTGAGAGCCTGGTGACTGAAACGCGCTCCT
>NC_085867.1:42968982-42983982 GCF_034702125.1 Engraulis encrasicolus
TGTTCAGTTCCAACTTTTAGGTCATGTCAGGTCATCTTTGTCTGCAATGGGTTTTTTTTACGGAACACCACCTTCCCTTAATTAAGTGATTGAGTGTGTGGTTGTAGGTTTTTTTATCAATAACTTGGAGATTTCTCATCTTGGTGATTCCTCAGTTGGTTCAGGTCTTCATCAGAGCTGGCTGGTTATTCTGTTAGTGCCAGTCATTCAGCCTGTCCTCTGCCCTCCCTCCTTTGTAGACTATGTGATTCCCTTTTCAGACTGAGGATTTTTAAAAAAAGCTTTTTACCAGGTAGGACTCTGCTCTATGTACTGGCAGTGTGTGTGTGTGTGTGTCTGTGTGTGTTTGTTCATTCCTGTTCACGCGTCCCTGAGTGTGTGTGCCTTTGTTTGTGTCTCTGTGTGTGTACATAACTCCTTATCTGTGAATCATTGTATCATGGCTATTAAGTCTGGACTCTTTAAGGCTGCAGTATTAATCCTCACCAAAGAGATCCTAAAGAATTGAACTGTGGTCTGTAGTAGTCTGGTTGGTTTTGTGATGATGTTTCCGTGACCATAATGCTGGTGGTTATTCTACTGCTTCATGCTGTACATCACTCCCTTCGCACGGTTTCAAAAATAGAAATAGCTGCTGCCGGCCTATAGAGACCCGTCAGGGACTGTCTGTCCTTCCCGTACCGTATTGTGCTAAAATTGTCACATGTCATTTTAGGGCCGTGGCAGGTGGGGGGGTGCTTTAGCGAGATTGCTCACCTCCCTGCGACTTTGTAGAGGTCTTGCCACTGTCGTTGTGGAGGAAGAATGAGTGCAGCACAGGTTGACAGACCGTTCTGTTCCCGGCTAACAGAGGTGCTTATGTCGGTAATGGCTGCTGTTTTTACTGAAGAGTTGCCCTGTGTTCCGTTAGTGAATCCAAGAGAGCCAGATGGTGTTTTTTTTTAACTTTCTTTTTTTGTGTGTGCTTTTTTTGGTCTTTTCCCCCCTTTTTTTACCTCAAGGACTTTTTTTCCTGGCTTGGAGTGGGTTTGACGGGAGGACCTTGCTCTAGTCTAGTGGGTGCCAGCAGGCTCCAGTATTGGCTTGTCAAGCGGGCCTGTCTCTGTTCTGTTCTGTTCTGTTCTGTTTGGCTTGGCTCTGGTGAGACATCTCAGTCACTAGACCAGAGGAGAGGAGCACTAGCTGCTGGATGGATAACCCCAGAGCACTGTTTCTCTCTGTGTTTTTTTTGTTTTTTGGGGTTTTTTCAGATCAAGGGCCACTTCTTCACAGAATTAAAATATCAGGGACTATCTATCAACTTTTTTTTGGTCACCCTACCTAGACAAATTAGGCACTGTAAATTCAGATGCAGATTACTTGGTTTTGAAATATATACATTTACAAGCTTGTTGTGTTGTATTGGATGGGCAAGTGATGTTGATATTGTGAATAAAATCAGTGAAAGGATATTGTGGTGTGGTTGTGTGTCTTGGAAATGAAAAACCCTGTTTTTTGAATGCTAGTAAGTTGATAAAGGATAGTACATTAGACCTA
This sequence comes from Engraulis encrasicolus, assembly GCF_034702125.1. NCBI lineage: Eukaryota > Metazoa > Chordata > Actinopteri > Clupeiformes > Engraulidae > Engraulis > Engraulis encrasicolus. The sequence continues at coordinate 42,970,519 of NC_085867.1, forward strand.
ACTGGAAGTATTTGTTCATGACTCAGCACAGTTGTGGATATCTTTTTATTAGGTGGGGTCAAAATGATGTTGGTCATGCTGTGAACTGTATCGTCAAAAGGTTCAGCCACTTATTGCTGAAGGAATTCAAAGCCTTGTTTAGCTGAGTATTTACGTAATGTTGACATCATTGAGCATAGACAAATCACAAACCCACTGAAGCTGTTTTTTTTCTACTGGAACATCTATGTGAATCTTCCTTGGAAAGTCGCATCTTTTTTTAGGTTTTGTTGTGATGTGTCTGACCTTTCAGCATCACTTACATCATGAAGGCCGTCCTTTGGTGACTTCTTTCAGCTCCAAAGGGCAGGCTCTGACATCAAATCAATGTGGAAAAAGAATGGCAGATTTGTTTTGGTTTTGTTTTTTTCTTAAGAAATGAAATGTCTTAACCAGTGAGATAACTTACTCACTGCGTTAATCACACAAGTTCTCCTGTGTTTATTTACTAAAGTTAGCCATTAGCAACTTACTGTTTTCGGACTGAAGTTAACTTAGCACTATTTACAGAACATGATAAATAAACAAATAACAAATACACTCTTGAGTTGACTTAATACATTTTTATCGAAAGCTGTTTTACCTCTGAAATTACTGAGTAAAACTACTGCACAGCATGATGAACTGGAAACAATTTCTTCAGAACTTCCTGAGAACTAGAGTTGGGTGAAATGGCAAAAACATGTTTTGCCCACATCTCCGACATGGATTTTTAAAAATTTATTGTTTTATTGCTTTCCCAAATGCCACTGATTTCATTTCAGTAAGTCAGTAACAGCAACTGCTTTGAAATGTGCTTTTGAATGCACAGTCAGACGCATCTCACTTATCAACTTCACTACTATCCTCATGGCACTAGGGCCAAACACAAGCTTCCATTCACATTCACGGTGTCTCAACTGTCATTGTGAAAGCTTATCAAAAATGACTTAGTATTTTATCGCCTCAGTCATGCCCAGCATCACTTTTGCTGACTCTCGCTCTTGCATTATCGTCCCTAGCAATTCCGAAATAGCTGTGACACAGGTAAAAGGGCAGAATGACGGTTATTTCTGCATCCATCGTGCTTAAATGCCTTGAATAAGGCTGACTATCATCATGATTGATGATATTCGTGCAAACCTTTCACACGTTCAGTTTGGTGTGTTAAACATGATGTAAAGCTGATAAGCGTTATTTCATCTACACGTTTCATGTCTCCTCAGTTCTGTGTAAGGCCAGGGTGCTGAAGCAATGGCAGATTTGGGATGAAGTTGTTGCCATGGATATAACCAAGCCTTTTTTAAAGGGGTATGCCACTATTTTGGGGCTTAATGCAGTTAAAATCGTTGGCCAGGGTTTAAATGGGTGGTAAAGTGTTTTATTTTTTATGTAAGCCGTTGTCTTGTTTTAAGGGAAGTTAAAAGAGGGAGCATGTCGCTAAGCTAGTGAAAGTCAATGGATCTGTGTAGCATGTAGCAATGCTACACGGATCCATTGACTTTCACTAGCTTAGCGACATACTCCCTCTTTTAACTTGTCTTAAAGCAAGACGACGCTTAACATGAAAAATAAGACACTTGACCACCTTTATAAACCCCAGCCAACGATTTTAACTGTATTAAGCCCCAAAATAGTGGCATATCCCCTTTAACTGCAAGTGTGCCTGTCCTGGGCTCTAGTGTGGAATCTCAGATCATGTATTTTTTTTACAGAAAGAGTTCTCGACTCCATCTTAATTAGAGCCTTTGGGTGTGTGCAACTCAGTACATTTGGTGGAGAAAAGCCCCATTCTGGAATACAAATCAAATAATCTTTACCATCTTTATGGGTTAGGCTGAAATGTCTGTCTGTCTGTCTGTCTGTCTGTCATGCTATCCCAGTAAAGATTTATATTGGAGAGTGCAGCATTTCTTCACCGAATCCCACACCATACCAGTGTGAATGGGAAAGTAAATAAACAGCGCTCTTCTGTACCCTTGAACTGAATGCATCTAACCCCACATTGCTCCAGGGGAAGTAACTTATCCTTGTACCTGAACAACTTAACTTACTGTATGTCACACTCTGCAGATGAGCATCAGCAAAGTGTAGTGTAATGTAATGCAATGTGATAATAATGTATGGACACAGAATTACTGTAGAAGACTGCATAGCTGTGGAATAGGGTGCATTGAAACTTCGCAAAATCCTGCCCTTTTTGCAGTATAATTTCTATGTGCTAACAAACACAACTTCCTAAACTTGAGGAGAGTTGATCTAGGCTCACTAGCCAGCTCGAACTGTTCAATGAAAATCAATGAAGTGTGTTTTGAGTAGGGATGTAAATAAAATCGAAATGTATCGATGTATTGGAAGTATCGGCCGGCGATTTAATCGAATCGCATCGCATCGTGGGGCATTCTTAAGAATCGAAAAGAATCGAATCGCTGGCCCCTGTGCAATGCCCTAGCTCCATAACACAATAGTAGTGGAAAAGTAATTGGAAAAAATCTAATCGAACCGAATCGCATCGTATCGTGGGGAATCGAATCCCCGATTTAAGAAATCGATACCGTATCGTATCGTCATGAAGGCTGTGATTTACACCCCTAGTTTTGAGTGTGTTACGATGAAAACTAGGAAGGAGAGACATTTGGCAAAACGCTCTACTGGCCTCTCCACTGTCTAGTGAGGAACTCTGCAATATGTCTCTGCCCTGTTGACTTGTTGGCCCTCTTCCTACACTGTCTATGTGGCGCTGAAGAGGCTAATGTGAACCATGTGCTAGTGCACAGTGTTGAGCATTACATAGCATTGCTGGCACTGGCACTGCTTATAGGCATTACAGGGCTGCGTCTTGTCTTGTACAGGGCTTTTACTAGGTCTTGCTGCCTGTGTGCTAGTACTCACACTACTGCACCAGTTGTTCTCCGTTGTTTGCCTGCTCTACTCTTGCCTTGGGGCTGTGTATGTTTGTCTATGTGCCTGTCTGTGTGCGAGGTGCGTTTGCGTGTGTGTCAGGGCTTTTTCTGAAAGGGGAAATAAGGGCGCCACGCCCTCATACTCCGTGGATGCGCCCTCATGTTTTTTTTTTTTTTTTTTTGAGCGCACCTAGAACATTTCTCAATATAAAGTTACATAGTCATAAAGCCTCATTAATCCACAACATTGTAATGATAATAATGATCTAATAACAATCTAAAGTGCTAAATGGTCGAAAATGGAGACAGCCACGCGCTGTCGCATTGATAATAGTAACTTTTCTGCACGTCTGAATACGAACCATTGCAAGATGCCGGCAGAGCTCAGGGCGCTTGTCTCGAACTGAACATTAGAACTAGATCAACCAGCCAAGATTCTCCTGTTCAAATGCTTGCGGCGTGATAATTTAATCATTTAGGGGAAAATGAATTGTCATCGTGACCTCTACCGTTTAGGCTATAGCCTATTAGCGTTTCTCCAATAATCATTGCGCAGGGTGACTGCCTGCCTGAGCACCTACAACGCCGTAGCTCACGAAAAATGCTGGTGAAGTTACTCACTGTTTGGGCCGCAACAAGTTCTTTTTTAGAGAGAGGGGGAGGGGGGGGGAGAGCCTGCGTCCACCCTGATCAGGGCTCTTATCTACAGTGCGAGCCTTTTGCTCGCATATGCCCCTAAAATAAATGATTGTGCGAGTAATGGAAAGGGCGCACGTGTGCGAGTAGATGTTTTAACCCTTTCAATTGTATTTTGCTCCTAAAATAAATACACCCCATAGAGAAACGCAGGAACGTGTGAACGAGAGAAGGCGCAAAAGACAGCGTGCGCGTCGCGCACATAGAGACGCAGACAGACAAACAGTCGGGGGAGTTTTGAAAGATAAGCGTCGGGAGTATCGAGCGCTTCCACTGACGGAGAGGAGCTGGAGAGAAACTTTGGCGCTAGAATAGCTAATTCTCCGCTTAGCACAAATGCTAACAAATGCTCAACCTGTTAACTTTGTGAGAAGAAATAGCTTCGGTTTATACATAAACCTATCTTGTAAGTACGTGGCTTGTGTTACTCCTCCTGAGACCTTGGCAAGGGAGGACACATAGCAGGCTCTCTGTGCGCTCACTTGCTCAACTGTCATCATCATCACGTCACGTCATGTGAAGTCAGTATTTTCTTGGACAGTCTCGGGGTGTAGCCTAGGTTTTTGATGTGCAAGCCTTCAATATTGCCAAATTGTTATTTAGAGGAAATGTGTTTGGTTGGCATCCACTCTTTTTTGTTTCATTTCTAAAATGCAAGTATAGAACAATGTTGTATTTTCAATGGGTAATGTTCAGATTACTGAGTTGCTGTTACTGTGGTACCAAATGCAATTAAAAAAAAAAAAGTGTAACCCATATGGGTAGTCTAATCATAGCCTCATAGGCTAGCGTACTCATATGCGAGTCATTGTATTTTCAGGACAGAAGTGTAATTGCCTCTCTGGTCTCTCTTTTAAAAAATCTGCCCCCCTGACCAATTTCATCCCAGCTCCCTGCCAGATCATGAATATTTACCCATGTACCAGAATAAATTTCAAGTTTTGCTTAATGGCTTAATTTGTGCATTTCATATAGGGAGGGGAATATGTTCCTTTTTCTTCTCAGCCATTTTGAAGTGCACTAACATTGTACTTTTAGGATGTCCACAAAAGTAAAAAATGTCCCTCTCAGATAGTCTCAAAAAGCCCCATTTTACCTTCATTTTTTAAAAAATCGCGCACCGCAGAAGGGGGGGAGGACCCCCCCTTAACCCCCCCCCCCTTCCTCCCTCATACTAACAAATCCTGGAAAAAGCCCTGTGTGTGTTTGTGTGTGTTTGTGTGTGTGCGTGTGCGTGTGTGTTTGTGAGGACGAGAGAACAAGTACTTTGGTTTTCTTGTGTGTGTCTGAGAGTGGAGTCATGTTTGTTTGGGATGTGTTTAGTGCGTGCATGTGTGTGTGTGTCTATGTGTGTGATACCGGTTGTGGCTTTGAGGCGGCAGGCTTTTCAGCCACTCTGGAATAACACTGGAGGCTGGCATGTCATAGGGTGTCTTCGCACTCAACTGCGAAGGAGACGTAGATCTTTCCAGCAGCAGCAGCGGTGGTGGTGGTGGTGGTGGTGGTGGTGTACGTGTGTTTGCGTGTATCCACACACAGACCAGGTGAGGTTAGCAGGTCCAAGTGTGGTGTGTGTGTGTTTGTGTTAATGTGTGTGCGTGTGCGTGTGTGTTGTGTGTGTGTGTGTGTGTGCGTGTGTTTGTTTGTGCGTGCGCATGAGCGTGCGTCAGCCGTGTGTGAGCTACTTGTTGAGTTTGGGCCAGAGGCAGTTAAGAATGTACAGGACGGCTCTGAGGGACAATACTGTAGTCTACATTCTCTGTTCTGAGGGAGAATACTGTAGTCTATATTCTCTGTTCTGAGGGAGAATACTGTAGTCTATATTCTCTGTTTGTTGTAATTGGAACAGAAAACCAGGCCCCCATATAGTATGTGCTGCTGTCCAACACACAGTGCCCAAGGTTCTTCTAGTGAGTCAGTGTGAATGAATTGTGGAAAACCTTGGAATGCAAGTTGAGCAATAGTAACACTGTCATAGGGGAGTTTTTTTTTAAGGGTGTGTCTGTCTGTCTCTTGCTCTCTCACTCTTTCTGCCTCTTTCTCTGTTTCCCCTGTCTCTCTGTCTCTCTGTCTCTCTGTCTCTGTCTCTCTCTCTCTCTCTCTCTCTCTCTCTCTCTCTCTCTCTCTCTCTCTCTCTCTCTCTCTCTCTCTCTCTCTCTCTCTTTATTTTTATGGGTCTGTTTATGTGTCTGTGTTCCATCAGCTGTGAGGGTAGACCAATGTGATGCTCCCTGACTACACTATGGCACTGAAGACTGGTCCACACGCGCGTGCACACACACACACAGTTTCAAATGTCTCATCAACCGCCAGATATGTAGTGTTGCAAATCAACTAGAATGAATGTTCCTGTGAGCTGCATTCTGAAGAGAGAGAAAAAAAGATGGGTTGACTGTGCGGTCATTCGAAGAATTAAGGTTCTCAGATTCTTCTCTTGGGTTGTGTCAGGATATAAGTCAGACACTCGGGTCATATGACTTCTTATGATTTCTTATGTGCGATGGGCAGGGGCGGAGCTATAGGAGGGGCAAGCAGGGCATTTGCCCCTGGGCCCAGGGCCCTCCCGTATTGGTGGTGGGGGCCCCATTATGACTTTGGAAGACCGTATGGGGCGCCTTATCAGTGTTTTGCCTTGGGGCCCCGTGAATAATTGTTCCGCCTGTGACGATGGATCCTGCCCATCACTACCATACTTCCTGTGATATTGCACAAGAGTTTATTTCTTAGGTCATTGATGTTTAAAGGGACACTGTATGAGATTTTTAGGTGTTTATTTCAAGAACTCATGCTGCCCATTCACTAATGTTACCTTTTTCATTAATACTTACCATCACCATCAAACTCTAAGTATGACTGGAATAATTGCACTTTTCATATGAAAATGGGGATCTTCTCCATGGTCCGCCATTTTGAATTTTCAAAAATAGCCATTTTTAGCTGCAAAAGTGACTCTACTTGGACCATACTAGAAAATATTTGTTTATTACTTAGTAAACTTTCATGTAAAGATCAAATTTGGCAATAGGCAGCCCAGTTTCAATGAGCAGCATGGTTGAAGTACCTTTTTTGACTATTTCCAGCACAGTGTCCCTTTAAAGCTTCTTGTTCAAAAAAAAGTCATCAGGAGAGAGAGATTAATGCACCATATCTAGGTCTATCTCGACGGCAAACATGCATGGCCTTGCAGTGCTGCAGGCACATCCATAGCAGCTACTGTATTCTACTTCAGCTGTATATTGGACCAAACGTCCCAAAATCACCCAAATCTCCCCGGCCACGTGATGTTAAGCCCACCCTGTTGTATAGGCCGGTATCGGTATCGGCCGATATCGGTATCGGATCGGAAGTTAAATAAATTATCGGTATCGGATTGGAAGTGCAAAAACCTGGATCGGGACATCCCTACTAGATGGTATGAAAAACATTGGCGTTGGACGCATATATAGGTCCTATTGCCAAGCTATCTCGACGGCATACATGCATGGCCTTGCAGTGCTGCAGGCACATCCATACTGTAGCATCTGCTGTATTCTACTTCAGCTGTATATTGGACCAAACGTCCCAAAATCAACCAAATCTCCCCGGCCACGTGATGTTAAGCCCACCCTGTCGGACGTCAGACATCACTGCAGGTTGGCCAGACTATAAACCTTGTAGTCATGATAGTCAGGCTATAAAAAGAGCCGCCCACTGAACCATGCTTGCTTCCTCTGGCTAGGAACCTCAGGTAGCACAGTGGCAGGTTGTGTTGTGTGGCACAGCAGGGTGTGGTGGTGTGTGGTGGTGTGTGGCAAAGTGTGGTGTTGTGTAGCAAAGTTTGATGTTGTGTGGCACGGTGTGGGTTTGCACGGTGTGGTGTTGTGTGGCAGAGTGTGGTGTTGTGTGGCATGGTGTGGGATTGTATGGTGTGATGTTGTGTGGCACGGTGTGGGTTTGCATGGTGTGGTGTTGTGTGGCAGAGTGTGGTGTTGTGTGGCACGGTGTGAGTTTGCACGGTGTGATGTTGTGTGGCACAGCAGGGTGTGGGAGTAGCAGAGACATCTGGTGTCAATGGTGTCAAAGAGTCCAAGTCAGAGTCAGTGAAATGATGAGCTTATCCATCATGACTGGAGAGGGACAGGACAGCCAGTGATGTGGGTGGAGGGTTTAGTTAGGGTAGAGGGTGAGGAGAATAAAAAGTGAGGAGGGGTGGAGGGTGAGGAGGGGTAGTGAGGTGGGAGGAGGTTGAGGAGGGTGGAGGTTGAGGAGGGTTGGAGGTGGGTGGAGGGTGAGGAGGGCAAGTGTCCACTCCGTGCTGGCGAGTGAGTGAGTGAGTGAGTGAGTGAGTGAGAGGTGGTGGAACTGGGAGTTCTGCCAGGTGCCGGTAGTGCAGGACCAACCCCCAGTGGAGGGAGCTGAGGCAAGGGCTGGAAGCAGGCGTGCCCTGTGGCTGCTGTGCTGCTGCATGTTTCACCCTTGGCCTGGTGTGGCCTGGCATGGCCTGGTGTGGCCTGGCTAAGCCTTCTCATACCGTTTTCAGGCCCACTAGAACCGTGCCCAATGCCCGCACCAGTTACGTTCGGAGCTAAAGTGCTTACCTGCGAACCACCCGTGTTCATACCGGGCTCTGAACTTTTGTCCATATGTGACCATTTGTTACCGGGATGGACTTCCTGACATCCAGTTGTCGTCACAGTTCACAGAGGAAAAATGTTTTTTTTTTCAGTTCACATCTCAAACCAACTTCCCATTCCTGAATGCTCAGACTTGAGCAGCGTGAACACCACCAGCCAGTTGGAGATTAGGGGTGGGAAGGGGAACGGGCACTGGCACGGGCACGGGCACGGGCACTGACACTGTTCTCTGGCAGCCTGAATGCGCCTTTACTGCCATTTAACCTCTCGCTGTGCTGAGCAGGTGGGAGGTGGTGGTGGGTAGTGGTGGTAAAATCTCGGGTGTAGGGGTGGGGTGGGATGCGGAACTATTACTGAAAGGCCAGCCTCAAAAGGACACAGGCTCAGCCTGCGTTTATGGCGAGCATCAAAACGGAAGTCACAAAAGGGGCGTTTTCGTCTTCCATTTTTTTTTAAATGCCTTTTACATGAGGTATTCTGAAGTGTCCTTCATTTACGCGGCAATTTGGCTGATTGGGTCTGAAGATGCAAAAATCTGGAGAAGTGTGACATAAAGGTGTATGAGATGTGAACATGTTTTGGCTTTTTTGCCGTTTAGATGGAGACACAACCTGGGTTGTCTTCAAAACAATTTTTGCGTCTTCAGGACCCTATGGGGGATTTACTGTGTAATTGAAAGGCATTCCTGATAAAATATTTTGTTGTTTTCTCTCGCAATCGTCCTCGTATAAATGGCCAATTAGTTCCAGACAAAGGCTTAGATAGTTTTAGACAAGGAACAACAAACTACAATAATACATGGACAAACTGAGATATTGTACAGTACAATTATTGACAGTGTTTTCTTGATCCGCTGAGTGTTCTTCCTGTACAAAACAAGTGCGTGCGTGCGTGCGTGCGTGCGTGCGTGCGTGCGTGCGTGCGTGCGTGCGTGCGTGTGTGTGTGTGTGTGTGACGTGCACATGCTTGAGTGTTTTTGTGTGAGTGAGTCAGAGAGTGTGAGTGTGAGTGTGTACGTGCGTGCATGAGCGAGTCTGTTTTTTTTATCTTCTTGAAGCTAGGATCTTCACCTTTGTACACAGAGGGATGGCTGGAGGAATGTGTCTGTCCATTTCTTGTCCGCATTGCCCCAGGGCTCGCGTGCTGAAGGAATGCAGCTCGTAGGCTTATTGTTTTCCTCTCTCCATAACCTTTACGGTTGTGCCAATGCCATCACAACAGTGGACGGAATGCCTGAAGGATGGAATGTTCTACAGAATGATGGGCTGCATAGAATATAATGTGGAATTCTGAAGATGCATTGGCCACGTTTACATGACGTTTTTAATTCCGAGTGAATAATTCCGAATGAAATAGTTTGGTCGAGTTTACATTGAACTTTCATTTAATTCTGAATGAAGTGTTTTACATGATGTTTTCAAAGCGGAATTAAGCTTAATTCTGAATTAAATGGAGTTAATTCTGAATTAAATGTCTCATGTGAACGAGGCCATTGTGGCATTAAATACATTACATTCTTCTACTCAACTGGCTGCATGATGAGTGCATTCTGTCATGGAAGACTCCAAAAGCTGTAGTGTGCAAGAGTATCAAAAAATCACATCAAATCAAATTGGGTTTGTGTTTTGTTTTGTTTTGTTTGTTTTCTCCGTCGCCCTCAGTTGCTGGCGTGAGGTTTTCCTTGAGACTGGCTTAGTGTGTTAGCCGCAGGTGGGTGGTGCCAGCAGGCTCTAGCGCTCCTCTGGTTGGCTGCTTGGCTACTCCAGCTGCTCTTTGATTGGTGGTCTGGCCCCACCTCTTTTGTGGAGGCCTCTAGGAGATGTTACTGTTCCAGGCACACACTGACCTTAGATGGCTTGTGTACACACACACACACACACACACACGCACGCGCGCGCGCGCTCATGAACACGCGCACACACACATATACAAACACACGCACAGACATGCTCATGAAACACACACACACACACACACACACGCGCGCGCACACGCACACGCGCACGCACGCACACACACACACGCGCGCACAGAGTACCACTGACACGTACAGTCATACATATGAACACACCCACAGACCACAGGCATACACACACACACACACACACACACACACACACACACACACACACACACACACACACACACACACACACACACACACACACACACACACACACACACACACACACACACACACACACACACACACACACACTAAGCAGTGAGTAGCGACTACAATGAATGCGCTTTGTCATCTCCTTACGCAACAGCTCATTGCTGTGCTGTAAGGGCAGCTGAAAGAACCTCCTCTTATCTACACACACACACACACACACACACACACACACACACACACACACACACACACACACACACACACACACACACACACACACACACACACACACACACACACACACACACACACACACACACACACACACAGTCCAGCAGCCAGCACAAGCACAGGCAACAGCAGGCAGCAAAATCTCTTGGCTGCTTCAGAATTCTGTGTGTGTGTGTGTGTGTGTGTGTGTGTGTGTGTGTGTGTGTGTGTGTGTGTGTGTGTGTGTGTGTGTCTGTGTGTGTGTGTGTCTGTGTGTGTGTGTGTGTGTGTGTGTGTGTGTGTTTCTGTGTGTCTGTGTGTGTGTTTCTGTGTGTCTGTGTGTGTGTTTCTGTGTGTCTGTGTGTGTGTTTCTGTGTGTGTGTTTCTGTGTGTGTGTTTCTGTGTGTGTGTTTCTGTGTGTGTGTTTCTGTGTGTGTGTTTCTGTGTTTGTTTCTGTGTGTGTGTTTCTGTGTTTGTTTCTGTGTGTGTGTTTCTGTGTTTGTTTCTGTGTGTGTGTTTCTGTGTGTGTGTTTCTGTGTGTGTGTTTGTCTGTGTGTGTGTGTGAGAGAATGCTGACATGCAGTCAGTTCCATGGCCAGGGACTCCTCCAAAGCTGTGCAGCGCCCGGCACGTGGCTTTGATAAAGTTCATAGATTGATTCTTGGTCCTTTATTCGGATCCCCATTAGCTGACGGACACATCAGCTACTTTCCTGGGTCCGCACAGAACATGCAATAGGGAAGACATCAACATACAAGACTACAAATATATTATAAGTAAAGAGGAAGACAATGGGTTATTTTCTGGTTTGGTTTTAAAGGGCATTGCCATCGCAATAAAGGCTCAAGTTAAGTTCACTCAAAACTTGTTTTTCTCTCCCAGCTGGTGCATGCCTGTTTTTGTTTATGAAGTTGTGTGTGTGTGTGCACGAGCGCGTGCATGCATTTGTCTCTGTGTGTTTCAGACTGAATGTGTATATGTGCCTGCGCACATTTGTGTGTTTCTGAGACTGAGTGCGTGCGTGCGTGCGCGCGTGCGTGCGTGCGTGCGTGCGTGCGTGCGTGCGTGCGTGCGTGCGTGCGTGCGCGCGTGCGTGCGCACGTGGCTGAGTGACTCAGTCTGTACATGAATATGCACGTGTGTTGTGTGGTCGTTTGTGTATATTGGTACGTGCGAGCGAGTGTGTAAAACTGAGCCAGTGAGGCAGGTTGTGGAGTTGTGCTTTTTTTTTTGTTTTACCCATCTCTCTCTCTCTCTCTCTCTCTCTCTCTCTCTCTCTCTCTCTCTCTCTCTCTCTCTCTCTCTCTCTCTCTCTCTCTCTCTCTCTCTCTCTCTCTCTCTCTCTCTCTGTTATTGTTGTTGTAACAGAGGGGTGGAGGTTAGGAGGAGGTTGAGCCTCTTTTGATTGGCTGAAGTCTTGCCCAACCCGCATTAAGTACACACACAGGCAGTGCATGGGCGTTGTGAGAGAGCTCAGATTATGGCAGATGTTATCTGAGTGTAGATGGTATCCTGAATGTAACATGTTGTTGAAAGTGACGCACACATACGCACAACGTGCACGCACTCTAGGGTGCCCCAAACGCCCCTTGAAAATGAAAACTCCTTCTCTGCTCTTGCAGTATTGTTTCTTTGCACTGTCATAACTTCCTTGCGATTTTTTTGTATAACTTAAACATCATTTGTAAAAAATTTATGTTATAGGGTGGCACAATAGGCTTGAACTTTTGTATTGCAGTAAATTGCAGTAAATGCTCCAGTTTCCACTTCCTCAAGCTATCCCTACCAAAACATTGGTAAAGGAGGGGTACATGGGTGTTCAATCATAGCTAAAGGATTAGCGAGCGGGGGCTAAAACCTTGCTAAAGGAAGGCTGCAAAAACATGAAGGGAAGCATGAAGGGTTTCAAATCTGGGAAAGTGAAAGCAAAGAAAGCTCCCGCACACTGATCACATTTGCATGGTTTACCGCAACGTTTCGGTCTACTGACCTTCAAGCAATTCAAACCTGGGAAAGTGGAAAGGCAACTTTCTAGTTTCTAATGACTACTTTTGATGAAAATAGTCACAGATTTCGCTCAAAACACCCATTCTGCCATTCAAAATTGCAAGACTATTGTGCCACCCTTAAACATTGATCCAATTTCAGATCATACAAGGAAGTTATGTTGGTACAAAGGAACAATGCTGCAAAAGCAGAGCAGGTTTTTCTAAAGCTGTACACACACACACACACACTCACACACACACACACACACACAGACACACAGACACACACACAGACATACACCGCCTTTCACTCCTGTCCTTGTGGGACACTCCCATTGTAATACAACGAAAGACTGATGACTCTTAGTTGCCAGTAAAGCACATTTTTAACATACCTTTTCTGCATCTTTAGTTTTGTCCTTTGTCTGCAATACTGCATGTGCCTAAATATCAACTCACTCACTCACGCTCACACTTACTCCGACTCCCTCACTCACTCACTCACTCACTCACTCACTCACTCACTCACTCACTCACTCACTCACTCACTCACTCACTCACTCACTCACTCACTCACTCACTCACTCACTCACTCACTCACTCACTCACTCACTCACTCACTCACTCACTCACTCACTCACACACGTAACCATGTACCTATTCCCTGTGTGCATTGTTGGGGTTGAAGAATGAGCTCATAGCTATCTCTCTACCATCTGTGTAAGTGTTGTACATGGTTGCCACGCCACACTGATGTCATCAAGCCTGTGCTGTGCTGTGGGAGGTCACATTTTCCACTCTGCCTCCTCACCAGTCCTGTAGGTGTGCACATCAGCTCACTTGGGGTTTAGCTTGGGCACAATCCCTGCTGCTGAACAAAAAAAGTGACTTTAAAAAAAGATTTGCTTTTATGTATT
>NC_085867.1:42986482-43033982 GCF_034702125.1 Engraulis encrasicolus
TTTATTTTCTCTCCTTTTTCTACTATTCTGTCTCTCTCTCTCTCTCTCTCTCTCTCTCTCTCCCCCACCACTCTACCATCCCAGGAGATGACCCACACCTGGCCCCCGCTCCTGACGGCCATCCACACCCCTAGCACTGCAGACCCTCCCAAGTTCAGCTTCCCCAACAAGGTAGCGCATCTGTCGTAAAAAAATGATTTAAAGTATATATTTACTGGTTTTAGCTTTAAAATTAAGGTTGTGCTGTAGGTTGAAGAAATTAACATTGGGATAATTAAGATGTGAAGACAAAAGAGTGTGTTTACCAACTAGAACTTTGTGTGTAAGGTAGGACAGTCTGCCCGAAGGTCCGGTCTTATACTCTCGGCGTCGATATAATAAAACTGCAGAAATCACCACAAGATGTTCAGGTTTCTTAATGTTTAGCCCACAGGACCCTCTGCTATTGCAAGTTTATGCAACCATTGTCATCACCATTATCGAGATCAATATTAACTGGCCCATTTCACATACGTAAAGCATGGACAGTAGTCCGAGGTACTGGAACTTCTGTCAGTTTCAATGTGCTGTTGGTCACCCTACCCTTTCTGAGAGCTGAGCTATTCTAATGGGGGCAGATTTTGTTTACATTAAAAACTTTCTTAACATAGGCCTACTCCAAATATTATCCCAAAAGGTATCGCTGTTTGCTAGTTGTCTGCTGATGTTGCATAACCTTTTGGATGTTATTGGGAATAAATCAAGATTTTTTTGTTTTAAATGTAAACAAACACCTGCCCCCATTACAATGAACAGGATCTCGGAAATGGCTAAAGAAAAAAAACTTCTCAGGTACTGTAGTACTGACAAGTCCAGGGTAGTGTGAGCATTACAACTGCATGTCAAAATTGGCAGAAGTTATACTTTAACAGTTAGACAAAATGAACATCTCTTGATACACGTCTTGCACAGGCTGTCTTCTCCTCACTCCTGTTGTATTCCCCATGGCTCGTCCACTTGTCTGCCATCCCACCACATCCACTTCCATGGCTCCCTTCCTCTGCCCTACCACACTTCTCCTTTTCTTACTTTCATTCCTCCGTCTTTTCAGTCCTCCTGTTGGGGGAGTCTGTAATTTGTGTTTCTCCACATGGACTTCAGTCAGGTTTGTTGCTTCTGTTGCAGTGGCGGAAATATTGCACACAGAGCCCAAGGGCAAAACACTGATAGGGCCCCCCATAAGGCCTGCCATGTTCACAATAGGGCCCCCAACACACCCATAGAGGACGGCCCTGGGCCCAGGGGCAAATGCCCCGCTTCCCCCGCCCACCCTATAGCTCCGCCCCTGCTTCTGGGAAATGACAGTGGACTGAGGATGCAGCGTTTTTCTTTTTCCTTTTCTGAAAACCGGTTAGTGGGATTATGTGTCAGCGGAACGCCGCTAGTGTGGTGTGTGGAGACAAGGCCTGTGGCGGGAAGAGTCTTAGGTCTAGCAGTAACCCTTGGGCGGAGGGAGGGCTGAGATGTGACCAAAGCGGACATTTGTGTCTTTCCAGAACACTCTCTGCTGCCAAAAACGTAATTTCATCACAACACCAGTCATTTCACTTTCCCTCCACCCAGTAAAGATTAGCCAAAGCTTTTGTTTCCTTTCGTTTTCCACATAATGGTCATTTTAATTTTCCAATACTGGTGTGTGTACATACATACATTAGCTACTTTGTTGTTTGCGATGCAATTTCCCATTGGCAACTACCCAAGTTGCTAACTGGATAACGACTACGCTTTCGAGAAACGTACCCCTGTATCTATTGACTCACTTGTGTTGTTTCTTGGTCCTTTCAGTATTGCTTGAAGAATCCCAATAGTCCAGTCATGTTGAATTTTGAATTTGCTCTGTAAATGAATTGACTTCTCTCTTGGCTTTGGACTGCTGTCAGATTGAAGTGAAAGTTGAAAGTAGTGTCAGCACGTATTATGGCTGTAGTGTATGGCAGTGGTTCCCAACCAGGGGTACGTGTACCACTAGGGGTACGCGAGCAAACTACAGGGGGTACGTGGAAAAAGTGTATTGATGACAATTTTATGGAATATAGGCACATTGGGGATAGAGGAAGAGATAGGGTAGGGAGTTAGGGGGTACTCATGGCATGACAATAGGCTTAGGGGGTACGCAAGACGAAAAAGGTTGGGAAACACTGGTGTATGGGATGAGATGAGACGCTCTGCTAGCCACAGATATGCATGTGTGTTGGAGTGGGGAACAGTGTGGATCCCTCCCAGCTCTTTCTCAGCAGGCTGTCCGGGGGTATTGTCAGCTCTCCAACTTACACACACACACACACACACACACACACACACACACACACACACACACACACACACACACACACACACACACACACACACACACACACACACACACACACACACACACACACACACACACACACACACACACACACACACACACCACACAGTAATACAAAGAAATGTGTTAAGTTCTGTCTTTATCCAGTTAATCATCTCTCTCTCTCTGTCTCTGTCTCTCTCTCTCTCTCTCTCTCTCTCTCTCTCTCTCTTTCTTTCTCTCTCTCTCTCTCTCTCTCTCTCTCTCTCTCTCTCTCTCTCTCTCTCTCTCTCTCTTTCTTTCTCTCTCTCTCTCTCTCTCTCTGCAGGAGACGCAGCATGGTCACTCCGGGTGCTCTGTCCAAAGTAAGTAAACTCTAGATCTGCAGTCTGTAACTTGGGGCTTGTGTGAGGAAAAGAAAGGAGAAGAAGAGCCGCATAACTATCAGGTCCTTCAGCTCGCTGTCTGGAGGCATGCATGATATTCCAGAATCTTCTATGGGAAGTTTCTTTTTGGTGTGTGTTTGTGTGTGTGCGCGTGTGTGTGCGCGTGTGTGTGTGCGCGTGTGTGTGTGCGCGTGTGTGAGTGCGCGTGTGTGTGTGTGCGTGTGTGTGCGGGTGCGCGTGTGTGTGTGCGTCACACAGAGTCAGTCAGTCAGTGTGTGTGGTTTACTTCAAAAGACAGCTGTGAAATGCACTTACTCTAAACAGGCGCCTCTGAGCACACGGTCTCGCTCACATACTGAGGACAGCATGTATACAAACAAAGGACCACTGTTACACACACAAATGCACATATCTACTCTCGCACATAAACTCAAAATACACAAACACACAGTCACATACCCATGCGCACACACAAACATGCACTCAGCCATAAACACATAAATATGAGCACACACACAGGCACACAGTGTGTCAATGTCAATTTGCATCAGAGTCTCTGGTAAATGTGGGCTTTTAAAGTTCTCCAATGGAGGCTGCAGCATCAAAGAGAAGCCAGTCTTACAGAAATGACACTTCCCCTCCTGTGGCAGGCCAAGCTGGGACAGGCTCTGACGCACACGCACGCGCACACACACAAGCACACGCACACACACATACACACACGCACAAGCACACGCACACACACATACACACACGCACACGCACACGCCAACACACACACGCGCACACACACACACACACACACAGTCTCGCTCTCGCTCGCTCTCTCTCTCTCTGCACACCACTCACTCACTCACAGATTGTCACACATACACACACTAAACTTTACACACACACACACACGCCAACACACACACACACACACACGCCAACACACAGACACATACACACACGCAACCAGGGCTCTAAATTAACTTTTTCCACCAACAGCCAATTTGGCTAGTAGACATTTTTTCTTACTAGCCAAATGGAAGGTCAACTAGCCATTTTTTTCTCACCAAAATAAACCATGCGTTAATTATGCGTTGCTTTTAATTATTTTATTAAACTAGGCTATGTCCTCAACACAGATAAACAATATAAATATTATACTCAATATAATTCAGTCTATTCTATAATTATTTAGTAATTATATTTGTATTACCTGCATTTCATTATTTTTCATTCCATTTCCATATACTGCACAGACAGCCAAACACTAGCCTATTACCTCACACACCATCACCCAAACCTCACATACAGTATAGGCCTACAACTCACACAAACACAGCATGCCTTCAACACTAATGCCACACACCAGACTTTCAACATACACTAGCCAAACGCACACACAACCAAACACTGCAAAACCTCATATCCCCTACACAGCATCACTTCACACACAGTGGGCCAAATACCATGGACAATGCACAGAAGACAGGTGAAGGGCAGAAGAGATGAGGGGAGGAGAAGGAGACGGAGAGGAGAAGGACAGGAGACACCCGCGCGCGAGCTCGCGCGCACGCACGCACGCACGCACGCACGCACGCACGCACGCACGCACGCACGCACGCACGCACGCACGCACGCACGCACGCACACACACACGCACACACACACACACACACACCTACACAGTGCGTGAATGATGTCTGCATTGTGTTTATGCTGCAGCTGCGTGACACCTTCAAGTTCCTCCAGGTAATATTAGCTTTACTTACGATGCGCTTGGAATGACAATTACGCTCTGTCAACTATATCCAATAACACCACGGAGACCATGCTTACTTTCGTCGCTAGTTTTTGTTATCTTTTTTTTCACTTACTCGTATATCCATGTCAAACTCGTGCAGGGTCTTTGCGATGGCGTGGGCGTTATTAGGAAACGACAACTCCATCGTTTGTAGTTGCGAGGACCTCGCAAATATCAGACGGCTTCTGACGGCAACGACACTGTTTTGACAGACAGCTGTCCCTCCACTCACTCACTCACGCCGTTTTCGCTCCACCAATACTCTATTTCACCGTCACAACAGTTACGCTGCTATTACTTGCATTCATTGACACATAACCGTGCTTTAACCACTGCCACATTATTTTTCATCTGACCGAAACCTACAAAACCAAAGTAATCCGCGCTAGTCCGCTCATTGAACATATTTTCTCAACACTAGTTCCAGCGCGCGGGTATCAAACACGCAGCCAATGGATGTGAGGCTGCCTTATTGTGATTAACGGTCAGCCAATGGGTGTGGGCTACATCATGACAGTGGGACTAATGTTCATGGGTAATGTAGGCGACGTTTTAACGTTCATCAGACGGCAGCTACAGATCTGTGCGGGCAGCGGTTGAACGTTCAGTCGGGCGCGCGCTACCAGCCAGTTTGGCTTGTGGATGATTTTTTCTACCAGCCAAAATTATTTTTCACCCGCATATGGCGTGTTGGCGTGCGTTAATTTAGAGCCCTGCACGCAACACACACACGCCAACACACACTTTACTCACAAACGCCAACACACACTTTACTCATACACACACAGTCTCTGACGCACACGCGCACACACACACACACACACGCACACGCACACGCACACGCACGCACGCACGCACGCACGCACGCACGCACGCACGCACGCACACACACACACACACACACACACACACACACACACACACACACACACACACACACACACACACACACACACACACAGTCTCTCTGTCTCTGTCTCTCTCTCTCTCTCTCTCTCTCTCTCTCTCTCTCTCTCTCTCTCTCTCTCTCTCTCTCTCTCTCTCTCTCTCTCTCTCTCTCTCTCTCGCACACACACACGCACACCACTTACTCACAGATTGTAACACTTCACTCACACATATTACCCAATCACACACACATTACCCAATCGCACATGCATGGCCTCATGAATCCCCTTTTGCCTCATGCTGTGGCTCATGGTCTGCACCGGCAGTTTTGAGCATCGCCTCAGCAGGCAGACTGCATTCATGTTCTGTTTCTTATGTTTTAAGTGTCTTCCCCTCTTCCTCTCTCTCTCCTATTTTCCATGTCTCAACTCTCTTTCTTCCCATCTCTCTCTCTGATCCCCTCATCCCTTCCTTCTCCATACGTTCTTCTCCCTTTGTCATCCCTGTTTTCCTACTCTGTCTCTTTATCGTTTTAATCTCACTTGCTGTTCTTTTCTCTCTCCCCCCTCTCCATACCTGTCAACCATCCCTAATCTCCAGGGAAACTCCCTAATTTTGACTCATTTCCTGCTTTCTTCACGGATATATCTCGATTTTTCTCATTATCAAAAAAACAGCCTGTTGGTCCAGTAATTATCCGCACGGCCCTGTCAGTTAGCCCGACAAGCCACCCACTTTTGAAGAGAGACTAGGAGGGTCTTGTTCATCAAGCTAGTACCTGCCAGTGGATTTTATGCCAGATGCCATCAAGAATTGAAGTTCCTTGAAAATACGAGCGGTCACCCTCAAGCTCCCTAGGCGTGTTTGCGCCCACTCTTGGCCTCAGAAACCATCAATTCATACAACGCTGTTCATATGGTAAACAGCAATGAAACAGCGAATTATGCGATTAACCTAATCACAACCTGCACCAGCACAAAGTTTTGCACGAGCCCCAGACATCTTTAGCGACAAAACAAGGAGAAACTGATATTTCATTGTTTTTCAGGCTGTGTGCTCATTTAAAACGTGCGCTGGGGGATTTTAGACGGACTGTCTTTGCACACGGACTGTTTTGAAAGCAGAGTAGAACGCACCGCGCGATCCGTCTCTGTCGCTCCCGTTGACTGTCAGGATTTGGCCTATAGAAATTTTCCCAAGTTTTGCCTTAAAATATGGGAATTTTCCTGAATTTTGGTAGCTCAATGTTGACAGGTATGCCCCTCTCTCCTGTTCCCGTACTTCACTCATCCTCCTCTTCTTTCTGTTTCTCTCCATCCAGAGCAAGAGGCCTGGCGTGGCTCCTCTCCTCCACCACCTGCCCTGTCCCGTCAGCTGGAACCCCTGTAAGTCTCATGCGCCTCCTCCTCCTCCTCTCCTGTCCGCTCTCCTCCTACTCTCATCCCCCTTTCTCCTCCTCTCTCTTCATCCTTCCCACTCTTCTCTCTCCTCATTTCCGCTCCTCTTCTTCTCTCTTCCTATCCTTTGAACTCTGCTCATTCCTTGTCCTCGCAGTCCTCTTTCCTACTCCCCCTGTTGCCTCTCCTTTCCTCTCATCTTCCTCCTCTCCCCTCTCTCCTGCCTCCTCTCTCCTGCCTCCTCTCTGCTCTCTCCTCTCTCCTCTCCTCTCTCTTCTCATATTCACTCCTCTCTCCCTCTACTCCCTCTCTCATTTTCTCTCACCTCCACCCCTCCGCCCTCCACCCTTACAGTCTGTGCTCATGCTGGGGTCATGGTCAGGTCATGCTGGGGTCATGGTCGGGTCACCACAGCAGAGCCCCACCTCAGACCTCGTGGTCAGCCTCTTTAAGCAGATGTCTGTGTATGTGTCTGTGTTAGTGTGTGTGCCTTTGTGTCTCTGTCTCTCTCCTCTCTCTCTCTCTCTCTGTCTCTCTGTCTCTGTGTCTCTGTGTCTCTCTGTCTCTGTGTCTCTGTGTCTCTCTCTCCTCTCTCTGTCTCTGTGTCTCTCTCTCCCCCTCTCTCTCTTCCCCTCTCTCTCTCTCTCTCTCTCTCTCTCTCTCTCTCTCTGTCTCTCTGTGTGCACATGTGTGGTTGCGTGCACATGTTTGGTTGTGAAACAGACGAGTTTCAGCGTGTTGAGAGAGGTTATGATAGGAAGTGTGTACGTCTGTCTGTGTAAAATTGAGACTGGGGTTATTACAAGGGTAGTGTGTGTGTGTGTTTGGGGATGAGGGTGCATAATATTGGCTTGCCTTAAAATACCTCTGAATTTATCGTGTAACACACACACACACACACACACACACACACACACACACACACACACACACACACACACACACACACACACACACACACACACACACACACACACACACACACACACACACACACACACACACAGTATCCCTGTCAGCTTGACGGCAGTCTGTTGGGTCACAAGAAGCCCTGTTCCATCCATCCTCTCTCGCTCTCTCCTGCTCTCGCTCGCTCGCTCTCTCCTGCTCTCGCTCGCTCTCTCTCTCCTGCTCTCTCTCGCTCTCTCTCTCTCTCTTTCTCTCGCTCTATTTCTCTCTCTCTCTCTATTTCTCTCTCTCTCTCTCTCTCTCTCTATTTTTCTCTCTCTCGCTCTATTTCTCTCTCTCTCGCTCTCTTGCTATCTCTCTCTCTCTCTCTCTCTCTCTCTCTCTCTCTCTCTCTCTCTCTCTCTCTCTCTGCATCATTCCTTTTTCCATGTCTTCTTGAGTTCAATTCAAGTTCATGTGAAGCAGAGAGCAGACATCTGATCTGATCAGTGCATCACTCAGTGGGAGTGCTGCTTATAGCAGCCTTCAGCCTGCTCGGCTCTGGAGGGCCATCAGATATGGAGGGAAGGGGCCATCAGATATACACTACACTCACTGAAGAGGGAAAAGAGGGAAAAGTACTTTCTGTAAGGGGACCTTAGAAAAGTGGCACAGTGCGGCATTACTCGTTTCTAAGCAGTAGCTACCAAATGTGCCAGCATTATAATGTAGTGCCTCTGCTTTGTATTGTGGGTTTTATTCTGTTGTGATGTCAGGGCACGTTCTAGATCAGGAGCGGGGAGCCGTTTTCATTCGAGGGGGCACTCCAAATTTTACAATCCTCTAAGGGCACACACAACACAAACCAGGATTGTCCCCTACACTTTAGGCCTAAATTAAATGTAGCCACCTTTACAACAGACCCCACCTGCATTAGGTCCCCTCAAAATATATCTTAATTGTATTGCAAATGTATTTTCTAAGATTGCTTTACAAAACGAAATAAAAGATCAATGTCATATATCATGTGAAACTGCATATCATTAGAATGATATCGGATGAGATGGCCTCATGGGCCATAAGCGGCCTGCGAGCCATAGGCCATGAAACTAGGGATGCACCGATACACATTTTTCACTTCTGATCCGATCCCGATATCTAAATTTGGGTATCTGCCGATACCGATACTACTCCGATCCAGTAGCAAAACCACATATTATATGCATGGATTTCAACTTGAGGTAGGCCCAAGATGGCTATTTGGTCAGAAAAGGAAGTCAGAAGACCAGGAAACCAATTAATATTACATTACATTACATTATTACATTACATTGCATTTGGCAGACGCTTTATAACCAAAGCGACTTTCAAAAGAGGACATAATCAAGCCAACATCACAAGCAAATACAAAGTGCACAGGAGATATACAGAACAACAAGTGCAGTTGCAAAGAGGGGTTATTTTTTTATTTTTTTTATAAAGAGGAAATAACGAGTACACACACACACAAGCACACACACACAAACACACACTCACAAACTAAACTAAGCTAAACATCATGTCAGGAGTCTGCCCTGGGGCAAGGCCAGTTCAAGCATTAGTCTAGTAGATTCTCTCGAAAGAGGAATGTCTTTAGTTGTTTCTTGAAGGCTGCAAGAGATGTGCTTAGTCTTGCTGCCTCTGGGAGACTGTTCCACCACTTGGGTACCACAACGGAGAACAATCTTGACTGGGAGTACCTAGAGCGACTGGATGGCAGAGCCAGACGGCTTGTGCTGGATGAGCGCAGTTCTCTTCCAGTAACATAAGGCGTTAGTAGGTCCTTCAGATAAGCTGGGGCCGTTCCTGTGATGGTTTTGTAGGCAAGGGTCAATGCCTTGTGCTTGATCCGGGCGGCGATCGGTAACCAGTGCAACTCAATAAATAGAGGAGTAACATGGGTCCTTTTGGGTTGATTGAATATCAACCGTGCCGCCGCATTCTGGATCATCTGCAGAGGCTTTAGCGCACAAGCAGGTAGACCGGTCATGAGTCTCCTTTTTAATAAGTAAAAAGGAGCGAGTTAAAAAGTAACAATCCCATCCTGAAAACGAATATGCAAGTGTTATGAGTTCAAATTAACATTACACCTGGCTCAATGTCAGTACTGGTAAAATTCTGATACTTTGGGAAAATTCAGATCCGATCCGATCCGATCTCTGAAATATGTTGATATCTGAACCCGATACCGATATCCCATCCCTACATGAAACCACTGTCACCATTTGTGGGGGTATAATGTGTGAAAAATCAAACAGTGTGCTTTTTTGACCAATCACAGCCATCTGAGAAATGGTGTCTGACTGTTCCGACATACTGCTTGTCACTCAACAGTTAATGTTGCAAGGGATCTTTTTTTCTCTACGCTGTGAAACTCCCTGCACAGCGTGCCCAGCACAGCACACGTGAGCCATGTTTCAGTCACTGAGCTCTGTGTGAAACACACACACACACACACACACACACACACACACACACACACACACACACACACACACACACACACACACACACACACACACACACACACACACACACACACACACACACACACACACACACACACACACACACACACACACACAAGCAGCTTTTGTTGTTTACCCCCTCTGCTCTCTCTAGTACACACCGAGCACCACTCTTGCGGTGAGCCAAGTAACATAAGAAGTAATAACGGGGATAATAAAACATTGGTTGGCAGTCGATGTGTACACACTTCTGACCCTGGTTGGAGAGTTCTACTCCTCCTTCTCCTCCTCCCCCTGTTCTACCATTCCCTTTGTTTCCAGGAAACGAAGGATTTTAATAGAAGCACATGTTGGTGCCTTGTGGCACATACTGTGAAAGTGACTAAGAGAGTCAGCTGCATGTGTACTTTCTCCCTCATTATATACATAAAGTGCCATGCCATGCTTGGTTTGCTTTTACCAAAAGCCGTTGGAAGGCGTTCAGGTGTTGCAGATGAAGGCAAGGCAAGGCAAGTTTATTTGCATAACGCATTTCATACGCAGTTCAAAAATAAAAATATAAAAACATAGCAGAATAGCATAGCAGAAGAATCAGAGGTGTCGTTACCAGGTACAGAAAGTTATGTCATGTCAAGTCAAGTGTACTTTGTCAAAAATCTTTGTAACAGGGTTAGCACAGAAGTTTGAAATTGTAGGGTTTAAAAAAAAACAAAAAAACCCACCAATATGATCTGTTAACCACTGCTTTCCAAAGCAAAGAACTGCAAGAAAATAAAGTTAGCAGGTCAATAGTAAGTCATGTGCAAACAGTAATGAAAGCAAAAGGCTATTTCACTGACCAAGTCTCACTTCCCATGTCAGTCTTATAGAGTTGCTTACACACAGCTAAAAAATGTAAAATTGCACAGATGCAGCTATTGTGATTTCTTAGGTGTCTGGGATTAAGCTGAGCAATGAGTGTTGCATTAGAGAGGGCCGGGGGCATCTCGGGTAACGGCTACCTGCTGGGGGCCTCAGGCTAATCTGACCCGTGTAGTGGGGCATGATGGGATTGCTACAGTATTAAATGCTCTTCTTCAGGTTTACATCCGCTAGCGCGTGTAGTGGGGCATGATGGGATTGCTACAGTATTAAATGCTCTTCTTCAGGTTTACATGAGCTAGCGCGTGTAGTGGGGCATGATGGGATTGCTACAGTATTAAATGCTCTTCTTCAGGTTTACATCCGCTAGCGCGTGTAGTGGGGCATGATGGGATTGCTACAGTATTAAATGCTCTTCTTCAGGTTTACATGAGCTAGCGCGTATTGCTACTGGAGACTAGAAGCAAGACAGCAGAGTGGTGTGTGCATGCGCTCATGTCAGTGTCCACGCGTGCGTGTCCACGCGTGCGTGGCCGTGTGTGTGTGTGTGTGTGTGTGTGTGTGTGTGTGTGTGTGTGTGTGTGTGTGTGTGTGTGTGTGTGTGTGTGTGTGTGTGTGTGTGTGTGTGTTTCCACCAGTGTTAATTTCGTGACGAAATATTTTCGTCATAATTATCGTTAACGATTGATTTTCCCCTGACGACAATAAAATGATGACGAAAAAAACAGCACGCGTTTGTACGAAAAATATAACGATATTGATTTATATTTTCGGCAAAAAAATAAAAATGTGACTACAATACCACCGGAGACGAAAACCAATAGGAAGCATTTTTGTTAATATGTCACTGAAACATTGGAAAAGAATTGCCTGCTATTTCGCAGGTCGCGACCCTCATCTGCTCCGCGTCTCCTCCCTTCTCCCCTCCCTCACTCACACACACACGCAGCAGGCACAGTGACAGGCAGCGTCGGTGACGCAGTAGCAGCAGTAGCCTACTCTTCAGTGCAATCCTGGCTGGAAAAAAATGTTGCCCATTTATCCATGACGAAGAAGTTTATGCTGTCATGAAATAGTGGTGGTGCTGTCGCACATAGCAAACATCTTTTTCTAACGATGCATTTTTGCGGAACTTCTCCACTCCCTTCATGAACCTGCTACCCGACGGTCGTTGTCTGATCTTTTTTCGATGTTCGCTAATGTTTGTAGCCTAATTTCAGGGTCTATGCGTAGGCACAAGCCTTCTGATAAGAATCACTTAAGTGCCGATCGCAAAGGATTCGGAAGTGTGGAGTTTTGCGACTTGTTTCAGTCAAGGACACTGAAATAGGAAGTGAACCTTCCATGCTTTCACATGCGTTATTGGGGAACAGTTATTTGCGGTTATTGCAATAACATCTTGCGAATGCATGCAACCATGGGCATGGTCACAACCATGTCAACGAGAGCGCGTGTGCCATCAAAACCTTGCATCAAGCAAATAATATGCAACAGCTTGCAATACGCGCACGAGAGAGAGAGAGAGAGAGACGTCTTCCACCATGTGCCGTGCCTTTGTAACGCATGCATACAGTAGGCTACCCCGCAACGTTCTTGATTAGGCCCACTGGTACTATACCCCACAAGTATTTTTTCATAACGTGCAGTGCCATTTTCCCCCGAAGTCATTCTAAAATATCGACAGAGATTTATGAGTGTCACGGCCATGATTTTTTTTACACATTGGACTCACTGGCTTATAAGAAGCTCTGGCAGTTTTTGACAATATTTTATTATTAGCCTACAATATGTCATTTTAATCATTGATTTCCCCAAATGGTATTTAAGTTGGACAATTTTATAGAGAAGTGTAGACAAGAGGAAATTAATGTAATATTTCAGTTGACTAAAATTATTTTAGATTTCGTCGACTAAAATTGTATGAATTTTAGTCGACTAAAATTAGACTAAAACAAAAATGATTTGAATGACTAAATTGTGACTAAAACTAAAATTAAATTTTCGTCAAGAGACTAAAACTAAAACTAAATTAAAAATTCCTGTCAAAATTAACACTGGTTTCCACGCGTGTTTGTCCGTCCGTGCGTGTGTTTGTCCGTCCGTGCGTGTGTTTGTCCGTCCGTGCGTGTGTTTGTCCGTCCGTGCGTGTGTTTGTCCGTCCGTGCGTGTGTTTGTCCGTGCGTGTGTTTGTCCGTGCGTGTGTTTGTCCGTCCGTGCGTGTGTTTGTCCGTCCGTGCGTGTGTTTGTCCGTGCGTGTGTGTCCGTGCGCGCGTGTTATAAAGTACATGGGGGCCAGGGGATGCTGCATGTAAGCCAGAGCTCAGAGGGAGACTGGAGACCTGAGCTGCCTGGATGTTATTGGCTGCCTGGGTATTATTAGGAGATGATGATGATGATGATGATGATGTGCATGGATGGGTCAGGGCAATGGCCATGAACTCCATTAGACCATGACATATTGAATACATAATGCACACGTGCACACCACACACACACATGCGTGCACACCACACACACACATGCGTGCACACACGCGCACACACACAAATGGGCGTACACACAAATGGGCGTACACACGCGTGCGTGCACGCACGCACGCACGCGCACGCACGCACGCGCACGCACGCATGTATACACGCACATACCTTGCACTGTAACCTCAAAATGATTGTCATATTAACTCTTGCACCTTCTTGCATACTTCATTCATGCACTCAAGAAGAACATGGATTGAGACATTAGTTGTACTGTTTGTACGGGCTGTACTGGCCTACGCTTTTGATGTGTTAAGGGCTGTAAGGGCACACGCATGCACAAAAACCATTTTCTATCCGACCCACGGACCAACAGTGGTGTGCCAAAACAAAATGGGTCACAATTGAATGGTCATAGAAAATTATGGGTCCCAAAGCATTCCTGTTAAGAATCACTGCTTTAATTCCTATTCACATGGTTCTTTTTGTTTGTGCAGAGGCATATACCGCATTAAAATCCCAAGAGTTTCAGTGCAACACACACACACACACACACACACACACACACACACACACACACACACACACACACACACACACACACACACACACACACACACACACACACACACACACAGTGGTAGGGGCCACAGGGCTTCTTCCTACCTGCAATAGGTGATGACGAGCAGGTTCCCATCATGGGCACATTTTTGTCCCCTTGTACTTTGGGGGCCCCACGGGTCTGGTGCTGTAATGCTGACTGCCTATTTAAAGCCTCCTTTTTCACAATGTTTGCAGATTTCAGATGCAGTGGTACAACAATATGATATTAATAGTGCATTTGAATGGATTTCTGAATAGATTTCCATAATTAAGTTAGATTGTTTTTCCAATTTGTTAATAACCACTGTCTGCCCTGAGAATATCCGGAAGTCCGGAACATTCCTTTGAGCAAAGAGCTGAAGCTTTGTGCTGACAGTGAAATTGTTTTTTTTCCTTCATATGCAACTACGGTAAAATGACCTGTAAGGGATTGTTCAAACTTCTACCAGTAGCTAGCATAGTAGTTTGTACTACTACTACTACCAGTAGTACTAGTACAAAAATAACTTTGAAATGGCAGACATCGTCCAAATGGTTGTCGACTGCAATGCAGATTGCAAAGAGAATTTGTCAGACTTGGCTGTTGACTCAGAAAATGTTTGAACCACCAGTAACATTGTTGACCTGCATAGATGGTTTTGGATGGTTGTAGAAATGCAGCTGTCTGCTGCCAGTGTTAACTTGTGACATTGCACACGGTAGG
Organism: Engraulis encrasicolus; assembly: GCF_034702125.1. Taxonomy (NCBI): domain Eukaryota; kingdom Metazoa; phylum Chordata; class Actinopteri; order Clupeiformes; family Engraulidae; genus Engraulis; species Engraulis encrasicolus. Next base: position 43,001,311 of record NC_085867.1, read on the forward strand.
ATTGCAGCCCTAGTCACAGTACTAGCCTCTCTTGTGGCAGAGGCAGGCAAACTGCATTGAGAGAGTTACAACTCCTGCCGTGCTGTATGTTCTCTTCTGCCTCTGCTCTCAACACGGGCCACGTACTGTAGCCAGGCCTCTAAATTAACGGGTTTTTTTTTCATCACCAGCCAAAATGACTAGTAGATGTTAATCTGACAAGTGAACCACACACTCACTAATGGGTCGAAGAGGCTAGTAAGTTTTATTTTGTACCAGCCAAGCAAATAGTGTGACGGGCAGGACCTTAACCCCTTAAAGGGGTATGCCACTATTTTGGGGCTTAATGCAGTTAAAATCGTTGGCATGTAGCAATGCTACACGGATCCATTGACTTTCACTAGCTTAGCGACATACTCCCTCTATAAACCCCAGCCAACGATTTTAATTTTATTAAGCCCCAAAATAGTGGCACACCCCTTTAAGACACAGCCCCTGTTATAAATGAGATGTTACCAGAATGGCAATGACCAAGTCGTAATGTATTACTAAAGGCCCTGTGCACCGTCATAGTGGTTTAGTTGCTAGGGTAGTTAAGCTTTTTTTTCAGTGACTATTACAACATCCCGGTGGTGGGACGTTGTCTGGTAAGGGGCTACCTTTCTGAGCTTGGGAAATGTGCCTCTGCTCTGGGAAGGGGGGTGGGTGGGGTTGCTGGGTGAGAGTGGAGGGCCTCCGACCGTCACATGTTAGTGGCCACTGGTTTGGGTAGTCCTGCCATCACGTGTTAGTTGTTTGGTTGGTTAGTTAATTAGTTAGTTAGTTAGTTAAACGTAATTGTACCCATGGGGCAGTTTTGATCTGATCTGCAGCACAGTCGCATACACACCAAACATGATGCACACAGCCAGACATACACCATCAACCCTGCATCATCAAACAAGGAAGCAGGCCAGGGCCCCTGACAGCTTTGTCTGGTCAAAGGACAAGGTCATCTGAAAGACCTCCCCCCAATACATTCAATGCAATGAGGACCCAGTTCTGTGCCCCCTCTTCTCCCTGGGGCCCAGGATAACAACCCCTTTGTCCCCCCCCCCTCGGTGAACTTCTCTGCAAGGAAGACATGGTGATTTGCAGTTGCAGAGTGGCCCCTGGGTGGCCGTGTCGTGTCGTGTGGTCACGTGTGAGTGGCTCCTGGCTCTCTAGGCAGCTCTGGTGTTTATCTCCCGGCCCCAGTGTTTACAAACCGCCCTCCCGCCTGCTCGCTTCACACGCTCCAGTCAGCTGGGAATTGATGGCCTCGACTCTGTCCTCCATCCTCAGCCAACTAATGCCAGCACACACACGCACGCAGTCGCACACATACACATGCGCGCACACACACCCGCACACACACAAATGCGCGCACACACACCCGCACACACGCAATCTGACATGCTTCAGCAGTACACACTGTCGTGCTCTCTCTCTCTCGCTCGCGGTCTCTCTCACTCTCTCACTCTCTCTCTCTCTCTCTCTCTCTCTCTCTCTCTCTCTCTCTCTCTCTCTCTCTCTCTCTTGCACTCTCTCTCTGTCTCTCTCGTACACACACACTCTCTCTCTCGCACTCTCTCTCGTACTCTCTCTCTCTCTCTCTCTCTCTCTCTCTCTCTCTCTCTCTCTCTCTCTCTCTCTCGTACACACACACATGCACACCAGCCTGTGCTTCTGTTTTCCCTCCCACTGTGTGTCTAGCTATTGTCCCTTGTCTTCCCAAGTGGGCTGAGAAGTGTTGCCTGTCAGTGTTAGTGCTTTATGGCGTTTGCCACTCTGTTACCCTAGCGTTCAGTATCCAGCTGTATTGAAATGATCTAAAAGGAAGTCCAGCTTCTTACAAACTTGAAAAAAATGCCATCGCTGTCCATCTTGTTTTAGAGGCAATATTTATAGAGTATATATAGAGTGCCCTTGTATCATTTTGGTAATGATACTGTGACTGCTGTTGAGGGATATTATTGTGTGTGTGTGTGTCTGTGTCTTTGTCGATGTGTGTCCATGTTTCCCCTCTCTTTATGTGCGTGCGTGCGTGCGTGCACGACAGTATGTTTTTTCTGTTGTGTGTTCAGCATTGTGTGTTTATAATGAACTGTATAAGAAATGAATTCTGGACGTAGCCCTGACACAAACAGTAGGGCACTTCACTGTTGCACCGGGAAACCGGGTACGATTCCCGACCCGAGGTCATTTCTTGATCCTCCCCCATCTCTCACCCACTGGTTTCCTGTCCCACTCTTCACTGTCCTGTCTAAATAAAATTAAAATAAATAAATAAATAATGGATTATTGATACATGGTTTCAGTGGCTGATTGTCTGGTTCTGTGTGTGCCAGAGTGACTCAGCCACGCCCCAGCGAGAGGGAGACGGGCAGCTCCAGCGAATCAGAGAGCAGCTCTGGCTCCGAGTCGGACAGCGAGAGCAGTGAGGGAGAGGAGGCGGAGCAAGCCCCCCACGCGCCCCCTCGCAGCAGCAGTCCCCCCGCCCCAAACAAGGTACCCAAATACACACACACACACACACATATACACACTCATACACACATAAACACACACACACACGTGCACGCGCACGCGCACGCACGCACGCGCGCGCCCCCTCGCAGCAGCAGTCCCCCGGCCCCAAACAAGGTACCCAAATACACACACACACGCATATATACACACACATATACACACTCGCATAAACACATAAGCACACACACACACGCGCGCACACACGCGCCCCCCTTGTAGCAGCAGTCCCCCTCCCCCAAACAAGGCACCCAAATACACACACACTTATACACACTCATACACACATAAACACACACACACACACACACACACACACACACACACACACACACACACACACACACACACACACACACACACACACACACACACACACACACACACACACACACGGCCCCTCGTAGCATCAGCTCTTCCACAAACAAGGTACCCAAATACACACACACATACAGTATACACACTCTCTCTCACGTACGTACACATACATACACATGCGCTCTCTGACACACACACACACACACACACACACACACACACACACACACACACACACACACACACACACACACACACACACACACACACACACACACACACACACACACACACTCACACTTTAACGTTAAAATATACAGTATATGAAACTAAGGAGAAACTCTCACACTCTCACAAACACTCACATACTGAGACACAAACGCACATACACAGATCATTTTTGCATGGCTGGTTATTTTACACATTTTCGTTGACTAGGCATTTGGACCGGTTGCCAAGAAAACCACCCACGGTTTATCTGGAAGCCAGTCAAATTCCAGTTTCCAGTTATTACTCTGTCATAACAGACCTGAACCTCTGTTGTTGTATTTAACATCTTCATTAAACGAATACGTATATGTTTTTACAGAGTAGGAAGATCTCTGAAGATTGTCACATAATTATTAATATGTTGATGTTGTAGACTTAACAAGGTTAGGAGCTGGCTTCATTCATCCAGGTAAGTTTGGAGTGCTGGCCACATGTCAAAATGGTAAAAGTAGGTCATGATTTGCATATGTTTAATTCCTCTTAATACTGTATGTTGTTGACAATTAAGCCTTTTAACTAAGGGTTGAAATCTGGGGTGGAAAAAAGAGAGTAGAGTGTCTTGGCAAGGAGTAGTAGATCAATATCAGTATCAATATAAGTATCTTGTCAATGTTTTGTTTTTTGTGTTTGTGTCTCTGTGCTGTATGTCACTTCTGTATGTGTGTGTATGTGTGTGTGTGTGTGTGTGTAACTGTTTGTCTTTTCTGTGTTTTTTGTGACCGTGTGTGTCACGGCAGGCCGAGGGCTCGCAGGCAGCGTCGGCAGCGACAGGGGTGAATGAGTGGTCCCTGAGTCGCTGGCTGGAGCTGAAGGATCACCCGCAGCAGCAGCCCGGCCTAGGGAGCGGCGAGGCCCAGGAGGGTGGCGCTAGTGAGGCAGAGGCCCTGCCACTGCACAGGTCCCCCTCCATCCGCAGCCCCAGCCCCAGCCCCAGCCCCGTCTGCACTCCCAAAGCCCCCGAAGACACCACCACAACCACCAGCAGCAGCAACAACAACAGCCCTACCCCCTCACCCCGCCACCACCAGCACTACGATTCCCACAGTTCACCTGTGCAACCCGAGTCGGGCAGTCCCCAACACACACACTCGCATTCGCACTACGGCAGCTACAACCCCCACAGCTCGCCCACACAGCAGCAGCTGGCGAGCGCGTCGCCGCCCCCCACACACTACAGTTTTGACTCCCACCACACCTCCCCCGCCAGGACTACAACCCCCAGCAGCACACCACCACACTACGCCTACACTTCCCACAATTCATCGCTGCGCTCGGAGGCCGCTACGCCGCCGCCGCTGCGTCATTACGGCTACGAGACGCCACACTTGTCCCCCGTGCGGCCCCCGACGGAGCTCAAAGAACCCCAGTCGTCGTCCAAGTCGTCATCTGTCATCTGTCCTCCTGGCCAGCAGCACAGTAGGTCCCAGTCCCCCTCCCCAGCGCCACCTACAGGTGTGGTGGACAACGCGGTCAAGAAGGTCACGTCCAAGACCTCCAAGAAGAAGCAGCAGCAGCAGCATCAGAGCTCGGGCAGCAAAGCGTCGCGGTCAGACGACCACAAGCGACGGCACACGGACAATAGTAAGCTGCAGCAGCAGCAGCAGCCAGCAGCCTCTGACCAAAAAGGCACCTCCCTCACTGTCAAAGACCGGCCCAAAGTCAAGACGAAAACGGACTCGAGCAAGGCCTCAGAGCCTCCCACCCAGGCCCAGGTCAAGTCGAGCTCCAAGAGCGACAAGAAGGCCTCGTCCTCCAAACGCACCTCGGCCGAGAAGAAGACGACCTTGAAAGAGCTCGCCCCCAAGGTCACCCTCAAACTGTCCGTGGACCCCAAAGAGGTGGACGCCGCCTCTGCCGCCCTGCTAGCCTCCCATCATCCTCTGCCCTCCTTCAAATCGGCCAAAAGCAAGAACGGCATCACAGATGTCCACCAAGGTCAAACCAATGGCCTGCCGTCAAAGCCCAAGAAGAATAAGAAGCAGCAGCGTCGAGACGATGAGCGTCCTTCAGCGCTATCAGGTGGTCGGGAGGTGAATAGCAAGGCAGCTCCAAGAGGGGCTGTGCCTCCTCTCAGCTCCCTGGTGGTTAAGATCCCCCTCAGCCTGCTGTCCAGGGTGCCCACCTTCTCTCGAGACAATGGACCCTCTGGACCCTCCACCACCAAGCACCACACCAAACCACCACAAGGTGGCCCCACCAACACCACAATGGCCACCGCAAATGGCAGTGGTACCAGCGAGCCCACAGAGAAGAGGACAGGGCGCAGCAGAGACCAAGACAGAGACTCGGCAGCCAAAGCCAGCAGAAAAAGACCAGTGGGTGTCTTTTAAGTTTTAGTTTCTGTTTCACATCAAAATGATGACTCGCAAATATTGATGGTGTATGTTGTAAGGTCATTCAATGCACCGCTACAAAAAATCGAGTCTAGTGTCTAGTTAAGTTATTGTTCACATCAAAAAAATGATGACTCAGATTTGTTGTTTTATGTTGGTTCATTCGATGCACATCTAAGTGCAAAAAATCAGTAGGTGTCTAGTTTAGCTTTTGTTCACGTCAAAAAATTCTGACTCAAATTTGGTTTATGTTAAGCCCGTTCAATCGACAACAGCAATCAGTGGGTGTCTAGTTTTAGTTTCTATTTCACATCAAAAATGACACATGAAATTGGTGGTTTATGTTGATATCTCAATTGATAGGTTAATCAGTGGGTGTCTAGTTTAGTTTTTGTTCAGCTCAAGAACGAGACGCCAAATTGTTCTGTGTGTTTTTTTTTTAAAGTTTATCGACAGCAGCAATTGGTTGGTGTCAGTTAAGTTTTGCTGAAATCAACATGGTTTAGTGTATGCTGTGAAGTTCATTGGTTCATGCTGTGTTGGGTAAACAGCGATGAGTGGTGCTGGTGATGAATCAGTACAGATGAGTCAGGCATCAGATAGGCTATATGAGCCAAGGCAGTTGTTTGCTCATTGCCTAGGTCTCTTGCTGGCTTTGTGTGAAATGTCTGTATGAAAAGTTTGTTTGTGTCTGTGTTTGTGTGTAAGCTTGTATGCACACACGTATGTGTGTGTGTGTGTGTGTGTGTGTGTGTGTGTGTGTGTGTGTGTGTGTGCACGCACGTGGTATATGTGCGCATACATTTGTGGGTAACACTTTACTTTACGGATCGCTAATAAGGTGGTAATTTCGTGTTAATTTCATAGTTATTTCAGGATAATAACTGTTTGTTTTTAGTAACAACAGCAAAATAACCATACAGTTTCCAGTGCTGTGTGTGTGTGTGTGTGTGTGTGTGTGTGTGTGTGTGTGTGTGTGTGTGTGTGTGTGTGTGTGTGTGTGTGTGTGTGTGTGTGTGTGTGTGTGTGTGTGTGTGTGTGTGTGTGTGTGTGTGTGTGTGTGTGTGTGTGTGTGTGTGTGTGTGTGTGTGTCAACAAAGTGTCACCGTGCTGCGAGTCATCAGGGTGTCACCACAATGCACTGGAAACTGTATGGTTATTTTGCTGTTGTTACTAAAAACAAACAGTTATTACCCTGAAATAACTATGAAATAACTATGAAATTAACACGAAATTACCACTTTATTAGCGATCCGTAAAGTAAAGTGTTACCCATTTGTGTGTGTGTGTGCGTGCGTGTATGTGCGCATGCATTTGTGTGTGTGTGTTTATAACCCAGCTTGCGTGCATGCAGAGGCATTTGGGAGCTAACTGGCAAGTTGATGACGGGCCAGTGTAAACTCTGGGGTGGAGAGGCAGACAGATAAACAGGCAGGCAGCTCAGAAAGCAGCTCCAGCATGGACGAGTAGCCATGTGTGACAATGAGTCAGGCCCAGGGTGAGGACATGTCACAGTAACAGCAGCTGGCGGGGGAAGCTTTGTGTGTGTGTGTGTGTGTGTGTGTGTGTGTGTGTGTGTGTGCGTGCGTGCTTGCCCACGTTTGTGTGCGCATGTGAGTTTGCACGTTTGTGTGCGCATGTGAGTCTGCACGTTTGTGTGCGCATGTGAGTCTGCACGTTTGTGTGCGCATGCGCCCATGTACGTGTGTGTGCATGCGTCCACGTTATGTGTGTGTGTGTGCGAGCGTTGAAAAGTATGCAAGCATGCAGTCAGTGTGTGAGATTGAGTGCCACTCTTGTCCCCAAGGTCTTGGCACCCGAGCCAGCCTGGCCCCCTGTTCAGTCAGTAGAGAGTAGGGCTGGGAATCGATCCAAATTTCCTGGATCTAATCGATTCCGATCCAGAAGGTTGCAATCCGATTCGATCCACGATCCGATTCGATTCAATTCAATATCGATCTTTTGTATTGCTGGGTTGTCACTTTAACCCATTTATAACTAGAATTCTAAGACTGACTATGAAAACCTAAATATCTCAGCCTTTGACCACAAACAAAACAAAAATGGTATGTGAGAAATAAGTGGGAAACTGTAGAGAGCTACAGGATGTGGTTGAGAAAATAGCGCCTATAATGATCTACAAAAGATCGATCCACAAAGTTGTGAATAGATATTGCCCTTTTTGAACGCGAATCGATATCGGATCGTGATTCGATCTTTTGAACCCAGCCCTAGTAGAGAGCTCCCTGCCACCCAGTCAGCCACCCAGCAACCACCACCAAACACCCACTATCCCACCGCACCGCACCGCACCGCACCGCACCCCAGCTAGCTATTGCTGCCTCAGGCCATCACATTAAACGCCATCTGCCTGCTTCTCGGTTGTGTGTGTGTGTGTGCGCGCGCGCGAGCGCGAGCGAGTGTGCATGCGTGTGCATGCGTGTGTGTGTGCATCTTCCTCCCCACACACAAACACCAACTCAAAAACCTGTACACACACGCACATACACTCGTGAAACAAATACCACACACATTACTGTATATACACATACACTCACAGAAGGCAAACCACATCGTTTGGTCCTTTACGACGAGGGTGTAGGTCTACAGTGCTTAATGCATGCCTGCAGTGTAGAGGGAATGACTGGCAGTCTTATGTTGTTTTTTTATGCACATAGCACATGGAGTTTTTACTTTGCGATTTAATGCACATGGTGAATTCGTTTCGGAGTTTTTAACTTCAAGGTTTTGTTGTTGTGATGTTTTGCTTTTACTGCTGGGATTTGTTACATTGCATGCTCTGCATCTGGCAAAGCCAAGGCGTTTCCCATGGGTTGTTTATTAAGGTATTATTAGCCTGTTTTTAGGTGGTGGTGGTGGTGGTGGTAGCGTTTGAGGTGAGGATCAGGATTATAGCTGATTATAGCATTATATCAACCTTAAAATTGTGCACGTAAGTCCTTTGCCTCCTTTGTTGCAGACATGAATGGAAGGGGGCGGTTTTAAACGATGACCAGCAGCACAGTAGGGGTGTACATCACAGCCTTCATGGCGATTCGATTTGATTTGATATCGATATCCATTGTTATTTACACCCCAACAGCCAGTGGTCGAGTTGTAAAATCAAACCAGGGGGGATGGTCAGAGATTGATTATGATTATTGGGGGTTCGGGGCTTTCTCCCCCGTGAAAAAATTGAAAATGTAGTTGTTAAAAGTGCAATTTTAACACAGTATGTGCAGAAGAGAAGCCTGTTTTAGAGGGGGATGATTCTTGACAATTTTCTTTGAGGGGGAAGATTTTAGACCCTTTTCAATGTTGGGGGGATGGCATCCCCCCTCATCCCCCTACAACTCAAGCCCTGCCAACAGCACAGTATATTCATGGATCTGATCCTATATGTTGTAGTTAGTTCAGTAGGTGGGAGTGAAGCCTATTCACCAGTCATTAGGCTCGTTATAACCAGAATGCATCAAACTGGCAAAGTGCGCATGCCCACTGCCCAGCAAAAGCAGCACTGCTTCGTCACGAACGAGACCATTTTTCAGCACCCAAAGGTATATTTTGAGAACACAAAACTTTGTACACAATTGAACCATTTTACAAGTTTTGTGTCTGCGAGTTCTATTGTGCAAGTTGTGTTGTGCGCCCAGTTATTGGTAACCTGGGGTGTGATTCTCAACAGTGTCGTTGCTAACTAAGTTGGCAACTTACTTAGTTGTAATGCAATTTCCCATTGGCCACTTACTAAGTTGCTAATTGTTTAGCAACAACACTGTTGAGAAACAGGGTCCTAGCTCTTTGAATGTGGCTCTGCCTTGCTCCTCAAACATTCATCTGCAAGTGTGGCTGCACACTTAGGCCTTTTTTAGACAGCCATGCTTTCAGAGAGCTAATGATCCGTGATTGTAGCACCCTCTTGTCTGACTTTTTTAATGACAAGCTGCTTTAATCACTCACAGATTCGAAAATACATTTGGAATTGCAGAATTAATGTCAAGGAGGGAGTCCATGTGAGCCACCTTTGTTGTTTCCAACAACTGTCGCGTTTCTTTGCGTCTCCCTTCTCCGCTATGTAGCTCTGAAAATGTGGGCACGGTGCAAATCAAGAAATCCACTCAGATCCATGATTGGGAAGCTGAGCATAAATGCATGGATCTGCCAAGAGCCAGGTTAAATCATTGGTGCTAAACTGGCAAAATGTACTCTAATGCACTATGAATGCAAAATTTACTTTTTTACTAAATTGACTCCATAGCGCCCTCAGTCATGTATGGGGAAACACTGGACCTGCTTAGATTGGAGTGTGTGAAATGAAGTCATGTGTTAGAAATGGAACAGAAACCTTAAAATGTTATGTTTGAGCAAGGGGTAAAAAATACAAAAAGGAGAGCCCTGGGCATCTTCTAAATCCTTCTTTTTGGGATAAATTAAGTATGAAATCGTAGCTCCTCCAGAAGTATTTTATCTATCAATTTATCGTTTGTTTGGAGTTGGGGTTGGGGGATTACTCACTAAATTTCAGGGGGACAGTGTCTCCAAGCAAATACTGAGCATGCTACTGTATGTTGGCTGTTGTTTTTGATATGACACGTGGCCATGGTGTTAAAATGGCTGATCTCTGTGGTGTTTCTTGCAGGCAGAGAAGGAGAAGGAGGACAAGTCCCAGCCCAGGAAGAAGTTAAAGCTGGACAAAGAGGCCAAGAGGTCTTCCTCACCCGCCTCCTCCTCTTCCTCAGCACCCTCCTGCCCAGCCCCCACTAAACCAGAGTGAGTTGCAATAGTAGTAGCAGTGGTGGTGGTGGTGGTGATGAATCATATTACATTACATTACGTTTAGCAGACGCCTTTGACCAAAGTGTCTTACAAGGAGGAAATGTAAGGGGCCAGCGCAGAGTACAGTAGTATACAAGGTACAGAGTATACGATCATATTATTTTAGTAGTTGACTAATCTTTGGATTCAGTGTAGTCAGCAATTATTTCTGCCCTGATCCCACTTGCTCCAACCTGTTTCCGTTGACATAAAGTAGTGTTTCTCAACGGGGCCGTACAGCCCTAGCCTAGCGCAGCCAGACCCGTACAGCAAAAAGCTGTACCAGGGTCTAGGAGGGCTGGGCGGCAGTGTGGGCGGGATAAACGGTTGCTTCAGCACTCAACGTCACGCAATAGGATGGTGGAACAACCAATCCCCACACACTTCTGTGTAACGTCACAGCTGTCTTTCACAACGTACACGCGACACGCCCCTTTGTATGTGCAGCGGCAACTTCGAGCCGTCGTAGCAGTGAATTCGTGTGATGACCACAGCCACAAACAAGTTTCCTAATAAATCGTGTTTTCACTTATACAGTTCAAAAATGCATCGTTTTCAACCACATGGCCCTCCTTGATAAATCAGCGAAATGTCGAGCAATGTGGGGCTTGTTAAATGGTTATATTTATGATTGTTGTCAACATGGCATATTCGGTGTTAGCTAGCTAGCTGTATACCCATAACTAATACATGGCTAGCCGCTAGCTCGGTAGACTAGGTGTCATTCCCATCTATTTAGTAAGCGACTTACAGACTTTCAAAGCTCCCAAATGTCTCGTTTTTAATGACATGGATCTTATTAGAATTTGGGGCAGGCATATAATACAAGGCTGGATACCTAGCTCTGTTATTGACGACAGGTTAGCTAGCCACTAGCGAGGGCCTCTTTGTAGGTGAAGCGGCAACTTCCAGCCGTCGTAGCAGTGAAAGCGTGTGATGACCACAGCCATAAACAAGTTTCCTAAAAAATCGTGTTTTCACTTATACAGTTCAAAAATGCCTCGTTTTCAACCACATGGCCCTCTTTGATCAATCAGCGAAATGTCGAGCAATTTGGGGCTTGTTAAATGGTTATATTTATGATTGTTGTCAACATGGCATGGTCGGTGTTAGCTAGCTAGCTGTATACCCATAACTTTCCCTGATTGTCGCTCCCAACGCAGGACGCTCCCCGGTCAGCTCGCTCCCACTAGCCAGACTATCGATCCCATCTATTTAGTAAGCTACTCAAAGACTTTCAAAGCTCCCAAATGTCTCGTTTTTAATGGCATGTGTCTTATTAGAAATTGGGGCCGCAATTTCATTCTACACCTACAGTAGTGGTCTGATAATAGCGTGTGGCTATCTGGTTCTGTAAAATGCTCAACTTAGCTTACCGAGCTAGTTTAAAACATCGAATGATCAAATGGTAATGTGTTGAGATCTATTTGTGTCCGATAAGTTCATGGTGTATTATTACATCAATCCATGTCAGCCACGAAATGTATTAATGCTATCATCCAGGCTTTTTAAATTAAGTAAACACTTTCGTGCTGTACGTAGCACGGACGGACACCATGTTTCTTCTTAGAAAGTTTCCTGTTTACTAGGTAGCCCGGCCCCCCTCGCGATTTGATTGGCCCTGTCATCGGATAACTTTCAGCCTCGCAAAACGACCGGGGTCCGCTAGACTGCCCCCGGGAGCAAATTCAATTTGCGGTCGCTAGGGGCGTCTAGATTTCTAGGCTAGTACAGCCCCCCAGGGGGCGTTGAGATGGATAAAACTGAGAGGGGGTGGTGCTTAGTTGCCATTAGGGGGCATTAGTCCATTTCACTTTTTAATACTAAGGAGGGCATTGTCAGGCTTATGATGAGGTCAAGGGGAGTTGGGAGGTTTGTGATGAGGCTAAGGGGGCGTTTGTTCAAAAAAAGGTTGAGAGCCACTGACCTTAAGTCTCTTAGTAAATACTACATGAACAGAATGACAATGCCAAAAAAATTAAAAGCTGAAAAAACAACATTTATGTGTCTTTTTGCCACAAAAAATTGAGTTACTGCACTCTTGGCTAGTATTACAGTACTGCCACAAAATGGAGTTACTGCAGGAGTTACTGCGTTCTTGGCTAGTATTACTGTCTACTCCCAAACCATTCCCATTGGAAAGTGCAGCAGTAACTCACCGACTTACTGCGTTTTTGTTTTGCACGACGTAACCTTTAATCCAACACCGCAGTAACTTCTTTTGTAATTTTTGCACTTTCAAAATGATTTTTCTCTAAAACGGGACGATGTTGGACCACCATTTTTTGACACAAGACAAATGAAGCCCATTTCCGATCTAAACTCAATTTCGACCATTTTTGAGTTACTGCGTTCTTGTTTTGCAGGGCAGTATACTAAATGCTTGATTATTGCATTGTATTAGTGGTTGATTGGCATTGTGTTGATGACTATTTTGAAAATACCCGTTGTAAAAAACAGCACTATCTTAATGTAGCAGGACTAAACTCATTCATAGCAAGCAACTATAGAGTACACGTGTCACACAGGTGCGTAATCAAAACCAGACACGATCGCACAAAAAAAATGTCTGAAAGAGACGGCGGGGACTTTCAATTGGAAAGTACCCATAATCCAAGTCTGGCAAAACCCTGCCTCTCCTCTCCTCTCCTCTCCTCTCCTCTCCTCTCCTCTCCTCTCCTCTCTTCTCTTCTCTTCTCTTCTCTTCGCCTCTCCTCGCCTCTCCTCTCCTCTCCTCTCCTCTCCTTTCCCCATTCTCAGCACCATGTTTTCTCCTCTATCCTTGCCTCCCTCCAGTGGGCCCAAGACTGCAGAGGAGGACAGAAAAGAGTCCAAGAAGGAGAAGAAGAAAAAGAAGCCTGTCCCTGCCCCGGCCCCGACTCCTGGCCCTGGCCCTGGCCCTGGCCCTGACCTCTGCTCCAGCACACAAACACCGCCGGCAGCACAGGAGCCCTCCAAGGGTCCCGGCGGGCTGAAGAGGCCCCTGGCGGACGCCTCGTCTGGGGGGGGCAAAGGGGCCAGCACCAGCAGCCAGCCCGGGGACGCCACAGCCAAGCACAAGAAGAGCTCCGGCAAGCGCAGCGAGCACAACAAGACTGCCAAGGTATGGCCAAGCTTTATGCACGCGCACAAATGCATACAATACGTGTACATACAAAGCTGCACATCAGTGCCTACACAAACTTTTTTTTTTACTGATGGTATAAAATAAAATGGAATGTCTGCTGCTCTCTTGCTCTGATTTTGCTTCGTCTGATAAAGAACAAATAGCTCAACATTTCACTGGGAAATAAATCAAAATGGCGGAGAGTGTATAGACATTCCCTTCTATTTTATATTTATATCTGTAGTTTTTTTTAACTGTTCTGACAATGAAGTAAATTACAGAATGCATGCTTCAAGTGCACCTGTTACCATACCTGTCAACCATCCCTAATTTCCCGGGAAACTCCCTAATTTTTACTCATTTCCCGATTTCTTCCCGATTTGATTTTTTTCCCGGAAATATCCCGGATTTTTCACATCATCAAAAAACACCGTCGGTCCAGTAGGCTATTTATAGGCTACCCACGGCCCTGTCCGACGAGCCACACCCCCTCTTGAAGAGAGACAAGGGTCTTGCTTATCAAGCTACCTGCCAGAAGACGGTATGCCAGATACCACCAAGAATTGAAGTTCCTTGAAAATACGAGCTGTCAACCTCGAGCTCCGTAGCGCTTGTGCGCCCACTCTTTCCCTCAGAAACCGTCAGTTCATGCAACGCATCAAACAGCCTCGGAACAGCGAATCATGCGATTAAACTAACCACAACCTGTACCAGCAGGAAGTTTTGCACGAACAGACAACTTTGTGCGACAAAACAACAAGAAGAAACGCATTGCGCTCATTTCATTGTTTTGTTTTCATTGCATTGTTTCTCCACGCTGTAAAACGTGTGCTGAGGGATTTTAGACAGGATCTGTCTTTGCACGCGCGCTGTTGTGAAAAGCAGAGTGGAACGCACCGTCCGATCTGTCTCTGTCATCCCGTTGACTGTCAAAATTTGGCCTTTAGAAATTTTCCCGGATTTTGGCTTAAAATATGGTAATTTTCCCGGATTTTGGGAGCTCAAAGTTGACAGGTATGCCTGTTACAGAATACATGTTTCAATTGCCCTTCTTAAGTGTTCCGTCATTGTCTTGTATGTTATACGTACTTCTTATAGTGTTCCTATGCATGTTCAGGAACATTTAATGTTAGCACACATTTTATAATGTGACATAAGAATAATTTTAATCCTCTGTTTCTGTTGTCAGAAGGCACCAAAGAGCAGCTTTGCGGTTCCAGAACCTACCCAGCCCAAACGGACTCCTGCCCCACACAGAGCCCTGCTCAAAGTGGACGACAGGTAAGGGATCCATCACACGTCACGTGACAAACACCCGCAATTTACCCATGGGGTAAATCTATCTATCTATCTATCTATCTATCTATCTATCTATCTATCTATCTATCTATCTATCTATCTATCTATCTATCTATCTATCTATCTATCTATCTGTCTATCTGTCTATCTATCTGTCTATCTATCTATCTATCTATCTATCTATCTATCTATCTATCTATCTATCTATCTATCTATCTATCTAATTAGCCTTTTTCACCATGGCGTCAAACCAGTTGCCTTTCAGACTACGTTTATCTTGCAGTCTTAGGGGATTGCTTGTATTATTCCTGTCACAGAAGCTTTGTTCACTTCTATTACTATTATGCAGTAAACAAAACAGCCCGTTGTCTTGTCTTGCTCTAACAGGCAGCACTCTGTGGAGCACCATATGAAGGAAGCCAAAAAACTGAAGCACAAAGCAGATGACATGGTAATGTTACTTGGCCCCCTTCCCTCACTGTATGCTATGCACAGTCTTGTGGTGTTTATATTGTGATATTTGTGATATTTTTGTTCTTCTTATATTTTCATATTTATTTACACTGCTGCTTATTTTATAGTTACTACTCGAGTCTAACCAAATATTTTCTCTCTTGCCACACACACACACACACACACACACACACACACACACACACACACACACACACACACACACACACACACACACACACACACACACACACACTGGCCTGCTTATACTCCCACTACTCCTCATGTAGTCTGATAAGGTGTCTAAGTCCTTCATCTACCTGGAGGCCGCCCTGTCGTTTGTGGAGAGCGGCATCGCCATGGAGACAGACCCCCAGACGCCAAAGTCGGTCTACACCATGTTCTCGGAGACCGTGGACCTCATCAGGTGAGGCAGAGGCAGAGGCACGAGCAAGGCATCCTTCCCACTCGGATTACTTGCAAGTCTTTTAGTACATCCCTGGTACTGCTGAACAAGATGGTGAAGTTTTTTTTTTTTTTTTTAACTTATACTGTGTCATGAAAGGATTCTAAGGAGTGGGTGAAACTTTGCCCATAAAAAAAAATCTTCCCACCTGGAGCATTTCTAGACTATAAAGACAACCTAGCCATGCCTGGCCGCACTGCATGTGAATGTAAAGTGGAGTGGTGGGCACACACATCCAAGAGGGTACCTTGGGAGAACAGGGAGAATATTTGCACACTGCTTGCAAAAGAGATAATTTATTGTTTTATTCATCGTTACTTTTTGCAAGCAGTGTTCATTTGCCCCTTTACTCAAATGCATATTTAGACATGTACCGGGCACCATAAGATAAACAAGCTAATCAACAAGCTACCCCATACTGCGGGGATTTTTCTCCAGACTAAAGCACTGGGGAAATAAAATAATGTAACAAAGTATGGTACCTGCTTTCCATCCTCAGAACCCAGGGCTTGCCGACTCACTTTTTTCCCCCTGCAAAGCTCACAAGTGCTCACCTTGTTCTCACCTCTCCACTTCTCACTTCTTCTCTCTGCTTCTCACCTTTCCTCACCATCCTTTCTTCTCTTCCCTTTTTTTCCTTCCCTCACCTCTTCTCTCTGCACTCTCTCTTGCCATTCATCTTTTTACTCCTTCTCTCCTCTCCTGTCATCTTTTTCCTCCTCCCCCTCCTGACTACTGTGTTCATCTCATCTCTGCTGCAGGTTTATATTGAAGCTGAGGAGTTTTACAGACCCAGCCAGCGCTGCAGCAGACAAGGACTTTGCGGTTTTATGGTGAGTTTTTTGGTGAAAAAAAATAATCAAGAGAATATTCAAAGAATCTTTTGTTTTAACCCATTTTAGCCTGAGCCCTTTTTGGGAAAAGGAACCCTCTCCTTATTAAAACTTAAATATCTCAGCCTCCGAAGCACATAAAAATATGAAATGCATTGCATTTAAAAGCTAGAACATTCATTTTGTACTAGAATGTGTTCATTCAGCTCCAACATACCCGCATTTTTAATAAAACCGCTCAAATCTCAAGAACTTGAATTCAGCGTATATGTCGCTCCAGGACACAATGGGTTAAAGGGATAATGGGCCATTTCTGGAATGAAGCTGATTTTTCTTCAGTTAAATGATTGAGTTGTACCTTTCAAGTTGTCTTTGCTTAACATGGTGAGATTATCTTCAATCTAAAATACAGAGTCTTTACTTAAAATGGAGAGATTATCTTTAATCTAAAATACAGAAATGGTCTTGTGCTGAGTTGACCCCTTGAGTTGGTATGAAGTGCAGGCATCGCTTGGTTCACACATTTTGGAAATGTTAACCACTGGGTTGACTTAAGGAGGCCGCAGGAACTCATTTCAAGGTCTAAAAACCTTGAAAAGGGAAAATATCTTGTCGCAGGACCTTTAAAGCCCCACTATAGCTACAAACTCAACCTCAGTGCAATTGCCAATAGAGGGTGCTATTCTCATCAAGAGTTGCAGATTAAGATGCTATTGGGGCTGATGGAAGTTGCATTTGACCTTGTTGGTGTTTTTGATTCAAACAAGTACACAAGGCATTATGGTACATTTCAAAATCCAAATACTCTGAAGAGCTAAGCTTCTTCTAAACTGGTTCTTGCCAGATATGTGGTGTCCCAAAGCTCAGCTTAGCTCCACTCATAGATCTTGGAGGGCAGTGTTGCATTCGTTTTTAGAAGGCATGGCTTTATTTATCAACTACTTGTCCGTCTGTCCTTGCCACCAATAAATTCCTTCAGACCAGCTCTCTATTCATCTTTTAAAGTAACACTGGTGGTCTACAATATAGTTGGCGGCCACTTATACATGGGTTCTAAATGTTGTTTATGACCTGACTGCACAAACCTAGCTGCGCACAACTCAACCTCTGATTGTTGGAAACCACTGTCGGTCAAAAAATTAACTCACGTGGTTGGCTGCCAGTGTCTTTCCCCTCCTCATAACATCGTGTTGATAAACACTCAGAACACATGTATACTCAATATGAGCTGGCCGCCATTATTGTCTGAAACGACCATTGCGTCTCAGCTGCATTTGTGACGCTTCTCCATCCATGCTTCTCCATCAACACTCGGCTCTGCTTTCCGGTTCTAGCATGAAGTTCCAGTCCCTGCTGCAGATGGCCATGTTCCGCTTCAAACGGGAAGCGGCGCTCAAGTACTCCAGAACCCTCTCTGACCATTTCAAGGTGAGACCTGAAATCTCTCTCTGGAATTACACTCAATAATGGGCTGTATTACTGCAGCTGATGGCCTGAGGGGGGAAGCTTACCACTGTTTGGGAAATGTCAGCCATTTTATGTTTATCTAGGAAGAAGACACAAGTGCTCTCTCTCTCCCTCTCTCTCCGTCTCTCTCTCCGTCTCTCTCTCTCTCTCTCTCTCCGTCTCTCTCTCTCTCTCTCTCTCTCTCTCTCTCTCTCTCTCTCTCTCTCTCTCTCTCTCTCTCTCTCTCTCTCTCTCTCTCTCTCTCTCTCTCTCTCTCTCTCTCTCTCTCTCTAACACACACACACACCGTTCTTTGTTCAGCACCTGTGCATAAATCCCTGATCCGTGACTTTCCCGGGGAGCTCTCATAGGTGTGCGTGTGTGTGCGTGTGTGTGTGTGTGTGAGGATACTGGTGTGGATAAAACTTGCTGTACTGAGGGGAAAGTGACAGGAGAAGCCTCATTAATAGAAATTATATTCTCTCTCCCTCTCTCTCTCTCTCTCTTTCTCTCTCTCTCGCTCTCTCTCTCTCTCTTTCTCTCTCTCTCTCTCTCTCTCTCTCTCTCTCTCTCTCTCTCTCTCTCTCTCTCTCTCTCTCTCTCTCTCTCTCTGTTTGCAGAGCTGCAAGTCATCTCCTTCCCCTCGCGTCTCAAAGTAAGTAAGCACTTCACCACTTCAACATTTCCTGTTTGCCAGGCTGCTTTGGCCTCTGTGTGCTGCCAACGCTTCTCTGGCGCGCAGACACACACACACACAGACACACGCAGACATACACAAAGACTTTCTCACTCTCACACAGTCTTTTTAGCACATAGACACAGACAGAGGCCCTCTAAGTGAAAAGCCTCAAGTGTGAGGGACTTGAGCAAGTCTGGGAATGAGCTTGACAACAAGCTGCCAGTCAGTGCGCTGCACTCTGCCGCTGATGGCCTGATTTATGTAGACTGATGGTGTGTTCCATTACTCGCCCTGTGTACTGTGTACCTTGTTTAAGTGCTGTGAGGTAAATCTTCCGCCCTCCGCGATTCACGAGGCGAGTACGTTCCGATTCCAGTTCTGTCTGATATACTTAACGGAAATGACGGTTTGTTGCGTGTCATCAGAATTTACCAACCGCCAATAATTAATCACGGAAGACACTGTTTGTTATGCTGACACTTTTTAAAGTTACCCCTACCTCTTATACACATGGCGACTGTTTTTACGGAGATTTGGCAGTTCTGACAGTCAGTCAGATCTGACACTCGACTATGTAACAAACATGGCGGCCGTTGAGTGCGAAAAGTGTACAGTAACCCCACACTTTATCCGTTATCCGGATCATTTATGGTACACTCCATGATTAGAAATGGAACTCCCTGCGTACCCAAACACAGTGCGGAAAAGGGCGGTAAGTATGAGTATTGGAACAGAGCATGAGACAGTATAGCAGACTATTATAGCAAGTATACAGCACCACTTCAAAAGTGGCAAATTTGTATGACAAATAGGTAATGGTATATAGACTAAGCAATAGTATTGAGATAAAAATGTTCATATACTTGACCTAGCAGCACTCAAGCAGCATGCGGCTTTGATACAAAGAGTATACACTGTAGACAGAACAAAACAAGAGTCTTGTTAGTGTATTTGTTTGCATATATTTCCTCTCTAATGTATTCTCTCGCTCTCTCTTCCTTTCTTACCTCTGTCCCCACCTCTCTCCCTCCTCCTTTCCTCTTCCTCTCCCCATATCGCTATATCCTGCTCGCCATATTTCTCTCTCTCATTCTTTCCATATCTCTTGCTCCCTCTATATATCTCTCCCTCTCTTTTGCTCCGTCTCTCTCTCCATATCCCTCCTCATCCTTCCACCCCCCCCCCTCTCTCTCCTTCCAACTCTCCCTCCTCCATCCTCTCTCCATCATCTCCCTGCAGTAGGAGCACCAGTACCCCATCTCAGATGTCCCCCATGGCGTCTCCAGCCAGCTCCTCCAGCAGCTCTGGTGGGCCGGGCTCCACGTCCAGCTGCGGCAGCTCCGGCCTGGGGGTCAGCTCCACCCCCTCCACCTCCACCTCCGCCCCTTCCCAGGCCAACACGGTGGCACTGCCCCAGAGCATCCACCAGGTGGCGTCGTCCTACGTCAGCATCACAGCCCTCTTCCTCAGCGCCCACAGCACCTGGGAACAGGCGGAGGAACTGGCTCACAAGGGCACCGGTAAGCCGGAGTGCAGTGCAAGGCACACACACACACACACACACACACACACACACACACACACACACACACACACACACACACACACACACACACACACACACACACACACACGCAGGCAGGTTTCATCTAGTTATAGGGTAAATGTAATTTATGCTAATTTTTATTCAGCCCCACACTAGACGTCACAGTATTATTAGGTTGAGGCACCTGATGAGGTCCCTTGTGTTCCAGAATTCATGCTACCCATTCACTAATGTTACCTTTTTCATGAATACTTACCACCACCATCAAGTTTTAAGTATTCATTATGACTGGAAAAATTTCACTTTTCATACATTAAAAGGGGGATCTTCTCCATGGTCCGCCATTTCGAATTTCCAGAAATAGACATTTTTAGCTGCGAAAATGGGCCATACTAGAAAATATTAGTTTATTACTTAGTAAACTTTCATGAAAAGATCAAATTTGGCAATAGGCAACCCAGTTTCAATGAGCAGCATAGTTGCAGTATCTTTTTGTGACCATTTCTTGCACAGGTTATCTTTAAGGAAAAACAATCACTTTTTCAGTACTGGGTGTTAATGGGTAATTCTCTGTCTCTCTCTCTCTCTCTCTCTCTCTCTCTCTCTCTCTCTCTCTCTCTCTCTCTCTCGCTCTCTCTCTTGCTCTCTCACACTGTCTCTCTTTCTCTTTCTCACACACTCTCTCTCTCTCTCTCTCTCTCTCTCTCTCTCTCTCTCTCTCTCTCTCTCTCTCTCTCTCTCTCCAGGTGTTCTGCTGGAGTTGGACTCTGCCGTGGGCTCTCTGACTCTGCTGTCCAGCATGAGAGACGTGGTGCGATACACACGCCAGGGCCTGCACTGGCTACGCCAAGACTCGCAGAAAACACTCTAGCCCCGACGCACACTACACACACACACACACACACATACAGAGACATACACACACACACACACCAACCACACTAACACAGATGCACCAACCACATGACAGGGCCTACACTGGCTATGGAATTGGCAGAAACCCCCGATAACACACACACACACACACACACACACACACACACACACACACACACACACACACACACACACACACACACACACACACACGATTGCATTTTCCAGAAAGGCCCAGTGAAAGCGATGGTGACAGGAGAAGTTGTGACTGAAAACTGGATACTCTGGCACTTTTTGTTTCTCTTCTGTTTTTTGGTCGATGGGCAAGTTAGCTCTGCTCCTGCCATGCGATCTTCCAGGCCTCTTGTCAGATAGACCCTCTCTGCTCTCCTCATCGCTCCCCCCTCACTTGCTTCAGTGGCTGGGTGCAGCTACTGCTGCTGCTCCTACCGCCACCGCCGCCGCCAATCACTGTGACTGGAATGGACTCCCATGAAATGATGCGCACAAGCCCACCACGCAACATGTGCAGTGATTCACAGACCCCACCCCACCCCTCTCTCTCTTTCTCTCGCACGCACACAGATGCCTAGGCATAGTACTTGGTACTGGACAGTCATTCATTAATTCATTCATTCATTCATTCATTCATTCATTCATTCATTCAATCATTCAATCAATCAATCAATCAATCAATCTGATTGAATTTACATCAGTTTTCATCATCCGGTGGCCAACTGAATGGTACAGTTTTCACCTCAACGGCCGCAGGCATTTCAACAAGACACCCCCAGGATGATGGACTAAGCAAGGACCCCTCTTTATGTCCCTAATAATGATGACGAACAAACTGATGGACACATCCCTGTCTCTTTGAGTAGGATCACAGGGAAGGAAGTTTAGAAAGACTGGAATCATTAGACGGAAATCTTTTCAATTATGTGAAGCATCCCTTTCAGTTCTTTCATCACGATTTCATAATTATTATTGCTAAGTATTGTGTTTCAGGTTCTCAATTTGTTTTCGAGTTCTGAATGTTTTTTTTCTCTTCATAAAAGTGTTACATTGCATCATCAGACAATCATCTGAAACCTTCTTTTTTCACCTCCACTAAAACAAATTAGTGAAGCAAACCACAATGGATTCAAACCTCTCCTCCCACCCCCTTTTTATTACAGTGTTTATTTACTTGTCAATAGGAGCTGGGTGGCTAAGCCTTATTGTTCATTGCTGGTGTGCAGGTGTGTGCATGCTTGTGTGTGTGTGTGTGTGTGTGCGTGTGTGTGTGTGTGCGCGCGCGCGTGTGCGTGCATGTGCGCGCGCCTGTGTGTGCGCGCGTGCGTGTGCGCGCGCCCGTGTGTGCGCGCGTGCGTGTGCGCGCGCCCGTGTGTACGCGCATGTGGAGCAGGGTAAACAAAGATCTATGGTTGTGGACTAGGAGAAATGGATCGGTGTCCCCCATCCAAATGGCTGTGGACTATGGATTTAAAGATCTATGGTTGTGGACTACAGTTAGGGTTAGGAGGAATGGATTGTTGTCCCATATCCAAATGGCTGCAAAAAAGTGGAGGAGAGTGCCTTTTTTGTGGCACACTTCTTAAGAGTGATGTGGTCAGCTGTAGCCAACTGCAGTCTAGTCTGCTGTGCTTATCTGTAATGGAGCCAGTAGTTATGATTTAATAAAAACCTTATGGACCCAAGAGCAGTATGCACCACGCACACTCCCATGATCCAACTGGGAAGGAAAACCCACCCAATCACAGTCTGCCACATCGCCATGACGGCGTATTGGTGGCGGGCAGTACAGAGGTTCAGATTGTTTAGGGCCTGTTTGGTCTGGTCACCAGCATCATTGGCAATGCCTTTTTTTTAAGCCTTGGTCATGTCAACGTATCTACTAGGTTTGCTTGTGTGCATTTCATAAGATTAACGGCGATAAGAACAACATTTTTCTTTTTGTAGATGTCATTGAGATATGTGCCTTATCGAAACTGGTTAAGAGATGGAACAAAGATTGAATTGAATGTATGTTTTTTTATTTTATTTAAAAAACCTCTTCCCCCTTGAACTTGTATTGGGTATGTTTTCACCCAATGGCTGAAGTAGGTTCTGATTGGATCTAGCTGCTGCCTGTGTGTTGATGGGCGTATTCATGATAGCGCATGCTGCGCAAATCTGCGCAGTGCACATTGTGCGAATTTGCAATGCATTCTGGTAAGGATTTTCTAAGACTTGCGCAGCAAGTGAAAGGGGCCAATGGGAACATTTTGGTGCGCGTGTGTGTGCGCGTGCATGAGTAGGGGCCATTTCTCACCAACCTTCCAACTGGCACTTGGTGTTCATGCTCCTTTCTGTTTTGTTGCACACACTTTTTTCGCCCCACAAAAAACGTGTGCTTTCTTTTATCCCACCCTCTCTTACTCCTACTCCTCCTCCTCCTCCTCCCTCACTCCTCCTCCTCCTCCTCCTCCTCCTCCCATCATCATGAGTTCAGAGAGGCTGCACCGTACTCCCAGATATGGAACTCTAGATGCTGGGTTCAGCCTTTGTGTTAGCGTGGCCCAACCTTGAGCGCTGCCATCTTGGTCCAGTATCCTATGTTTTCCATACATGTTGTTTTGCCACCACCTATAGGACAATGTGCATATCACCGTGTCACTGCTGATGGCAGCGGCTAAACATAGGAGTGATCTGATTTCAGCCATTCGCTCCATTACAATAGGGTTGGTCAACACACAACATCTAGTACTCTATATGCAGTACGCCTCGCTTATGCACTTTCTCTCCCATTTCTCCTCAGTCGTGCGGCACAGGAGGTAGAGAGCCTGGCATCATGGGATGCCTGTGAGTAGGACACGCCTCCCTACTTCCTGTAAGCACATGCCAGGTGAACGAACGTCTTTGCAGGGTGAACCAACGGTGGAGCTGAGATTTTTATTTTAAAGCCACATTTTATCACTTATTTATATTCAGACTTCGCTGCTTGTTTTTTTTTCCCTGCCCCGTCTCTCTCTGTAGTTCAAACCACTACCAGAGGTCAGTGCCGGTGTTATGAACTCCTTGTGAGTTTTTGTGTACCTTAGATATCGAGTGCCTGCATTTTTTTTCTTTGAGAAGTGAAATTTAACTATATGGGTTTGACGCACCTTTTTGTTTTCCATTTTGGACTTAAACAGCATGGAGCATATCAGCTGTTAGGCTGACAAGGGCAACATTTTGGCCATGCTGGTCAGGATGGGAGCAATGCTATTGGCTGTCCGGACTGGAGGACATTGTGATTGGTTAATCCTCACACGTCCAATCACGTCAAGTCAAATTGAGGGTGTGTGGGACTCAAAACGTCAAGGTGTTAATGATGGGTTGTGTTTGTATGAAACTGGGTGTGTGGGCTTTGGTGTATCATGCTAGATATTTATTGATGAGATTTTCTTTGTGTCCGCATTATGACCAAGTACATGTGTGCATTATTTATTTTGTATGGCTACATATTCTTAAGTTGTTTCATGTTTTCTTTATGCGACAGCCCTAACTTCTCTATTTACTTTTTTTTGGGGGAGAGTAACAGACCTTTGAAGTTTTGTACTCAGCCGACATTATTCCAAACCAACTCCCACCCCATCCCTCATCCCCTGTCCATTTTGCACTTTCTCATTTTCATTTAATGAAAGTATTTCATGGTTGTGTCAGTGTATTTTTCTTCTCTTGTTTCACTGAGTCATAAGAATAAACAAAGTGTTGGAGCTGTTGCAATGCTGTGTGATTGGTCACCCAGGTGGCCAATGGGAATCAGTGATGTTGTTGAGCGATTACCCAGCTAAGACGATGGGAATCGGTGATGATGTTGTGATTACCCAGGCAATCCAATGGGAATCAGTGATGTTGTTGCGATTACCCAGGCAATCCAATGGGAATCAGTGATGTTGTTGCGATTACCCAGGTAAGCCAATGGGAATCAGTGATGTTGTTGCTTTTACCCAGGTAAGCCAATGGGAATCCTGGGTGTTGAGCAATAATACTTAACTATGCTGGGGTGGGATGGCTGATGAATATGGAGTCATTACTATAGAAGACCTCACCAAGGGGGCGTGGCTATGTGTAGGCCCCAGCTCACTGAGCCAACAGGTCTTATCAAGTCGACATTTCTTTATTTCTTTATCTTTTTTTAAATTGTGAGTATCCATACTGGATATCCTGATTTGGGAACTCACTGGAATGGCAATTTCTACACATCTATGAATAGGAGGATGAACTAGGGAAAAGACTGCACATAGAAGCATTTAAAGACTGATAGTTCATGGAAAAGATGGTTCATTGTATTTATTTCACTCTCATTTTTTTGGAATCATAGGGAGACGAGTCCATCAGACAGGGGTTTGTTTGCTTTTTTTGTTTCACAACTGATTCCTCCAAAGAAGGCCTCTTCTTGTAAATAAGCATTCTAGGCTCTGGCTTATTTATCAGTTGCTTAGTCAAATCTGCACATTCAAATAACAATGACTCGTTTTTGATGGCAAAATGTGTTAGTTGAAATGGAGAGCGCTTCCCTATCCTCTTCATTTTCTTAGGTAAACACTATTTGTCATATTCCAGAGGGCACGTTGCCTGCTTACTTTAGAACCATTTGCTGAGGAAAAAATGTTTTGGAATTATTTTGTAATTCAACTTTTTTGCCTTGTGATGAACATATTGTAAATACTCTGAGCTGTAATATATATATATATATGGTTGTATAAAAAAGACTGTTTTTGGCAGTTCAAAACCTATTTCTTATTTTCTCCCCCTACCCCTCTTCCGACTTTGTTGTCTTCTTTTTACTCTAGGATGGTTTTGTTTTCCTCCTCCCCCACCCAAAGCTATTTTCGCTGACTTTTGTAAGGCTGGCTGCTGTAGCTCACAGTAAACTGTTAGGAGAGCCGGTCTGGCTCGACGGTACATTTCTGTTTCTGCGGCCGACTCTCTTGTTTGCTTAAGTGTTTCAGAGGCAATAAAGTTTGAGGAACGTGTATAAGAGTCTCTCTGGTTGGTTAATCAATCTGTTTTTATTGATTTTGTTTCATCCTGATACAGGAATCAAAGCAATACACAAAAAATATACAAGAAAAATGTGTTGCTTTTTAATTCTAAAGTGTGAATAATTAATCATGTGAAATGTCAATCAACATTATTTTAACTACAGCAAAAATATATACAAGAAACATGCAGAAAAAATGCAATTGCCACACTTTATGAAAATCTTAGAGTTATGGTGCCATATCATTTGACATTCACCTGCAAAATACTGAAGCAAACATTTTGGTAAAGGAACAGTTATCGCATTGGCTTGGTTTGCTTGTGCAATTGTAATACAGTGATGTTGAGAGCACACTTTTATGAAAATCTAAAAAGTGACTGAACTGCAAAATACTGTACCAAACATTTTAGTAATTGAATAGTTGTTGGCTTGTGCAATTTTAATACAGTGATGTTCAGAGCAGCGTGGCTGGAAGATGCCGGTCATTTCTTACGACTCCGACTCATTTCCAAAGTTGGGGTTGCTGAAGGTTGGTGAAGGCTGTGGAGAAAGAACATCACAAAAAGTCTGTCAGATTGAAATGGTCCACTAAACTGCCATGCATTCACTTCTTAAATCTCATGTTTTATACACAAAGTTGAAGATACTATGGACGTCACAGATTACAAAAAAACATTTGACTTAAAGAATATCAAAACAAATAAACTGATCTCCATTGTCTGTCATTTTGAATGTCTTTGGTCTTCTGTACTTTGGTCATACTACTAAATATTAGTTTATTTCTTTGTAAATATTCATGAAAAGATCAAGTTTGGCAATAGGCAGCTCAATTTCAATGAGCAGCATAGTTGCAATACCTACTCTGTCCACAATCCTACACAGTGCACCCTTAACTATGTATACAATTAGCCTCGCTATGATGTCAAACGAGTCCCACTTTGACGCGAAGCAGGTGGCAAATATGTCTATGTCTATGCCACTGAATGCAACTTATATACACTATACAACTTGTAAAACACTTAGTACTTCGAATGCATTTAATTGATGGTGATTGACGTGAAAAAAAAAGCTCAATCACGAGGTGTTTACGTATGTCGGGTTGTCACACACCACTTCAACTGAGCTCTTGGTGGCTCGGCTGGGGAAGCTGACTGGGGGCATCTTAACGCCTCTGACGTTAATGGCATAGTACAGAACTCCTGCGATGAGGGCCACAAATATTATGGCACCAATAACAGCCCCCGCGATCACCCCAGCATCTACAGGAGAGGACAAAACACAGACAGCTTAGCCAGTGGATTAAGGGGGGTGGGTATCATTTTCTTACATTCTTACAGCCTGTAAAGTATTAATATAGTTTTATTTAAAAATAAAAATAAAACCAATTCTGCAAATAGAATCACTTCAAAAAAAGAACCCCACACAAAGGCAAAAAATATGCTTGCAAGGACCGTATACTAGGCCAAATGTACTTGTTGTGTTACTAATGTATTACAGCTACTGATAATGTCTGCCTCTGATAACTGTTAATAGAAACTGTGTCAATGTAATGAACTTACTGCTTATGACAGGTGGATCTGTTGGTATGATGATCCCATTGTCATCAGTAAAGTAGTCTGTAAGACACAAATAACACACAATTTTAATTCAAATGGTGGACGGAGAGAGGTCAGGAGACCTCATTATAATAACATTTTAAAATGACTTCATCAAAGTAAACTTCACCCAAAACCAACAACACAATAGTTCACACACATTTCACACAACATTTGCATGGTTGATTTGATGACATCGTTTTGAAAGAATGCAACTTCAATCAAATCAAGAACACCGAGAACATTTCAACGTTTCACATTTCTGACAATATTTGCATGGTATATAAATGTAGATATTTATGAGAGATGGACGGTGCATATTCATTTACACTGGCGATGACGGCAGATGAAGCCTCGTTTCTGTTGGCAGGTGTTGTCGTTCCAGCGGCCGTCGTGGTACATCTCCACACAGTCCTCCTTGCCCAGCTCTCCGTCGTGGATGATCTCGTTTGGCTCACCGGGCGCCCAGTTCACAAAGCCCACGCTGCTCATATCAGTCCAGCCCCAGCCATCTACACAGTAAAAAATGCAGTGTTAATTCAACACTGAGTACTCTGGGACCAGATACACTCTAGAAGATGTTAAATATACTCTATAAGTGTTGAGTTAACACTAGATCAGTGGTGCTCAAACTGTGGTACGCGTACCACTAGTGGTACTTGAGACATCTCTGGTGGTACTTGGAATAATTATTTTTTGTGCATTGATTTGAAGGCTGATGAAGTTGCTGCAGTTGAAAATGTCTCTTTGGTCTCACATTTTGTAATATTGAATTGTATGAATCTGAAAACAAAATGCATGATGATGCCATTATGAACCTCTCCTGTATTGACTGGAAAAAGTGAATATGGAACTCCTTTACTGCGATATTGTAATGTTGGTTGTCAAGGTGGTACTCGGAGAGCTCAATATTTTTTCAGGTGGTACTTCACACAAAAAGTTTGAGAACCCCTGCACTAGATAATTCCATCTAGACACGCACACGCACGGGAAGCAGTGGAAAGATTATTCATGTAGTTTCACAAGTGATTCCAACTATCCAGAGCTGCTAGTACTTGTCTTGGTGTGGTGTGGTGTGTGTGTGTGTACGGTACCTATCTGTGCATATCTGTGTGTCTGTGTATGTACTGCAGTGGGTCAGTGTGTAGCATAGTAAGTATAGATGGACAGGAGCAGTCCTTGATCAGGCCAATCCAGAGGTGTATGCGTTGGGGATGCAAACGATTAATCGATTAATCGACTTTAATCGATCAATGCGTTAACCCTTTAGCTAACAGAATTTTTTTTTAATAGGCCGGAATTCTACCAAGAATTCTAAGGAAAAATTTACATTTTGGTCATATTTTAAAATAATGTCAAATAACTTGAAAAGACATGAAAAGTGTCAATTACAAGTTACTTTCATATTAAAGTAGAGAAAACACACTTTGAAATGGTATATCATTTATGGATAATTAATTGTTCAGTATTCCCATAGAGTGCCTTTGATGTAAATTAAATGATAAAAATTTGATAAAATCCGATATTATCTAGGCCTTTCTATCTATATATCTATATATTTAGTCCTATCTATCTATCTATCTATCTATCTATCTATCCATCTATCCTTCCGTCCATCCATCCATCCATCCAGGGTCAAAGTTGAACAATGAACATGTGACGACAACAAATGTCGTTCACCCAGAAGTCCTGTTTTCAAGCGGTAGGCCTACGGATTATATGCGATAACTGTAATGGACTACACTAGCTAATAATGTTTGAACTGAACCATGCCAAAGACGCGTAAGGATAACCGTAGAAGTGTCCGCAATAGCAGACAGGACATGAATGGAGCTCTAAGGAAGTTCCCCCCCCAATTTGGCACAGGTAAGACGCGCCAGGCATCACCGACTAATACGGAATTGAAGTGCTACAAACACCACGTTGGTAGGCTATTATTGGAAGTTAGCATTCAACTCAACGTCTTCACGCATATTTTCATGAAGGACAACGTGGAGTAGTAACAGTCCTTGACTGCTTTGCCAAAGCTGACACGCAAAATGGGTATTGTTTCATGCTGCGCTTCCTTCACACGATGCGCCTGTTGCACAGAGCTGTCGCTGTTCGTTGTTCCAGGAAACTAAGATAGTTGGATACCAACATATGGCTTGACTCTGAAAACACAATGTAGCGTGTAGACATCGGCTGGACAGTTGTGTTTGCTATTTAGGACCAGGGCAGAACCCATCACAGTTGAACACCATCTCATAAGCCTAATAAAACAACATGATCTAAAAATAGCCTAAATAGTCATAAAAATGTGCTGTTGACCATGAAAATAGATCGAAGAGGGTTGGAAGTTTTCATATTTAGTGTATAATGGTTGTAGAAACAGAATGGTTGTGTTTGTAGCCATTCAATCTTGGACGGCCGTCATTTTAATTGACGGCAGATTGCCAAATCGCATAAGCGGCGCATCTCGAAATAAAATCTAAAATACTGAAAAATAAAATAATATAAACATATAGTTTTTATACTGAAAGTATATCGAGGAGGGTCTGTAATATTGAGTGTTTGAAAGCTGGAAAAACTGCATTATGACGGCCGTTCAGCCGTATTTTCATATGAAAATATTCCGGCCGGCCGCGGCCGTTATGGTACAGATCCAGCCGGACGTTCACGGCCGTTATGGTAGCTAAAGGGTTAATCGGTTAAAAAACATTAATCACAATTAATCGACAATTCCACTGACAAGAGACCCAGGTGAAATGGGCATGTGAAGAGTGTGTGTGAAGAGGGGGAATATTTAAATCACCTTTGGATTAAAGAATTGAAATATAATTAATTTAAATGTGGTATTTTATCTCAATTTTTAATTAAAATGTTTAGATTTAGTTTTTTTTTTTTCGAGAAACATTGAGATTTCGGGGGGAAACGCCACTTATCAATTAATCGTAAGTCGATCGATAAGGCTATCAACTAATAATTAATGAATTAATCGATAATTTGCATCCCTAGTGTGCGTGCGTGCATGCCTCAGTGTGTGCCAACGTAGCATAGTAAGTATAAACCAATAGGAGTGGTCCCTGGCGAGACCAATACAGAGGTACTTGATGTGTGTGTGTTTATGTGCAAAGGGAAAAGAATCCGGTGCCACATGGATGTCTATTTTCTGTTATTTATTTTTTCAGTGCAGTAAGACTAACATTTCGACATACACCTTCATCAGAGTGTGTGTGTTTATGTCTGTGGCTATCTGTGTAAGTCTTGCAGTGCATAATATCCAGTAGTGTAAACCTACAGGAGCTATCTCTGGTCAGGCCGATCCAGAGGTGGTGGTACTTGGTGTAGTTCAACTGGCGTATGAACTCCACCTCTGCCCGGCTGTGTATGGACGCCAGCTCGGCGGAGAACATGTGGCAGTAGGTGCGCGCCTCGGCCCACGTCTGACCCTTCTGGGCGTCCCACACGAAGTAGCAGTGACGCCCGTACGCAGGCCAGCCGAAGCGGCACTTGCCATCACCCGGCGCAGGGGTCGGAGGAAGTGGCTCTGTGGATGCAACGACAAAAACAGACACAGATATCATCAACTTCTTCATCATCTTCAGCCTAAATAGCACAATGTTTATTGTGTGATGTGCTGTGTTACCTGTATAATGTGTTTGCACTTTTTTAGTGTAACGTCTGTTCTATTCTCTGTTGATGCCAACACATTTGATCAAATTATTTGGATCTCATCACTACACTGGGACATTATTACAGATCCAATTTGATAATGGTTGGAGTAATTCATTAAGAGGACTAGCTGGATTGATCAGACACAGACTGAGTGTCATGTGATACACTACAGTTCTTCATGTTTAAAGGACTGCTAAAGCACATAAAACACACAAACAAACATTTGTTCATCATGTCCAACACAAGTAGCACAAACATATTTGTGTTAAACTACAGTGTGTTCTAAATTACTGCTGTAACTGCTATAACTGTTACAACTGTCCTGTTATAATTGTACTATGAGTGAAGATTCTCATTCATCCAGGCCGAGATGACCAGAGGTACATGTCAGTTCTCTGCAACTGCACTACAACAATAAACACTGTAATAATTTCAGCTTTAACAATTGCTTTTAAGGTTGCTACTCTTTTAGGGGTTTTCATTGAATATGTTTTGATAGGATAGGGTGAGATGGTGAGAGGAGGAGTGGGAGAGAGATCTCGGGCTGCATCGAACCCGGGTTCTTTCATTACAGCACAGTGCCTTAGCTGTTTGAGCCATGGCCAAGGCCTACACTTGTGACCTTCTGATTAGCCCCGTTTATACTGCGGGCCATTGGCCCAGGAACTTAAGCCCGGGAACTTAAGCCCAGCCCCTGTACCAGTTTATACCGCCTGGGCCAGGCCAGAACTGGGCCAAACCAAGAACTGTTGTACAGGTAACAGGCTCTCCTCAACTGCCGGGGCCCTCGTGCTTACAAGTCATTTTTGAATGGGTTACCACGGCTACCATTCCATTTAGAATTATCAGTTGGCCTGCCGTATGCACCTCACACAGTGTGCGTTTACTGAAACCCGAAGAAAGACATTGAGTGCGTATACATGCAGTTCAGTATCCTGAATATGAGGCATATCCCGGTTATGATAATATTCGGGATAAGGTGTTTTTATGAGCACAGAACGTAATATCCCAGTCAACATTCTTAGCCCTTGTAGAATTCTCTGCAAATGCGTGTAGCTTGGATACCAGCGACAACGTTCAATGGGAAGCCCCTGTATCCGGGATAAGGTGTTTACATGTGGCAGTATCCCGGCTTCTGTCGGAATATTCCACCTAGTATATCACGATTTCTCAGTATCCCGAATAAGGGCTTATTCGGGATACTGACGTGTTTATATGCTCAAACACAAATTCGGGATACTTAATATCCCGATCATATTCGGGATACTGCATGTATACGCACTCACTGTGAAGTAATCAATAGCCAGGAACTTTGGCCCTGGAACTGAAGCCCAGGAACTTAGCCCTGGGCCTCAGTTCCTGGGCCAAAGTTCCTGGGCCAATGGCCGGCAGTATAAACGGGGCTATTGATTACTTTACAATGTCTTTCTTCGGGTTTCAGTA
>NC_085867.1:43036482-43071482 GCF_034702125.1 Engraulis encrasicolus
AAGGTCCAATTACAATTAAATCAATGCTAAAGGCCTTATTGGCTGTGACCAAGAAATGTGTGAATATATTACGGATATAAGGTACTCATGTCTCATAAGGCTAACATGAGAACCTTAAAGTGTTAACACAAACATACTGTCAAATGTTACTGGAAATGGTTCAAATACTAAATGCTGGATCTACTCCCAGAAAGCTGCCATCTACAGGTCAAAATTGACTGTATATGTTTAAACACTGCCAAATGGGCTGAATGCTTAAAATGAAAGTGTACAATTGACTGAATCCATAACAGAGAGGTGTGCTAATGTTTTAATGAGTGCAAGAGGCTGAGCAGCTGAGCAGCTGAGTAGTTCCCGGTTATTGATTAAGATAAATAATAATGTGGAGTAGAGAGCAGCTGCTGTGTGCTTATTGCATCTC
The DNA here is from genome assembly GCF_034702125.1 of Engraulis encrasicolus. NCBI lineage: Eukaryota > Metazoa > Chordata > Actinopteri > Clupeiformes > Engraulidae > Engraulis > Engraulis encrasicolus. The sequence continues at coordinate 43,036,904 of NC_085867.1, forward strand.
TGCAGCAACACTGACCTAGCCTGAGGTAAACTCAATAGCTCTACTCATAATGAAAAAAACACACTGTAAAAGTGTGGTATGTATACGGTAGGATTGTGACCAGAGTAGGTATTGCAACTACATGTATGATGATCATTGAAACTATGCTGCCTATTGCCAAATTTGATCTTTTTGTGAATATGTATTAAGTAATAAACTAATATTTACTAGGGATGTGACGAGACACTCAGCTCACGAGATGAGATTGGGTTCACGAGATCGAGAGGAAACAAGATGTTAAGAAAAGTAAATGACAAATCATATGACTGGACAACAGACTTTTAAACCAAGTTGTACATGTTTTAGGCTATTGTAACTACACTTACATTAACCATAATATCAACATTAACCCATGAATTATGTAAAATAATGTTAGCAGTACATTAAATGATGGTACATTTTGTAACACAAACAATCTACAACACCAATATTGCTCTATTGTACATGCTCCACAACATATATTGCCACTTAGACAGGCCCAAACAATATGCTCGGGTTCTCTTCATAGATTTCTCGTCCGCGTTCAACACCATTAGGCCCCATCTTATGATGGAGAGGCTTTTAAACCTGTGTGTGAATTCAAACTTAATTAAATGGGTTGAGTCCTTTCTGACCGAGAGAACACAGTGTGTTCGGGTAAACAAAGCTGTGTCCTCCCCAATTTTTACTAACACTGGGGCTCCACAAGGGAGCGTAATTTCCCCTGTGCTCTTTACACTCTACACAAATGAGTGTAGAAGCAATACAACTGATCATGTCACGATTAAATTCGCAGACGATACAGCCATAGTGGGGTTAATTAAAGACAATAATGAGACCCAATACAGGGCCTGGGTGGATCAGTTTGTAGAGTGGTGTGAGTCCAGCTGTCTTTTTCTAAATACAAGAAAGACAAAAGAACTCATTGTGGATTTTAGAACGGGGAGACACACCCATCAGAACATGGTCATACATGGGGAAGACATTGAGGTGGTGAAAAACTATAAATATCTGGGAACTGTAATAGATGACAAATTAACTTGGAGCTGTAACACAGATACTATTTACAAAAAGGGAATGCAGAGACTGTACTTCATGCGAAAGCTAAGACAATTTAAAGTGGATAGGGACATGATGCGGGTTTTTTATCATTCTTTTGTTGAAAGCATTTTATGTTTCTGTTCTGTGGCCTGGTACTTCTCCCTGTCTGTTGTTAATAAAAATAAGCTGCATAAGATAATCAACATGGCCAGCAAGATTGCTTGCCAGCCACTAAATAGCATGGCCATGACTGTTGAAGCAAGGGTGGTAAAGAAGGCAAATACCATATGTGAGGATCTCTCCCACCCCTTACAGCAAGCATATGAGTTGTTGCCCTCAGGTAGGAGGTTTAGGATGCCCTCATTTAAGACAAACAGAGCCCGCCAATCATTTATACCTACTAGTATATCCATCCTAAATAAGACAACTGTAAGTTAGACTGAATAGCACACTGCACTTTGGTACTGAATACTGCACTTTACTGTGTTTATGTTGGGTTTTTTTGTCAACCTGTCTTTTTGTCCTATAGAGGGGGGGGGGGGGGGGGGGGGGGGGTCGTGTTTGTCTATTGTGTTCTTGTTTATTGTAATGTCTTTGTAATTGTATCAGATGCACTGAAAATGGCACAGAACAAATTTCCGAAAGGACAAATAAATAATCTATCTATCTATATCAAACTTGACAGTAGCTTTCCGCTGAGCCCAGCTTTGTTTTTATTCAGACTTGTGTTATGATTGTAATATTTTGTTATTACTGTATTATTATTGTATGGCAATACTCACATTTCTTCTGGTAGCAGACCCATCCCCTCTGCTGCGTGCAGGCGTCGTCGTTCCATCGGCCCGTCACGAGGGGAGAGTGGGTCATGGCAGCACAGTGCTCCTAAACAACACACAAGCACACGAGGTCAAAGGTCATCCAAACACACAAATGACTCTTTTTAGATGATGTTTTTCATGGGGTTTGTGCCTCATATTTAACCTGATTTATGCCATCTGGCTGTGTTTCGATCGCCAGACTACATTCCGATTTCCTCACACAACCATCTGAGAACCGTGAAAATCAGAATCATTTCTGAACTAATGAGTCAATCAGGATCGCTGGGTGAGATTTTCCATAGATGGGCGGCACCTGTCGTTCTCAACTGCATGATAGATGGAGTGGCTGGAGTGGCACATCAGTAAAGATGAGTACAGGTTGTTAATCAAATCACATGCAATTTTTTTTTTTACTTTATTACATGCAAAGATTTTTGATAAGGAGCATCATTCAAAAGCATGTTTGTTGTGGGGTGTTCCCATATTGTATCGTGAAGCCAAAGGGCGAAACATACCAGCTGGTGAGAGACAGGTGAGGTTACTCCATATTGAGATAGGAGTGCGTAATAATTTAGTGAGAGAGATGGTGAAGGCTTAGGAATTTAATCCATTATCACTGTCCACTTTTAGTATATCCACTTTTCCTCTTAATGGCTATCAGCAGGTACGGTATTATAATTTTAAGTATCTTCCGTATAGTAGATAGCACCTTGTTTTATGTTTTTGTTTGAAGTTTTTGTCCATATTGCAAAAAACCTTGACCAATCAAATGTCCCTTTTTGGGACAATAAAGTTGACTTTGACTAGGACTTTGAATTGGCACGAGTGCTCTCACCACTGCACCAGAGCAGCCCCACTGAAATCACACTTTAACCAAAAGGTGCAAACGGCATAAATTCGGTGTGTACTGTAAAATGCAATAAGAGAGTTATTGGCTGGTAGTAAAGCAGTTCTGCTGATGTGACTATCATAACATCCTGAGTTCTCTCTCTCTCTCTCTCTCTCTCTCTCTCTCTCTCTCTCTCTCTCTCTCTCTCTCTCTCTCTCTCTGCAGGTTTGGTATTTATTTTTACACCCCTAGGCATTTCTCTGAAGACTCTTCAATGTTTAATCTCCATCTCTCATCTAAGGAGCTGATAAGATCTCGGCCTTATCTGTATTATTGGACTTTATTGCGGCTGTACGGCTTCCTGAACGCTGACAAGCATCAGCAAAACAGACGAGCAGTAAAACACTCAATCATCGTGATGATGTGCTACTGAATTACACAGCCTGACTGTGGTTGAGATCTTTATTCCTCCACTGTCAAGTTCAACACATATCTTTGACTTGAATGGATTTACGCCTGTAATGTACTGCAGAGGATAGAGAAGGAGGCCTACCCTGCACACAACTTAAAGTCTTTCTTTGAAGGTGCAGTTATTTCAGAAGGAATCACCTTAAGACTGTGAAAAGCTCAACATTGCTACAGTGCAATTGTAGTCAATCCAAACAATTCATTTTGAAAACTGACGTTTCTGTCAGGCAGACCTGCAACATCCTATTCTGTTGAAGGTCTGACTGCCTGTGAACTTGCTTTTTAAATATCCATATTGATGCAGAATGGTATTTGTTTACATGATGTAAATGTTAAGAAGAATGATAACAAGGAATTTAATATGAATAATAATACAGTACAATAAAATACAATAATAGACACAGCTCTCTTCATCTGTCTGACCTCCCTGTTGATACAATTATCATCATTCTACTTTTGTACAATTATTCTATTGTCATATAGCTAATTATTCAATTATCATATACCGTATACCTACACAACACCTTTATCACTATAACTGCAACTATACCTTGCCGTCGTGGTTGTTGGGCTCCTTGTCTGCCCAGTTGGTGTAGCGTACGGAGCTGCCGTCGGCCCAGGCGAACGCCCCCTCATGCAGCGAGTCCGACAGGCCGATCCACACCGCCGTCTCCAAGTCACGCAGGTAGCTGGCCACAAACTCTACACAGAGGAAGAGTAAAATAAGTTTTTAAAAAAAACGAGAGGAAGAGTAAATGAAAAAAATACACAGTAAAAAGCAAAAGCCAGCTGTACACAGTAAAACTGCACATTATCACCCACAGGAAATATTCTACATGAGCTTTAATAATGTCATGTCAAGGTGTTATTTCAGTATCTACTTGAACAAAAAGCATCTACACTGTAAATAATTAAAAAAAAAAAAACATCACAACAAAAAACGTGCATGCTCATCCATGTACGATCTTCTACGGTACTTAATTCTTTCCTACCTCATCAAAAAGGTGTCACATAACTAAGGTGCAGTTCAGTGCAGTATAACAATCTATGCAATAAATGTGTAATGAAAGGAAATGCTTCATTACCGTTCTCCGAGTGTGTGTCAATGACCGCCAGGTCCCCGTTGTTGTCACGGCACCACTTGCGCGCCGTGTTCCAGTCAGCCTTGGCATCGCCCTTCTTGCCCTTGAAGAGGTAGCACTTGCTGCCCGACACCAGCCACCCTGAGAGAGAGCACAGGCCACAGAGAGGGACCAGTCAGTCAGCACTCTTATCCATGCACACCAGGGTTTTGGGGCGTTGGTTTACCTTTTACACCCCTGTGTGTATTATTTAGACAGGGTAGTGAGAGAAACAGGAAATGAGTGGGGAGAGAGAGATAGATGGGGAAGGGTTGGGAAAGACCGGTATTGACCCCAGGCCGGAATTGAACCCGGGTCCCCAGCATTATGGTACAGCACACTAGCCCACAGAGCTTCGTTGTCACCCAGATGCACACTGGATAAGCATTTTTAATTCATTTTTAAGCATTTTTAATTAATTTAATTTTGACAATATAGTGAAGAACAGGCAGGAAAATGAGTGGGAGAGAGAGCTGGAGAGGGGTTGGGAAATGAGCCAGCCTGGTTTTGAACCTGGGTCTGCACGAGTTCATGATGCAGGTGGATTAGCATGCTGTGCCACATCACCACGAGACTACACCCCTCTGAAGTGGATTATTTACATATCTCACTAGTCACACATTTTGGTGAGGGCTTTTTTAAGCCTGTGGTGAAACAATCTATGCCTAATGACAGACTGGTCCAGTCAGCATTCAGAACAGGGGCATAGAGAAGCCAGAATGTTAGCCAGAAAGTATACTACGTGTGGGAGGAACAGAACTCAAAGAAACCAGGCCTAAAAATCTGGTCTAAAAGACACAAGATATTTTACTACTGAAAGAGTAAGGGCTTCCGCACATTGGCTCCGACAAAGTGATGAGCACTGCTCCGCAAAAATTCGATTCCATTGTTTTCAATAGGACCCCGCACACCGGCGCCGATGTCCTCGGACATTCGCCGATGTCGGATAGCAATTAGAGGCGCTTTCTATTTTGTCGGCGCCGCCCATTGACTATCAAAGCTATATTTGTGTGAAATTGGGTTTAGGGGTCGTAATTCTGTCGGAAGCGAAAGTGCTTCGCAGTGCTGTTGGTGCGGCCGGCCTAAATGACATTTTAAGGCCTTCTGATTGAGTGGAAGACCGAGTCCTCCAGTGGCAGAGGGCGGTGAAAGGTGGGTAGTCTCACCATCGGGGCAGTTTCCGGTCCAGGCTGGGGTGGGTGGTGGTGGAGTGTGGATTTCACCCGGGAGCTTCTTGCACACGTAGCCAGATGTGGCCCGACCGCAGTTCACATCATTCCAGTCACCTAGAGGAGGAATAGGTGGCAATAGAAACGTTTTTAGTATTTTTGGGGGGGCTTTTCAGCCTTTTTTATTGTTTTTTGTGAGACAGGATAGTGGAGGAGAGACAGGAAGTGAGCTGGGAGAAAGAGATGGGGAAGGACCGGCAAAGGACAGTGGCAATAGAAACATAGGGGTAATGTACAGACATACTCATATTATGGGGAACACAATTTGATATACTTGACTGACGACTTCTTGACTGAGATACTTGACTGAGAGTTTTACACTCTTGCTTTATTTTTCTTTACAAAAAACATCTGGTGAGCCGCATCAGGCCAGAGCTGCCTGTTTGACAACCCTGAATTAAATAGTTGGTAACACTTATCTGTATAACTGCTCATTAAGTTTTATATGGTATTTCCAATATCTGCTCCCCCCAAAAATGCTGTAATGAATGTAATGAATATGATGAATGCTTTTACCTTAAGCAAAACTATGCTCATTTATGGACAGAATTACTTCTGAAAAAGCTGTGGTTTCAATTAATATTGAGGAATAGCTGTGCCTGCCTGATTTACCTCAATCATCACAGCAGAGGGGAAAAAAGCAGATTAAGTACCTGGGTATCTCCTCATCTGTACACACTGCTCTTCTCCATTGGCATCATTAGGCTCACCAGGACCCCAGTGCACATACGTCGTTGGTGATCCATCCACCCACCTGGCGGACAGAGGGGTTTATGAGAGAGGTTTTTTTTTGGTGTATACAGTTTGACTGCATGAGCATGATAAGAGGTGAATGGACAGATAAATAGATGATATATTTTATCTGTTTTCAAACAGTCATTTTCCCAAGTAGTTTCAATCAAAAAGCCATGTTACAAGTAACAGTACAAGCCAAGCCCAAACACAGTGAGATGGAGTAATTACCATTACAAATGCACTTCAAGGGTTTCACATCTGAAGGCTGAAGCCTTGGCATACTTACGCGTATTGTCCTCCAGCCACTCCCACGTGTCGCATACCAATCCAGGCAGCAGCCACCTGCCCTGTGCCCACCTTCACACACACACACACACACACACACACACACACACACACACACACACACACACACGCTCGCACGCACGCACGCACGCACACACGCACGCACACACACACGCACGCACGCACACACACACACACACACACACAAACAAGGCTTAGCAAGGTAAGGGCAGGAAGGTTTTAGATGATATAGAGTTGTAGAGTTGGTTTTGTTTTTGTCTTGTGCCTATTGGCATACCATGGTGTTGACATAGGCCTGCTCTGCCTCTGTCAGGATGGAGACCAGTCTGGCCTTCTCCTCGTAGCAGCGCATGAAGGCCTGATGGAAGTCCACCAGATCAGTGTCGTTGTACAGGTAGCAGATGCCATTGTTCTTCCTCCAGCCAGGATTGGAGCCGCAGTCAGGGGCTGAGAGAAAAGATTCATCATTTCATCAGTTAGAATCAGGAATAATAATAATAATAATTATGAAAGTTCTAAAATTTCTCTCTAATTTTATTAGTTGTTGTACAGATAGCAGATCCCATTGTTCTTCCTCCATTTCTTCTTTGTCCTGCATTTGTCATACATGAAAATGGGATCTTCTCCATGGTCCGCCATGTTGAATGTCCAGATATTGGCATTTTTAACTGCAAAACTTACTGCACTTTGGTCATACTACTAAATATTGGTTTATTATTTAGTAAATATTCATGAAAAGATAAAATTCGGCAATAGGCAGCACAGTTTCGATGTGCAGCATAGTTGCAATACCTACATCTGACCACCATCTTATACAGCGCACCTTTAAGATTATTGAGGGATTCAAAGTTTTTAATAATGGCTGTTCACAGGGGGGCTTTGTGGCATCATGTGACACCTGAAAGATCAGGAAGCATGATCAACACCTTCTAATGCTCTACACTGGGTGCTTAGCTTGGTTGATGAATGAACTCCAACTTGAAGGCTTACTACCTGTCTTCCGTGTACGTGGTTTTACCTAGCCTTTATAAGGGCGTGTCTTTATTTTCAGTGTTTGCACTGAGGATGGTCTGAATGGGACCGAAACGTTTGCACTGTTCACTTGGGTAGCACTTTTTTATTTTTGAAACATGCAATAAAAGGACACAATTGCATCGGCATACAAGGTGTGCAAATTCCCCTTACCTGATCCTATAGTTTACCTGTTGGAACCTACGCACCCACCCGGCATCAAGAGAAAAAGCGCGGTACCTCCCTTTGAAAGAACATAAACTCAAACTTGAAAAATACATTTTTAAAAACATTTGTGAGACTTTTGAAAGTCAAAAGGAAATCTGATGAGTGCTCCTTTATTCATTTATTTATTTATCTATTTTAATAGTTTTTTTTAGGGGCTATTATGCCTTTATTTGACAGGACAGTCGAAGATGGTGACAGGAAGCGAATGGGACAGAGAGACGGGGGAGGATCGGGAAATGACCCTAGCCGGACTCGAACCGGGGTCCCCAGGGTTGGGCATGCAAGCCCAAATGTGGGGGGCTTAGCGCGCTGCGCCACAGCACCCCCTTTATTCATTTATTGATCATGTGCTACCTTAGCCTGGGCGAAAAGCCGACTGTTGACTCTGTCAAATAGTCTGGCAAAAGCCAAGAGGAATCCGTCTCCGTGGAGGGTGGGAGATGGTCTGATCTTAGTCTGCCATTTAAATTAATTGGAGTTCCAAATTCAAGTTAAAACCCGTATTGTGCTTTATTAGCATGACTGTTATGATATAGCATCGCAAGAGCATATAACAAAACAAAAGTGTGAATATAGTTAGGCCTACCTTAACCAATCAATAATGGACTTCGCGGGTGAGTTTTGCGTCACCACTCTCAACTGTTTACTGATTGGCTAAACGCTGAGAGAACCGAGCTCGAGGCTTTTGCCAGACGATGTGCGGAGCCAAAATCTTTGGGTGGAGTACATAGGATGGCGTCGCCAGGCTAGTGCTACCTGTCCTTACCTGGGACTGGTGGGGGTGGCACGGGCGGCAGCACGGGGGTCTTGCCCTTGGCGATCATGCAGATCCAGTCCTGGTGGGCGTTGCAGTTGAGGTCGTTCCACCAGGAGGTGCCGTTGTCAGTGGTGACCATCTCCACGCACTCCTCGCGGCCCTCGTGGTTGTTGGGCTCCCCGCGGCCCCAGTTGGTGTGGGACACGGGCGTGCCGTCACTCCAGTGGTAACCTGCAGGAGAGGGGAAAAGACGAGACATGAACTGAGGAAAAAAATGGATGGAGGTTTTCAGAGTTTAGCTCTACTGAGGTTCATCAGAGAACTTTTAGAGGTTCACCATGCTCACCCCACACAGGGTCCCCAAAGACACTTCATGCGCTCTTCAGTTTGTTACTGTTGGCACGTTCAGCACGACTGAGAACCGTGCCGTGCGAACCGGAAAGTGGGTTGCAGTGCGAATCGAAAAATACTTGTTTTTTCTCTGTGAACCGTGATGACAACATGGACGTCAACAGGTTAATCTGGGTAACAACGTCCTGTGCTGTAAAACTTCAGGGCCCCGTATGAACGCTGGTGGTTCACAGGTAAGCACTTTAGTGCTGAACAACATAACTGGTGTGGGCACCGGCACCGGCACCAGCCTGAAAACAGTATCTGGGGGAACCTAAAGGTTCACATCAGAGAACTTGCTATTTTGGTTGAACCACAATAGCAACTGAAAGTTCTTCAAGGATCCTTGTCATTTTTCCAGAATGGGCTCATGTTTGAAAAATGTTCACACACAACTTCTGCAATTTTTGTGACATCAGTGCTTTTGAAGGCAATCCCCCTCTGGTCAGAGTCTAACCTCCTTCTACGCTTGAGGCCGATGCACTTGGTGTTATATCCTATTCTATTCACATATTATATTATATTATATTATATTATATTATATTATATTATATTATATTATATTATATTATATTATATTATATTATATTATATCATATCATATTACAAGAAGGCACTCGTGTGTGTGTGTGTGTGTGTGTGTGTGTGTGTGTGTGTGTGTGTGTGTGTGTGTGTGTGTGTGTGTGTGTGTGTGTGTGTGTGCGCGTGCGCGTGCGCGTGCGCGTGCCTGACCTCCTTCCACAGGGTTGTGCTTGAGGCCGATCCACTTGGTCTTGCCCTTGCTGTATGAGGAGAGGAAGATCTCCTCATCGGGGGAGTGGACACTCATCAGGTCGGCCCCTCGAGCCACACAGTCCTGCCGGGCCGCCTCCCAGCTCTTCTTCTGGGAGTAGTCCCCAGTGAACAGCTGCTCACACACAGACAAGGGGCACAATTAGGCACAGTGTAATACATACCAGGCTTGTACGAAATTCCGAATGGAAAGAATTTTAATTCAAAATAGTGCCATAATACGAACACTAGGTGGTGCCATTACCTTCAATTTCTTTTAATTTAATCTACACCACCTATTGAAAGTACATAGAACACCACCACCTGGTGTTCGTATTATGGCATTACTTTGAATTGAAATTCTTTCCATTCGGAATTTCGTACAAGCCTGATACATACCCAGGTAGTTTGATAAACAAACACTTTTCTTTTCTACACTTAACAAAATATCTTTGTTCACACCATCTGCAAATCCGCATAAATCTGCTGCCAAGAGCGGTCATGAATACGTTAAGCCTGCGCGCAGTCGGGAGAACGCCATTCAAGTCTCCGTTTTTCTCTGTTTATATACAAACGCTAACTGGAGTTTTTTTTTTTCTCCACTTTTGCCAGAGTTCTCGTGAAGCTTCATTTTCAGCAATCAGAACACGCTGGAAGCGTGAGGGAGGGGCAGCAAGGAATGAGGGATGCACATTTCAAATTTCAACGGAGTGCATCCCTCTCACCAGTAATTACAGTATATTGAATTGGGTAAGATAAGACGCGATTTCTAATTGCAATGGAGTTCAGGGGGCTGCACAATACAATAGTGATCTCCACAGTGCTGCAGAGCAGAAGCATAAACGGAAGAAAGAGATCACCTCCACCAACAAGGTTCCACCAAAACCCATAACTACCCCTGCCCATCCATGCCCACCCACATTGCCCCAAAGTATGTGGGACCAGGATTGGCCTCTTTGTCCATCTGAGGACCCACAAGGACCAAGAGGGAGGACAGACATACTCAACCACGAGTGTCCGCCCCCGCCGATGATGATGATGGCTGGCCGTGAACTTTGCCTCAACTGTGGACCTCGGGTTCAGAGATAATGTTGTTGACTTTCTTGGCCAGGGGTCAGCAGCAAATGAAACCACTGTGGCAAATGTGGCACAGTGGCAAATGAAACCACTTAACTGTCCCAAATAATACATGAACAATATGGGAATCAGCAGTCTCACCCGGTAGCAGTTCCTGTAGTGCGGTTGGCCGGTCCAGCCCTCGGAGCAGCCCTGGACGGGAGGGGGCGTGGGGGCCTGTGTCGGGGGGGTGATGCCGTCCCTCGCCTTCTCACAGATGAAGGGGTGGGGCTCGTCGCACGGCTTGTTGTCCCAGAAGCCCGCGATGGGGGACGTCGTCATGGCAACACAGAATCCCATCTCATTATCTATCAAACAGGATTTTGTTGTTTATTATTTTCTTTGTTTGATGGAAGTAGAGAGAGAGAAATTCACACACTTCAGATCTGCAGATCGAAAAGGTTTGACTGAGTTCACTGCGAGCCTTCAGTCTTCAGGCACTCTTCATCAACTAAATCCAGCATCTTCACATCATAGGAGAGGTGATTCTTACTGTAAACTACATTATGTATTGATGGAAACAAGTAGTTCAGAGCTGGAGGAGAAGACATCTCACAATTATAGGCAAACTTTTCCACTTTTTTTCTAAAACACGAGCGTGACAACAAAACACTAACGCCATGTCCAACCCAGAAACCTGAAATTGTTTTCTATTTGTACTCTTTGTCTCTCTTCTGTTTAGTTTCACCCAGAAAACAAGCCTATCTAGGAATCTACACATCCTGAGAATCCCTAATATTCTCCCGTTTGGTTTTCATCACCCAGATAACACGCCTACCTACAGTAGGGATTTACGGTTGACATCCTTTGAATCCTTAACAAATTGTACAGTATGCGATACACTTACATAATAGATTGGGCTGCACTAAAAACTTTGAGTATGCTGTTGTACAGTATATTGTTATGCATGTCTGATTGAAATGTACGTGGAAGCATATAGCCACACATGGTTATAATTCAATCAACGTGTCTAGTTTCCAGGAAATACCCAGACTTACTTAACATTCATGAGAAGAACAACTCTTGAAGCCTGCACAACAGGTAATTCTCCTAATCCGCTTTAAAAAAAAATCCCTCCTTCATTTTCATTGGGAATGTGGCCAATTATGTGCAGAGAGCTGTCATGAAGACAGCCGCGGCCCAGCATTGGCTCTGCCGCTGGGAGGAGAGCAGGCACTGATTGCCTGGCACTTTGGAGTTGCGTCTGTCAGTGAACCATCCTGCATTCAAATCAATGACATGAAAAAGGCACACCAGCATCTGTTCAGCAGCACACGCCTAAAATGAACGAGCTGTCAAATGATTTAGCACCTCGAGACAGCTGCCTCCTCCAACTCCACTCCCTGTTGCTCTGTCTCTCTGTCTCACTCTCTCTCTCTCTCTCTCTCTCTCTCTCTCTCTCTCTCTCTCTCTCTCTCTCTCTCTCTCTCTCTCTCTCTCTCTCTCATTTCATTTCACACATTTGATTGCAGTCCTGGAACTGCCTATTGCAAATGTGTCTGTCAAATACATGGCTAAGATTCTACTTCTTGAACCTTCTATTTCTAGAAACTTCGTAACTGTAAAGTAGTTTTAGCGCCTTCTTAAGAATACCTTCAGAATTAAATTGTTAAGTTTCACTTAAGCATTTACAATGTTTATGTTACATGTTGTGAGCATACAGTAGAAAAAAAAGCAGGTTCATCTTACTGGGCCTGTCCCTCTCCCAGTTGGTGAAGGAGAGTGGCTTGCCATTGTCCCAGTAGTAATCCACCCCCACAGAGCCTCCCTGTCCCCTCAGGCCGATCCACCAGTGCCCAGTGTAGCGTCCCAGGAAAGCGGTGAAGTGGGCTTGCTCATAGCTGAACAAACAAACAAACAAACAACAACATCCTCAGCAATTAGCTATGATGGGCACATGGCAACACATCATTTAGTGGAACACCCTACCAAGCAACTCTGAAACCACCAACACAGCAACACATTGCATTTGTATGGGGAAATAACATAGTGGTAACAGCAACACATTGCATTTGTATGGGGCTATTCAAGGCAAATGGATCAAATTTACGCAACATTTTTTGTATAATAATCAGGTTATGTTGCAGGTAAAATGATTATACATAAAAAAACACACATCACATCTGATACTTGGCAGGAGAATTAAAATAGCATTATTGCTATAGTTGTTAGTGTTAGGTAGGAGTAGCCGTAGCAATAGCAGTAGGGTGCATTCAGCTAAATTGGGCCACTTTTTGGCAAATTCAGAAAGACTGATGAAATCTGAGGAAGGACATCAATACATTAACCAAACTTAAGTTTGATTGCATAAAGTGACTTAAAATTTTCCATTTCACGACAAAAAACACGATCATTAATGTAAAGATTATAAATTTTTACAAGTTTTGGTGATAGGTGTGTCATCTTGGATGGAAAAAAATGCATTCAGGTAAAATGGGTCACCTATTCAGGCAAAATGGGCCACCTATTCATTCCAATGGTAAAACTAAGAATTGCACAAAGAAAAACAAAATTAGTGATGATTTTAATATTCCTCCATTTTTTGTTTGTTTTCAACACATCTGTTTCCAAAAAGATATCACAACTTCATTAAAAGAGCTCCCCTGACACCTCCATCTTCAATAATAGTCACATTGTTTTTGTAGAAAATATGAATGGTAATTCCCATAGAAAAAAGCGGCCCAAATTACCTGAAAGGGGCGGCCCACTTTACCTTAACATGTTCAGCCAAAATGGGCCGATGGGTTTTTTGACATTTTTAGGTATTTAAACATCACAATATTGCCACAGCTATGTTTTACCAGATTAAGGGCACATATTCAAACCTAAAAACATATCCGTTTTTTCAGTTTTTATCACATCTGAAAACAGTATCATCCTTATTTTATCTAGACGATTTATTATTTTGGCAAGACTGAAGTTTACTTTCTACTGTCACCCTCCATATGAGGGTTCCCCCTGCCCATCCAAAAAGTATTATGCTATTCGAATGACTTTAAACAGATAGAGTAGTAATGTTGCAACAATTTCAGTACATTTGTGGTGGTTGGTCTGTAGAATGAAAAGAAATGAGACACCAAATGCTTATCCGGACCAATTTAGCAGATGGCCCAATTTACCTGAACGAACCCTATTTAAACGTTTAAAGCACTAAGGGCTGGACAAGGCTAACTTGTGGGGGCAGTCGTGGCCTAGTGGTTAGAGAGTTGGTCTTTCAATCTAGAGGTTGCCGGTTCAAATACCCCCTGACCTCTCTACACCTCAATCCATGGCTGAAGTGCCCTTGAGCAAGGCACCTAACCCCACATTACTCCAGGGACTGTAACCAATTCCATGAAAAATAACAGTTGTAAGTTCGAAAGCGTCAGCTAAGTGAAATGTAATGCAATGTAATGTAACTTGACTCACAGGTCCCCAATGTGGAGCAGAGTGCTGCCTCCCTCCGCACAGAAGGCTTTGGCCTCGTCTCGAGTCAGGGCCTGCTCCTCGAACCAGTAGCAGCCGTAGGCATACGCGTCCCAGCCCTGGCACATGGAGTACGCGAGTACACACACACACACACACACACACACACACACACACACACACACAAGATAACAGTGCAACAAATTAAAGAAACCGTCCTATATATAATTCAATCTATTCCATTTATTTGACTTCATATTATATAATATTAATATTATATATTAATATTGTATATTAATCTGGTTGAGAACCCAAATTATTTATTACACGTTAGAAGGAGAACATGGTACATGGCGATACTACAGGACTTCCGTTAAAATCTCAAGATCACAAAAAAAAGACAAAAATTGAACTGTCTGTGAGTAACCTCGGGGCCTTTTTTCATTGTGTGAAAGCCCTTGTGTACTGATGAGTTGAGACAGAGTTCACCTGTGGGCAGCCGTAGACGGTGGGCTTGACGGAGGGCAGAGGGTAGTGCGCTTTGGCCTTCTTACAGATGTAGCTGTTGAGCTCAGTGCAGCTGACGTCGTTCCACCTGCCCGACTGCACACACACAGACGCAGAGACCAATCTTAGCCGGGAGAGTCCGTGCACATTTCGTGTGATGGAAATTTTTCAATAACAAAAGACAAATGCTGACACATTTTCCCAGATGTTTCATTACTTAACAGTATTAGTGTGTCATTTGTGGCCTCCTCTAAATTGTGGACCAGTCGCTATGAAAATAAAAAACTGGGACATGCCCTGTGTGCCAGATTACCCGTCCTGGGGTGAGTTTCTCAAAAGAGAAGTTGTTAGCCTGTTAGCAACTTCGGTAGTTGCCAATGGGAAAATGCATTGAAAACAACAAAGTAGCTAATGTAGTAAGCAACTTTGGTTTTGAGAAATTCACCCCAGGCCTGCTGTGTACGGTACGTACCCCGGAGTACATCTCCACACAGTCCTCATGGAAGCCCATGTGGTTGTTGGGTTCGCCAGGTGCCCAGTAGGTGAACGTGACCGGTAGGTGGTCAGACCAGGAGAACAGGCCGGAGAAAGCCAGATCATTCATGCCAGTCCACACGTCACCGGTGGCTATAGGGGGATTGAGGACACAGGGAGGAAAGACAGACAGTGGACACAACAACCTTTTTACTGATGCAACAGCTGGAAGGTATTTGATACACACTTTGTGAGCAATGTTGCCAGGCATGATTGTCTCTTAATTTTCTGACAATAGCTACGTTTACATGAGACAATTAATTCAGATTTAACTCACTTTAATTCTGGATAAAGGTCAATTCCGCTTTGAAAACTTCATGTAAACACCTCACAATTCGGAATGAAATGAAAGATCAGAGTAAACTCGACGGAACTATTTAATTCTGAATTATTAAAAATGTCACGTAGACGCAGCCATTGTAGTTAAAAAAGTGTCTGCTGTTGATCCAAGTAATCTTGAAAAAAATTGTTACAGTGATTAACAGTCGCTGTTACAGTGATGAGCAACCGTTTTGTTGCTCAAAAAGTTTCCCTTTGCATTATTACCTGTAGATCTTATATAATAAGATTGTGTATTACGGTTGTTTAATGAAAATGTGTGTTACTGTATATTCATATGCTGCTTTACACGTTAATTTACGTTGGGATCAATAATGTATCTCTATCTCTACTCGAATATTCTCCACTACTACTGCTCCACTTCACTTCTCATACCCTGGCAGAGGTAACTCTGTGGCCACTCTGCTCGGTCAAGGAGAAGCAAGACACTAGACCAATGTAATGCTTTTCCAGAACGGTGTCCAAACTTTCTCATACCACTGCATCTCTACTCTTCTCTTCTCTTCTACTACTACTCCACTTCACGCCACTTGTCTTACCCAGGAAGAGGTAGCTCTCCAGCCATGATTGCTCGGTCATGGAGGCGATGGAGGCCAGATCGGCCCCCAGCTTTCTGCACTCCTCTCTGGCGAGGTTCCACGTCTTCTTGTCTCCAAAGGGCTTGTAGCAGTAGCCACCAAACTCATACCAGTCAGGACCTGAGCAGCGCAGTTCTGTAGGGCAAAGCAATGGTAGGCTGATTATATACTGTACATATATACATGTACTGTACAGACAGGATATATATATATATATATATATATATATATATATATATATATATATATATATATATATATATATATATATACACACTGTATACTGTATATATATATTATATATATATATATACACACTGTACATATATTATTTATATATATATTTATATATATATACACACACTGACATATATTATATATATATATATATATATATATATATATATATATATATATATATATATATATATATATATATATATATTTGTCTTACTTTATTTTAGACAGGACAGTTAAGAATGGTACAAGAAACAAGCGGGAGAGAGACAGGGTAAGACCCTGTACCCAGCTTGAAAAGAGATGTGCATGACATCGGATATTGAATATTGGCTCCCTAAACACAGGTGAGGACAGGATCACTCTACATTCAAAAGACAAGACCACCTACCTCCATCTGCAAACGTGTACGAAATGCCATAGTTTCCATCATATCTGCAAAGGGTTAAAAGGTGCCATTAAAAACATGTAAAGTGGAGGAGACGCGCTCACACTATCGCCTACTGATAAACACAAATTATAACTGGGTGCTGAATGAAAAACATTGATGATTGAACGAAGCGAAAGACAGCACTCTTCAGATTTTTCTCTGTTTATTTGCCTGGAATATGCCTGAATACGCTGATATGAAGAATGTTGTCCTTCGCTATGAAAAACATGCCGTGTATTTCACATCACAATTATTTCAGGAAGTACTTAATAAGATGGGTGGGGTGGGGGGTTCTAGCCTTTATTGGATAGCACTGTTAGAGAGGAGATCGGAAAGTAATGGGACAGGAACAGGAAATGACATCAGGTCAGAATCAAACCCAGGTCCCGACTCCCTAGTGCAGTGGTTCTCAAACTTTTTCCATCATTCCCCCCTTCAGAGGGTCTGAATGCTTCCGAGCCCCCAGGGGGGCTTACGCCCCACTTTGAGAAACACTGCCCTAGTGTATCAATGCAGTGCCGTTTAAGCCACGGCCAAGGCCTTATGCAGTAGGAAGAAGATTTATTGTTCTGTTATTACAAAGTGTTGGCCCAGCTGTGGTCTAAACGGTAGGGCACTGCACTGTCACGTCAGGGTCCTGGGTTCGATTCCGGCCTGAGGTCATTTCCCAATCCTATCCGTCTCTCTCTCTCCCACTCATTTCCTTGTCCTACTCTTGTTCTATAAAATAAATGCGAAAAATGCCCCCAAAAATACTATGAAATGTCATATTGAAATGAACTGTAAGCCTTGTGAACAATCCTACCAATAAACAAAGTAACAAAAACAAAAACAAAAAAAATACTTTTGAAAAAATAAAAGAGTGTTTTGTCTCGTACTGTTTGGAGGTGATGCCGTTCCTGGTGGAGGCGGTGTAGAGGGACTGGCCGGGGGTCTTCAGGAGGGTGCAGTCTCCTCCGTTATCATTCAGGATCACGCCCGCGTGGATGGCTGCCGCACAGATGGTCGAGTCCTACAGCACAAGACAAATGCAAGAAACATAACACCGTTTTGTTCAATACAGTACAATTTTTCATTTGTATTGTTGTATCAGTTTAAGTTTAGATATACCACAATGCAAAAACAAATACATTTCACTAATTCATTGTTTCACTAAAACAATTTTCACTAATTTTCCTCAAAAAAGTTAAAAGAGAAAGTCCCACCCTGTTTACTATGATGCAAGCTATTGTGTGGACAACCCATACTAGAAGCTGTTGACAGTCTGTAAAGGTTTACTTACACCACGATATGTCATAGTTCCATACACTTGGTATGGTTCAGAGGCACATCCAGCAGGGCAGTGGACACTAAGAAGACATATACATATTTAATATATTACTAAGAAGACATACATATTTTAATATACTTAGATCAAAGCAAGAACACCGGGTACAAACACAGACACATACAGTTATTGTTACACCATGTGGATTAGAACCAGTAAGCGTGTGCTGTCCTGAAACTAGTCTGAAACTAAACCACATTCATTACCTCATAAAAACACTTATACAGTAAAGCAATGGTACGATAACATATAATACCTATAATACATATACTATGATAATGTAATAAACATATAATGTAATAATAATAGAAGACAAAAAAGATTGACTCACATCCTCTTGTCCGTTGTGTGGTCAAAGCTGACCTTGGAACTGCAAGTTACTGCATCTAAGAAAAAAACAAAAAAAGCTGCCTTGTTTACATGGTGTCTTTAATTCTGAATAAACGGTTTTGCGTTAAATAATTCCGATTTAAAACTACACACTCCCATGCGTTCATGAGATCTTTTCAAAGCAGAATTTATTTTATATTCTTTGGAAAAAGTCTCACGTCAACAGGAGAAATGGCAAATTAATGAATAAAATATTCAGTCACTACCAAGTCAGTCACAAGCCTTTCTGTTATGCTGAGATGAATAAGCGATGTGCCAATAGTGATCTAATGAACAGATGGATGCTGATGTAACGTACAGTCGGGCATGCAGCCCAGGATGTCAAAGCGCAGGCCTGCCTGGCCATTCCACTCCACCGGCAAGACGCGGACGTAGCGCACGGACACAGGCGTCCCCAGGAGCTGCGTCTCAGGAGTGGTCCTGTCCACGCTGCCCGGAAACACCTTCCAGGCACACAGGCACACACACGCACACACGCGCACAGAAACAAACACGCACACACAAACAAACACACACACACACACAAACAAACACACACACACACACCAAATTTACAAACACGCCTAGAGTCAAATGATAAATTCAGTGTCAAATACAGTGCAAGAAACAATCTCTATCCTCTGTTTCTGATTTTCACCATTATAATTGGAGAGCTGGAAGTGACTCGAAGGGAAACAAATATTTCGAGAAGCTTTAATGTTATCTATCCACCAAACATCCAATCAGCAGTGCTTCTGCTTACTCCTCCATCTGCAGTGTAGTCTGTCCAGCTTGTGCCATCGGTGCTGGTCTGGATCTTGAACTTGGTGATCCAGTGGTCTGCAGTGGGGCATCCCTGCACCACCACCCCCGTCACCTTCTTGGAAGCTCCCAGGTCCACCTGGATCCAGGAGTTGGCTGAAATGATCCATAAAGTGAAGTCATGAAGTACAGATACCTGTGCCCATTAGTTCAATTTGATTCAATATAAGTGTCATCAAATGTACGCAATATGCGAATATTCCAGAACATTGTGGAAGGCCAGAGGAATGGGTTAAAATCAATGACTCTCTATATTAATTTACATGAAATTATGTTAAATATAGCAGAAACTTTTATATCAAATGACCTGCAAATGACATTAACAGCAATATGCAATGTGTGAAGAATTAGTATAGGCAGGCATACAGGGGTTAGTGTAGGAGGGTTTTAAATGATTAATGTACATTAGATGACATTTAGCAGACAATGAGGGGTTTTTTTTTCCTTTAAAAAAAATACTTTTTTAGGGCTTTTTCGGCTTCACCTCCGACAGACAGGACAGTGGAGGAAAGACAGGAAATGAGTTGGGAGAGAGAGAGGGGGAAGGATCAGCAAACGACCGGAGCCGGAATTGAACCCGGGTCACGAGCACAGCAACCCAGTGCCCTACCACCAGGCCACAGCAGGACCAGCAGCTTGTTTTTCTTAATGTGTCTTACAAAAGAGGACATAAACGGCATATTGAAGTGCTATACTTCTATTAGTATTACAAAGTATGCAGTGAGCAGTGTGCGGTGAGCAGTGTACGGTGAGCAGTGTACGGTGAGCAGTGTGCATGACTCACAGGCAGTGGAGGGCATCCAGCAGGAGGCGCCATTGAGGCGAGCCTGGGTGGGTCCCTTGCCACTTGTGGAGGACGAGGCTGACAGCATGCTGTCCGTCACATTGCCATCCTCCACACCCAGACCTCGCACACACACTAACAACAACAACAACAACAATAAAACACACACACACACGCACATATGCACATGCGCAAACACAGACACAGACAGACACACACACACACAAACAAACACAGACACACACACACACACACACACACACACACACACACACACACACACACACACACACACACACACACACACACACACACAAAGTGTCATTGAGAACAGTAGGGGTGCAGAAGGGAGAGAGAAAAACCTTTAGAGAGTCCTCTAAAATTCAGAAAAAAAGTTGTTATGCCAACTCAAATAATGCTGTGTTGTGGATACTGTGTAATAGCAGTGATGCTTCATACTATTTCTCAGTATTCCGAAGCAAGAGATGTTATCATAAATTCGACCCTGCTGACATGTGGGTAGATGACGTGACGTGTAAATTTTGCTGTCGCAGGCTCTTAAAATGAAGTAAATTCATGCTTTCAAAATTGTCAATGCTTTAAATGATTAAACTAATGTTGTTGTTGTGAAAAAGTAATGTGTAATAAATCCAGAGCTTAAATAAGTATACTTAATTTTGAGTCAAATGTCACATTTGTCCTATGGTGTGACTGAGGCAAGCCTGGTTCTCCATATTAAAACATTTTTAAATAAATAATCAAAGC
Source organism: Engraulis encrasicolus (assembly GCF_034702125.1). Lineage (NCBI taxonomy): Eukaryota > Metazoa > Chordata > Actinopteri > Clupeiformes > Engraulidae > Engraulis > Engraulis encrasicolus. The sequence goes on from NC_085867.1 coordinate 43,057,839, forward strand.
TCAGTCATTTGTCTAAACAACCCTGGCATGTTTTTCAATGTGTCTATTTTAGCAAGTGGCAATGCTTAATTTTTTTCCTGTTTTTCTGAGACCGTATGGACTTATGAAACTTTGTCGCAGAAAATAATGTCCTGTGGTGTAACATCATTTTTTTGGTTAATTCTGTGGATAATTATCTATTGTTGAAGCTCCAGCGGTACATACATTGTGACTTTAGACCCTTAAGAAGCCAATGGCAAGGGTGGATTTTAGATTTTTCTCCCAGAGTTCTTCAGTCAATCAATTATGTTTTGCTACCACAAGATGTATTAGTTTTGTAGTCCTTTGGTGTGACAGCCATAAAATACATTTTTACAATAGTGTATATTTTTCATATTTTTTTCTTATGTAGATGTATGAAAATGCATCTTACTTAAGGTGAAATTGTATTTCAGTTGGCAACGACATGGCTTTAAATTAACTCAAAAGCTCAAAAGTCCTATGGTGTGATGGTAAAAGTCCTATGGTGTGATGGTAAAAGTCCTATGGTGTGACACTTTGGAGTATCACACCAAAGGACAAACAGGTCACACCAATGGACTAGATATTTGATAAATAGCTTTTAAAACAACTGGTAGTACATATTTTTTTTGTTTTGTTGTTTGACTAGATAAATATTGTGTATTCAAATTACTTATTCCTTTATTGGCCTTTGGAATTTATACTTTGATGCATTGTTGATGAATATTAGCTGTTGATTTTAGATACTGTCAAATTATATAAAATGTCATTAATGGTGCTTTGAAACCATAAAATATAACGGTAACAGTGAAGGAAAGATCAGTGAGAGAGTATATAGAGGAGTATAGATGAATAAAGTATGCTGTGGAGAGCTCAATGTACAGCATAAATGTGCTGTCCAGCTTGAGATACCAAACAGGCACTGGCCACTACACACTACAGGTTCAATGGTGTGACAGTCATAGCATACCTACAAAAGTGTGATGGTCATGCCAAGGTCACCCTTCAGTATGAGTCTTATGAGCTCTGCAGGTTACATTCAATGACCGCATGGCTGTCATTAAGAGTTACGATAGGCTGATAATCGACGATTCAAAGACTTATAAGTGTAAAGTGTAGGTCCATATTGACTACAACATTATATTATGATCAAAAGACAAAATAATCATGTTGATATATTTGTTTCTGGCTCAGTTTTGCATTTCTGTCCTTTTGCGTGACATGAATGTCCTAAGGTGTGACATGTTTTAAACGCTCAAATATTTGTTTGAGCTAAACAATATGTTTGATAAACACTGAATATTGCATTAGGGAAGAACAAATTATCGTCCCTGAAAAGTTAGTATAAATTCGGACAATTTTGAACATTTAAAGGATAGATATCCCTGTTTTTCCTCGAAGGTTTCTAATAATCTCACGTCTAATGGGGAAAAAAAATACTTAATAAATGGTAATTTCTCATTAAATTAAGACTTTAAAAAATTGCAATAAATATGAAGAGTGTAACAATGTTCATAAAACTCCATCAAGCCATTTCTACATTACTTAATATATTTATTTCTTAACGTCACACCAAAGGACATATTTTCAGCAAATTGCTTTATCAACGTAAATAAATAATCAATGAATAGACCAACATTGTGACCACTTGGATTTTTTGAAAGATTAATTGCTGCACTACGTAGACATATACTTTTTTCCCTCATAAACAATGTTTTGTGAAAAAAATGTTTTTTGCTGCCTATCCGTCATCTACCCATGTACAGTATGTGTATGGATATTTTTGTTTGCGGCCGTTTGGGCCTTTTGTTTACACGTAAACTGCGTTCTACGGTAGCTCCCTAAAATTGCTATTTTTTTAAATCATAATATGTAATCATAATATGTAAATGGTTTAACAAATATACCAGTTTTTTTGTAAACATCTGTCTTAATAATAATAGCAAACTATACGGTATAATAGCACAATTTATACAAGATGCTGCTCAAGATCCTCTCTGCAGTTTGGCAAATTGTGATGAAGGTTCAGCACACCTACCGTTCTGTTCGCAGCTGTAGACCACCTGTGCGTATTTGGAGACTGTGGGGCAGGGATCTGTCTCGAGGTGCACGTAGAGGAAACAGAAGGCTCTGTTGTCACACATCTTCCTGATAATGGGCAAAACGCCAGGCACCTCACAAGTCCCTGCAGAAAGAAAACGGTAAATAATACGGATATTATATTAGATATGTAAGGGATAACGGCCGACGAGGTGACCGGTTATACGAAATTAATGGCGAGGCGGCGGCTTCGAACTCTGTCACATTATATAGAATAATCAGAGTTGTGTAAGGGACAAGTAGAGGTACTCTTACAGATGTTATTACAATACTAGTGGTATGTTGGAATTACATCTGTAAGAGTACTTCTACTTCTAGTTTGCCCTCCTTAATTTCCCCCCGGGGATCAATAAAGTTACTCTACTCTACTTAATACAACTCTGAGAATCATATCATTATGAGAATAACATAAGGAACCAAAAAAGTGATCACTTTAAAATCACTACCAAAGAGTATCAAGAGATAATAACATATAATATATATATATAATAACAATACGAACAGAAATATACAGGTAAAAAGTACTATATAACTAATATATAAATCACTGTAACTATACTTCTGTGAAATACATACTATACTACTGTAAACTATAACTTCTATTTCAATTATAATTGGGAAATCCTACATACATTTCTGAACAAAAAAATACATTATATCACATTATATTACATTGCATTTGGCAGACGCTTTATAACCAAAGCGACTTACAAACGAGGACATTATCATAGCCAAGACAGAAATAAGCAAATAAATATTCAAAGTAGTGTCCCTGTGCACAACCACTGTCCAGGTGCTGGTGATGTGCAGTAAGAGTAATCCATCAGGTTCAACCTGATGAAGCAATAGTGAAACGCGTTGTTCACCAAATAAACTACCAGCAAAGAATACCAGTGTGCGGTGATTCATTCTTCCCTTACGCCAATAAATATCTCCAGTTCCTGTCATGAAGCCAGAGTGAATACCTGATGCTCCATCGAGGTAAGGGCAGATGCTCGGGCTCTTGCGGCCGATGAAGGCTGATTGGATGTTGATGACGCTGTTGTGGGGGCAGTGGAGCGCCACACTGGACTCCTGGCAGGCCAGCGCTGTGTAGAAACCTGCAGGAGACACCAGCACAGCAGCCATTAGGAGCGCAGCGAAGCGCATTCAGTGACATTCAGCTCAATCCCATGCAACTCAAACTCCATTCATTTCAAAGCATTAGCCATAAATAAACACTTCCAAGATGGGAAGGTCTACTGCATAGCAAAACAAAAAGTACTATTTCATATATCTAATTTACTTCATTCGTATTTATTTATTTATTTATTTATTTATTTATTTATTTATTTATTTATTTATTTATTTATTTATTTAGGCTACCACTATGAATAATGAATTAAGGTAGCCTAATTTAATTTAAGTGCTGATGTCGAGTTTGTTCATCTTCATCAGACATGCTACCACCATGAATAACTTTCTTAAAACTTAAATCTACTCCCAAAAGCTCCTCCAAAAGTAGCAACTCTGCTACTGTCAGACGTACGTACCGTCATGGGGAGGGGGAGGCTCAGGAGTGTTACCTGTTGAAGACAAGGACATCATTTGAAATAGAAAGATAACAAATACATTGAACGGATTCTCACTGAGGCATAGTAGCCTCATAGTCCATACCAGTCTGACAGCGAAATGCTGAACTAGTCACTGAAAAGAATTAACCATCACAGTATTACACTACTACAACATTACACTGGGTCATTACTACAACATTACGACTTGCTCATTGCCATTCTAGTCACAGCCAATGTACAGTATGACAGTCAGCAGGCTAGGCATAGGCAGACCAGTCTTGGGGGCACTAAGTTCCACAGAATTAGTATACTATGTGAAGTAAAGCATTAAACTTAATAGTGACAATGACTACTCATGAGCACTCAAGTCATGCGAAGGTACTAGATCAGCAGGGCTAAATCAGATGGGTGACACCACGTTTACAGTCTTACTTTGCAAAAAGGGAAGAGAGGTGCTCGCCTAGGGCACCAAATAGACTAGCACCGGCCCTGGCCGTCAGCGCCCATGTCGCCAGAGTTAAATAACGAGTGAGAGATGAGCTACAGTAACAAATGTATTGGTTACCTCTCCGTTTACAAATGTAACCCCTGTTGTAGCCGCAGTTGTCATCGTTCCAGAGGCCGCTGCTGATGAGCATGCTGAGGCAGTCTTCGCCATAGTAGTCATCAGGATTGCCTGCAGGGAAATGTATGTACAGTAGGTGAGCTAACCACAACCACTTAGGCCGGCCGCACATTGGCTCCGACAGCACTGCGGCGCACTTTGCTTCCGACATAATTCGGACCCCCAAACCAAATTTCACACGAACATAGCATTGATAGTCAATGGGCGGCGCCGACAAAATAGAACTTGTCTCTAATTGCTATCCGACATCGGCGAATGTCCGCAGACATAGTTGTTCTATTGAAAACAATGAAATCGAACTTTTGCCCAGAAGTGCTCAGCACTTTGTCGGAGCCGGTGTGCGGAAGCCCTTAGGCTGCTGCTGTGTCAGATAAACAGGGTATAGGTCTCAGCAATAGGAATAATATTACACTTTCACTATAGATTAGCCAATATAAACAATACTTGGTAACACTTTACTTAACGGCGGTGTCATAGGCATGTCATTACAGTGCCATAATAGTGTCATAATAGTGTCATGCATGTGTCATAAACATTGTGTCCGTGTCATAAACATTTTATGACTGTTGGCCTTAAGTGACATTTGGTTATGGCAATGACATGGACATGATGGTTATGACTTATCTATGACTGTGTCATGACACTATTATGGCACTGTAATGACATGCTTATGACACCGGCGTCAAGCAAAGTGTTACCCAATACTTATAAACAATACTAACCAGTGACACTAAGGGGGGGAGATGAATCTCTGTGCTCAATATTTACAAGAAACTGCTATGTTGCATGAGCAAAAACGGTGCGATCCCCCTCTCCAATTTCACTGGACGTTCTACGTTAAGTAATTCTATGCATGTGACAAATAAAGCTCCTCGTATCATTGTATCTCTGCCAATGTCTCTCTCTCTCTCTCTCTCTCTCTCTCTCTCTCTCTCTCTCTCTCTCTCTCTCTCTCTGAGGCCTCTGACCTGAGTTCCAGTTGATGTAGCGGAAGGGTGATCCGTCTGTCCACTCCCAGCCACCCTCCATCAGAGAGTCGTGGCCCCCCATCCACAGAGACACCCCCGTAGGGATCACCTGCACTTGAGCTGCAGGGAAAGACAAGGGAAGGGGAAGGTTATTTATCAGCACAGTGTTAGCATTATCCATGCACAGAGACAATTCAACGTTCACAGAAAATGAAAGCGAAAACAATATCCAGGTAACAATTGTTAGTTTCCAAAAACATGATGCCTGTGTTGCCAAGTATACTCAGAAGTGCAAGTGTGGACATCATCTGATTTGGATTGTCCGCGTATCAAGACTAGTGAATATCTTGACTTGTCAGTGAATTGACTCTTGTAAGGGATTGTTTGTTTGGAAATATGGTAACACTTTATATTAGGGATACATCTATTAGCCCTAATACATACAATGTGCCTGCATAAGTAACTTGTAAGGCATGTACAAAGCAAAATGAAACATTTGTTAGGCATGAATTCGCAAATGTCCTGTTCATGCACAATAAGGGATTTATTACCAATTTAACCTTAGTAAGGACCTAGTAGGCCTTAGCGTTTGCTTAGTACATGCCTTACAAGTTGCTTATGCAGGCATTAACATTGTATGTATTAGTGCTAATAGATGTGTCCCTAAAATAAAGTGTTACCGGAAATATTCTGTACTGTACCTGACATTGGTTTCGGTAGAAACAATTAATACTCTTCCATATGCAAGTGAAATGTGCACCCCTGCCTGGTAGGGAGACATACCGTAACTGACTTTGTTTCATTTTCTTTACATTTTCTTTACATTTATTTACCCAGTATCTACTTATTTTCTCTATTCTGTCTAGTTTCTTCTCTTGTCGTCTTGCTATTCTGTCTTGTTTCTGTCTCTCTTTTCTACCTAACTTTTTATTTTCATGTTTAACATTGATGTTTATCCATCTGTTAAGCACTTTGAGCTGCATGCCTTGTATGATACTGTGCTATACTGCCCTACAAAGGTAAAGTGCAGTAACTACATAGTTTGTCAAGACTGAAAATGGTCTTCATTGCTCCTCATTTATCCTGTGACAAAGCCTTATGGTCCAAACATGTCCCGTTTTAGAGATATTGCTATGTGAAATTTGTGGTTACTACAATATCCAATCTAACACCAAGGCTTTGAAGGCACTTCTCTCAGTTTCAATGTTGGCGTAGTTACTGCACTTTGTCTTTGCAGGGCAGTATAGAAATATAGTTATTATCATTACCTTGTATGAAGCCCTGCTCGAAGGGCTCTGTGATGCTGATGAGGTCCCCTCCCTGGTAGACGCAGTCTTTCCTGGCGTCCGCCCAGTTCCTCATGGACAGGGCGCTGAACAGGTAGCAGTAGTCGTTGAAGGGGTCCTGCACCCAGGTGCCACACTGTTCATTCCAGCCTGTTGGAACAGTGCAAATGACATTTTAGAGACCCTACCGTGACGCTAACGGTAGAGAGAGTAGAGAGAGAGAGGTTCCATTGGCCCATTGTTTCCGGGTTCTATTATTGCAAGGGGGTGGGGGGGGAAATCCCCCTTTAGGCAGACCTAAGCAGACCTAAGGACTGTTCTATTCAATGCTAGGAGTATTATGACACGCCCCTTTAGGCAGACCGGAACCTAGTCATGTTAGGTGCCCATAGCAACCTATTACATTGGCATATCTCTATATACTTAAAGAATCTCTGCTAACGCTACTGTAGGGCACTCGTCTAATATGCAGCAGACCCAGGTTTGATTCCTGGCCCGGCTCCTTTGCTGGCCCTTCCCCATCTCTCTCTCCCAACTCACTTCCTGTCCCTCCTCCACTGCCCTGTCTGATAATAAAAAATAAAGGCTTGAAAAGACCAAAAAATACTTTTCAAAAAGTCATTGTAGAATATGACTACATGATGAGGGTTGTTGTGGTGCAGAGCTCCCAAGGAGTAGACCGAGCACCTTAGCGTGGCAAGTATAGTATGCCAAACTGTCCTTGGGAACTCTAGTTTAAGTCTGGCATGGACCATTTCCCAAACCTTTCATATCTCTCTAGCCAGCTGGTGTCCTGAAATACCCTTTACCATCCCTTCATAATAAAAGCACAGAAAAGTCCCAAAAAATGCCTTAGTAAAAAAAGCACAACATGGGCAGTAAAAGGAGGTTAAAAATACTGCAAAAAAACTGTTATGTCGGCATAACATTTTGATGCATATATCTACCACCTTTTTGACATAACAGAGTACAAAGATGGGAAGAATTAAGTCAGCAAGCCTTTGTGGCAGCAGCTTAAGCGTATGGTGATGATGATGCGGGATGCTGTGCAGACTTACCAGGCCCTGAGGTCGGTGGAACAGGAGGGGGGCCCTGGCCTTTGCCTAAAGGAAAAGAAAGTAATGAAAAGATGAAGAAAACGAGAGAGAAGAAAAATTACAAATAACAACAAAAGAAACAGGCATGCAGGCAGGAAGGCAGGTAGGCAGATAAACAGGTAGGTGGGCAGGTAGGCAGGTAGGTACTGTGGTTGCACTTGAAAAAGGACGAAGGTCCGAAACGTCGTGCAAATAAATCACTGGGAGCATTAACAGTGTTGCGGACTTCTATCATTTATTTCAGGTACTGTAGGCCACCAGGGTCTCACCTTTCTGGCAGACGAAGGGGAAGCTATAGGAGCAGGGTTGGTCGTTGAGTTTGCCAGGTTGATAGTGCCCCGTCCCACGGAGGTGCACACAGTCCTCATTGCCCTGCCAGTTGTCCGGCTGGTCAGTCTCCCACGACAGGTAGTCCTGCAAGAACAGGTGCACAAAATGTTCTCATCAAGCATGATCAAACTCATACTGGTCAAACTACACAAATACACAAAAGCCCAAAATGGGGTGTGTTTGGGTATTATCTTTCTAGCTAGCAGCCATAATATTTTTCACTGTCTTGGATGAATGCACAATTTTTGCATATTAAGGAAGCCTACTGAACAGGGGTGCATTTCTCGAAAGCGTAAATGGCACTGTCTGCAACCAAAAAAGTAGCTATCATAGTTAGCAACTACGCTTTCAAGAAATGCACCCCAGAAATGCTAATTAAAAACCTCTTACAACAGTGTGACCGCACTGTAACATCAGAGAGAGTAGAGAGAGAGAGAGGTTCCATTGGCCCATTGTTTCCCGGTTCTATTATTGCAAGGGGGAGGGGGGGGTAATCCCCCTTTAGGCAGACATAAGGACTGTTCTATTCAATGCTAGGAGTATTATGACACGCCCCTTTAGACAGACTGGAACCTGGTCATGTTAGGTGCCCATAGCAATATTACATTGGCATATCTCTATATACTTAAAGAATCTCTGGTAACATCTTGACTTACCGACGCGGAGCCATCAGTCCACACCCAGGTCCCCTCCGTCTGACTGTCACTCAGGCCAACCCATGAGGTGGATGGCATGTGTGCTGTAGACAACAGAAGTGTAGGTGATGCGCGCACATCCAGTAAAACAGGTGCTGGATCAAACAAACGTGCGTAAAGGAAGAATGGAAATCGGCACACTGTTCCTGCTCACCGATTTATTTGAACACAACGTTTCGACCTCAGGCGGTCTTCGTCAGGTGTATAGGTCGTCAGAACGTTGTGTTCAAATAAATCGGTGAGCAGTAACAGTGTGCGGATTTCCTTTCTTCCTTTACGCTCATGTGTGCTGTAGACAACAACACAAATCAAGCCAATTCTCAAAGACTTCAATGCAATCACCTTGAGACAGTCAGAATATCAACCTGCAGCAAAAAAAAAACTCCTGAACCTTCAGAACGATAAGTGAAAACTTTTTGTATGCATAGTATATAGCCTGTTTTGTATGTTTAGTATGTTTAATCTATTTATAGAATTTATTTTTTAAATATGTTATTGACAAGAATGAAAAATGATATGTTCATAGTTATAAACATCCCCCAAGACAAAGAAAGCTCTTCATGCAGACTGGCCTATTCACTCTTTTCTTAAAAAACTTGACTACTGAACATCATAGTGACATTGCTATGACAATTCCAGCCATCTTCAGTAAAAGTATAAGACATGGTCATTACCATTTTTATGACATAAATGTTATAACAGAGAAGGCATTAATAATATCCTTGTATTGGCCTGACCTACGAAGAAGCCGACTTGCTCAGGTGACTGGAAACTTCAAAGTGATGTTAATAGCCACTGAAATTATTTGATCTATTAACATTAATTATTTGTAGGAAATGTATTGATATAGGAATGATATGTTCATAGCCATCTGGTTTATTTTGATAAACAACCCCCAAGGCGAGAGAGAGAGAGAGAGAGAGAGAGAGAGAGAGAGAGAGAGAGAGAGAGAGAGAGAGAGAGAGAGAGAGAGAGAGAGATATATGGTTGCCCTGACCTACGAAGAAGCCGACTTCCTCAGGTGAGTGGATGCTGGCCAGGTGTCCTCCCTGTCGTACGCAGTACTGCTCCGCGTCATTCCAGTTCCTCACCTCCTCCGACTCAAAGTGGTAGCAGCTGTCTCCGTACAGCAGGTAACCTTGGTCACAGTGGGAGTCTAGTGGGCGGTGGAGTGGAGGTGACATGACCGATACGTTTTGTGGAAAAAAAGTTTGCACACTCCTTTGGATTTTTTCTTCTTTAAGTTACTTTTTCAATTTTTTATTCATTTGGCAAGCATGATGACGTTTTTCGACCGCTCTGTCTTCCTCAGATTTTTCCTTCTTTCCACAAAATGTTTCATGATTATGATTATGATTATGCCCAAGTAACTCTACAAAGGACATGACAGATAAAGCATTGGTGACACATATGTGGATACTTTTTTTCTACATTTATGTATTTTGGTCCCGTTTACATGACATGCGGATCAGCATTGTGGCGGGGGCATTTTAGAGACATGTTGTTTACATGTAAACAAAAGGCCCAAATGGATGCGTTAACAAAAATATCCATACATATAAGTGTAAAAAGGAGTACACATCTGAAGAAATGCCACAGCCAACTATTCATCAATCCACTATACACTGTAGGTCTAGGACCTCTGTGTTGTGGTCAAGGTCTAACTCTGCATGCTTGTATCATAATCATTTGTGATGTTTACACGGCAAAAAAGGTTGATTGGAGTCAACAAAAGAATTATGGGTAATGTACAGTATGTGCAAATTTCTGTGTGTATGTGGATCTGGATTCTATATTGTTTTCACTTAACATTGCCATTTCTTGTGTATGACATAGAGGGCATTTCCTACTCAACCCACCATACATTTAATGTCCTTTCCTTTGAAGTTGGTCTTATGTTTCATCCACTTTAGATGTGGCTGAATAGGCATGCACAGAATCTCAACAACCTCCTGAGAATTTGTTTAATCATTACAAACATACATACATTGTGTTGCTGAGTAAAAACAACATTAATTTACTTCTTTTCCTTTAAAGGTGGTTTCATGTGTCATGATGTGTTTTAGTGTGTGGGGAGGGAGTGGATCTGCGTCCATGAAAGGGGAAGCCTCTAACCTGGAGCTGGTGTGGGTTTGACGTTTTGGCCACCCGCCATCTTGCAAACGTAAGCCAGCCTCTTGTTGCAGTCAGTGGTCTCCCATTGACCATTGAAATTCCCTGTATGGAGGAGAGGAGAGGAGAGGAGAAGAGAAGAGAAGAGAAGAGAAGAGAAGAGAAGAGAAGAGAAGAGAAGAGAAGAGAAGAGAAGAGAGGAGAAGAGAAGAGAAGAGAAGAGAAGAGAAGACAAGAAGAGAAGACAAGAAGAGAAGAGAAGAGAAGAGAAGAGAAGAGAAGAGAAGAGAAGAGAAGAGAAGAGAAGAGAAGAGAAGAGAAGAGAAGAGAAGAGAGGAAAAGAAAAAGGAGAGAAAGGAAGGCTGTTAGAAACTAAAACAGAGGATTACAAAATAGCTCATGTCAAGACAAGTGTTTATGAGAGTGAAATTCTTTAAGTCGCGTCTAATTTTTTTTCCCCACTCACCCGTGTAGATCTGGCCACAGTCCCACGAGTTGGCTGTGTTCTGGGGGTAGTTGGCCCTCCAGTTGGAGAACTCTATATGGGTCTTATCCACCCACTGGAAGTTGCCATCCTGGTCCTTATCTGATTGACACACAACACGTTCATGATTTCATCATTTCACTCTCTTGTGCTCAGGGTGCAAGACACTGCATTTGGTAATAATGTGATAATAATAAACTGATGACCATAACCTGATGATTCTAAGATTGGAAGACTGGTTTTCTTGTTTCGTTTTCCTTTATCTTTCCTTTACTGAGTTAAACTACTACCCATACGGTATGTGGCAATGCCAGGTCCATACCACAGTCAGTCCCAAAACTGATTTCACGGGAGCCAGTCAAAATAAATGTAGTACGACCGAGTTACACTGTATACAGGATTATAGGTAAACCTACCATAAATATGCAAGTCATACACACAACATTCATCCAAGCATCTGTCCTGCTGCATTTAAGTTGTTTTGTGACAGCCAAGTGTTATGACCAGTCTCCTGTCAGTCACCATCATTGGCTCCGGGACTGCGGTGAAGTGAACTGGCCTCTGGGACCTCGAGCGAGCGAGTGACTGACTGGATGTGACTGACTACAACCAATGATGGTCTGATGAAGGGCATGCTGCCCGAAATGTCACATTAAAAAAGAGCAACGGGAGCTTGGTGTCGCAGACTTATCTTTCAGTTTTTCATGGTATTTTTGCTGGTCTTGCACCCAATCCTTTTGAGACGGATGTGCGTGTTTCTCTTTTTGACTACTGACTGCAGCCACCTGCACTCACCAGAGAGGCCGATCCAGATGTCGGGGATATCCACCTGGTTGAAGTCCGGCAGCTGGGCATTGATGAAGAGCTGCTCCTCTTTACTGGAAGAAAAGTGGATTGACTGTTTAGCTGGAGGGAAATGTGTTGCACTGGATGTGAGCAACAGGCTTGTACGAAATTCTGAATTGAATGAATTGAAATTCAAAGTAATGCCATAATACGAACACTGGGTGGTGTCATTACCTTGAGTTTATTTTAATTTAATCTACACCACCCATTGAGAGTACATAGAACACCACCACCTAGTGTTCAAATTATAGCATTACTGTGAATTTCAATTCATTCAATTCGGAATTTCGTACAAGTCTGGTGAGCAATACTAGAGTGCAAGGTTTAAAGGCATGGCCGGTGGGTACAGACAAATGGTTGTGTGTGGACAGCCAGCCAATATCCATTTTGATTGACACCAATTATGCTATTCAGACAGGCATACACATCATTTGTTGCAAATCATTGATGGTATGTATCTACAGATCATTATGCGGAGAATACACCATTGGTAAAGGGGTATGTTTTCCTGGGCCCAGAATTGGGTCTTCACAACATTGTATGTATTGAGAGAGGGGGGGCCCTTTCAGATGATTTTGTCCTGGGCCCAGTCAAGGCTGTCCGAGCAGCCCTGCCGTGTATGCGTGTGTGTGTGTGTGTGTGTGTGTGTGTGTGTGTGTGCGTGCGTGCGTGCGTGTTTGCCTGTGTGTGTGCGCGTGTGTGCCTGTGTGTGTGTGTGTGCGTGTGTGCGTGCGTGCGTGCGTGCGTGTGCGTGTGTCACTCCACTGTCCTCTAGTGGCCCCCAGACGGCGCCCTACACCACTGTAACGTCTCACCTCTTGATGGTGACCAGGTTGGCTCCCATGCCGCTACACTTGCTGAGGGCGTCGGACCAAGTGGTCAACAGGTTGGTGTTGCTGACGAGCCAATAGCAGTTGCCGCTGAAGCTGATCCAGCCGGGAGGGCAAACGGCTGGCGGGAGAGAGAGGGGGGAGAGAGAGAGGGGGGAGGGAGGGCAGGACAAACATGTTAAACTATTAAAGCCATTCGTGTTAGGCTAAAAGGGTTCAGAGCAAGGTGAGATGTTTGAGATAGCCCCAGGCTAGGCTTTGGGTTACCAACAGATCAAGTTCAGCGATTAAGGTCACAAGATGAGGGTCAGGCAGACTGCTATTTGCATTGAGGCCTGGCCTTGCATGCCTGCCTGTGGTACCGGCACTTCAACACTTGGTGGCGCTGCTGCCTTTCTAGTTTTCCGGTGCATTTGCCTGCTTGCTAGAGGCCTGTGCTGCCACTGAGCCCCTTGGTTACACTGAGGATCTCATAGATCCTCAAAACACCTTCAGAGGGGGAACGTAAAAGTTCTGTTAGTAACCTTAAAAGTCGGCCCTACCGTGGCTCGAACAGTAGGGCACGGGGCTGCTACTCTGGCGACCCGGATTCGATTCCGGCCCGAGTCCTTTGCTGAACCTTCCCCATCTCTCTCTCTCCCCACTCGTGTCCTGTCCAATCTCTCACTGTCCTATCATAAATAAACTAATAAAAGGGAGCCAAAAAGTCTGAAGAAGC